>NC_134361.1:119984877-120288377 GCF_048569485.1 Anomaloglossus baeobatrachus
ACATCCAACTGTATACATGAAAAACTATATAAAACCACAATAGTGTAAAAACATATGTATACATATATAATTACATATGTCATATAACACATACTATAATATAATAAGAAGCCCATATATAGAGCACATGGGCCCAGGCCCACAGAGGACATGACAGTGAACAATGTAATCAAAAATATGTATATAAAAAAAAATATATATTTGTCTATATATGTATAAAAATATGTATATATAAATATATAAAAAAAATTAATATTAATAACCCATATCTGAATGACAAAAAGTGGGATATATATAAATTATCGTAGATAAGAGAGTGTAAGATAAAAATAGTTAAAAATGGATAAAAAGGAAGGGAGGTAATAATATCCATACATATATATGTGGAAAATAAATACAGTTTAAAAACATAATAAACAGATGTCAGTTAAATAAATCAGTTCCCGAGGTTTTAAGGTGTTAAGTTTATAGATCCAGTAGGTTTCTTTTTTATTCAGGATCTCCATCCTATTGGGATTATGAGTGGGTATCTGCTCAATTGGAGTGACCTTTAACTAAATTTTTTTGTTATGATATATAGTAGTGTGCCGGGATAATCCATGTAGCATATATCCCACCTTGATATTGTGCCTGTGAGAATTAATTCTATTATGAAGGGCTTGGGTCGTCTTCCCCACATACCGCTTATTGCAGTCACACTCAATCAAATAGATAACATAATCTGATTGACAGTTAAGGTGTCCTTGTATAGGGAAAAAATTATCTCCCAGGTCAGACCCAAAACTGATCCTACCATGTTGGATCGATTTACAGCATAATGCCTATTAGTCTGATACGCTTTTTTAATAACAGGCATTAAAAAAGCGTATCAGACTAATAGGCATCAGGTTCTAGATGTTCCTTCCCGCACAACCGTGTCGTCAAATGTTAAACCCGTTTCCAAAAATGAGTTTACATCGAATTTTCTTACCACGTTCAGTTGTGATAGTGATGCTATTAGGGGAATACTAAAGAAACATTGGTCTGTACTTCATAATGACCCTTTTCTTAAGAATGTTCTACCCCCCCATCCTGGAATCACGTTTCGCAGGGCCTCCAACTTAAAGAACCAGTTGGCACCAAGTAGATTGAGGAGTCCTTCCAACATTATCAGTACCAGTAAACCTTTGGGAAGCTATAGGTGTATGGCTAAAAATTGTTTATGCTGTAAATCGATCCAACATGGTAGGATCAGTTTTGGGTCTGACCTGGGAGATAATTTTTTCCCTATACAAGGACACCTTAACTGTCAATCAGATTATGTTATCTATTTGATTGAGTGTGACTGCAATAAGCGGTATGTGGGGAGGACGACCCAAGCCCTTCATAATAGAATTAATTCTCACAGGCACAATATCAAGGTGGGATATATGCTACATGGATTATCCCGGCACACTACTATATATCATAACAAAAAAATTGAGTTAAAGGTCACTCCAATCGAGCAGATACCCACCCATAATCCCAATAGGATGGAGATCCTGAATACAAAAGAAACCTACTGAATCTATAAACTTAACACCTTAAAACCTCGGGGCCTTAATGAGGTAACTGATTTATTTAACTGACATCTGTTTATTATGTTTTTAAACTGTATTTATTTTCCACATATATATGTATGGATATTATTACCTCCCTTCCTTTTTATCCATTTTTAACTATTTTTATCTTACACTCTCTTATCTACGATAATTTATACATATCCCACTTTTTGTCATTCAGATATGGGTTATTAATATTATTTTTTTTTATATATTTATATATATATATTTTTATACATATATAGAAAAATATATATATTTTTTTATATACATATTTTTGATTACATTGTTCACTGTCATGTCCTCTGTGGGCCTGGGCCCATGTGCTCTATATATGGGCTTCTTATTATATTATAGTATGTGTTATATGACATATGTAATTATATATGTATACATATGTTTTTACACTATTGTGGTTTTATATAGTTTTTCATGTATACAGTTGGATGTGTATATGCATTTTGTCCCGTTATTCTTCTGTGTTTTTATGTGTATAATATATGGTTGTAGGGTATTCTTTGATTAGATCCCTCTTATTCACGTCGATATTTTCTCTTGGTTGATGGGCTTTACAGATTGGTACATCCGTGATTTTTATAACATTATAGGATTATTTGGTGTTCTTCTACTCCCCTCCTTTTTTCTCCAATTCTTCAATTCTTTATATATTACTTCTATTCTTTGTATTGTTGGTGTCCCTGGGATCTTTCCCCTCTTTTTATCTACACTTCTTGGCATCTGCTTTATTTTTCGGCTGCCACGCATGCGCTGTAGATTGGTTCCCACGGTCTTGAACTTGTTTGACCTGTCGGTTCCAGATACTTATCCTGGGCGCATGCTCAGACCTTTTTTTCCCACGCTCTTGCCCTATAGTACACTGCTGTCATGGTTCTTTGCCCGTGAGCTATTATTGTCGGGGTTTCTATGGTCCCATGTTTTACACACTCAACTACACTTGCTCCTACCGAAGTCTCAATCCACATCGGCTCTCACCTGAGTTTCATTCCCCTTTGGTGGCGGCAGAGACTTATGCTGACGATCTTCCATCTCTGTTTAAGCACAATATGCACTTGATGTTTCTATGCACCCGTACTTCTCCGGGTTCTACACTGTTTTACCTCATGTTCATTTTTTCATATTATATGGACATGTCATGCATATACACGGTTTACTTATTATCGTTATGTATTTCATTTTTTACACACATCCCGTTTTTTCATGCAACATGTAATATGAGTGATTCACAATTTAGAGAGGTGCTTTTTGACATTATGTGTTTGATGTTTTTTCTATTATTTCTATGTAAACGTCATAGCTGACAACGTGGCACTCTTTTCCCGCCGGTTTTTTTCTGAAGAGGGATGTTCCTATGACGTCACTTTCACTACTTATGATGTGTCTGATCCCTGTGGGACAGATTTGATGTTATTTTTAACCTGACGGTCCTGAGGAAGGGAGCAGGTGCTCCTGAAACGCGTAGACCTGTATGCAAATAAAGTGACATTGGTCTTCATCATCTGAATGAGTGATCTGTTGGCGCGGCAATTGAACACCCTTCTCTATTGCTTTCTGATGTCTGCCACTGGGTGGCTGCAGCCGTGGATCTTGTTGTACATGCACATATAGTAGTTGTGACTGTCACAACTACATCAGGTGAGTGAGTTTACTCCCCCTTCCCCACCCCACATATATCGGGGTAAGACCCTATTTTGCGCTTTTCTGTCTACAGCTTCCTTCTATATCCTTGTCAGAGGTGACTGGGCTCCAACCCAGACACCTGTTGTAGACTATAGCGGACCTGGACACAGGTCTGCCCTTGAACTTCACTCCACTCCACTCCACTGTCAAAGCTCATCTAAACTGTTTTTCCCGCCTCAGGGCTTGTGAACTCCTCGGTGGGCAGAGCCAACTGCCTGGCTCCTCCCCCCTGGTGTGAACATCAAACCCGGAGGGAGGTGACAAGGTTTTGTAGTTTGGCTGCTCTCACCTTATTAAGGGGGGGAGGTGTTTGTGTAAGGGCCTACCTGTGACTACCTGGCTAGTCCAGGGCATCACACTTATAAGTTTATTTAAAGGGAATCTGTCACTAGATTTGGCGACTTAAAGCTGCAGCCACCACCACTAAGCTCTTATATACAGCATTCCAGAATATACAGTGTGTCCCCTCATATCCTGTCCACCGACATTAACTTGAGAACGGCGGCAGCTATAGGCATAGAAGTGGTGTCTAGGTATAGTAAAGTAGCCATGCGCTATGCAATGAAACCACCTATAGCGCCACCTGGTGGAAAACAACGGAGTTAGCATTTTTATCTCGAACACGGAATGAGATAGAGAAAAAAAGTGAATTACAAAGTTGTAGGGCATCTCAATTCAATACAAATCGACACCTTGCATACAGAAATGCTATGATATGAAACCCATGACCCCCCAAAACATTGAATGCTGGCCACGCATATGGAGCTCATTTAACTTTGATGCTCAAAGTGGCCACCGTCAGCTGCAATTCACATCTGGACTCTGGACAGCATACTGTATCTTGCTGCATGTTGTGCAATATGGTAGGTGACACGTTTGTACAATCATCTGTGATATGTCGTCGTAGGTCCTGCAATGTTGGTGGCGGGGTCGCATATACCTGCTGTTTGATGTGACCTCACAGAAAGAAGTCCAATGGGGTCAGGTCAGGTTTGCGTGGAGGCCACTCCACGCAGCCACCATACCCAATGACTTGAGGGAAGGTCTCCATGAGGTATTGCTTCACGATGAGTTTTACACATTCTAATCATAGCATTTCTGTATGCAAGGTGTCGATTCGTATTGAATTGATGATGCCCTACATCTTTGTAATTCCCTTTTTTTTCTCTATTTCGTTCCGTTTTTGAGATAAAAATGCTAATTTCATTGTTTTCCACCAGGTGGCGCTATAGGTGGTTTCATTGCGTAGCACATGGTTACTTTAATATACCTAGACAACACTTCTATGCCTATAGCTGCCGCCATTCTCAAGTTAATGGCGGTGGACAGGATAAGGGTGGACACACTGTATAAATGCCGAGGCTGCTCTGTATAACATAAAAAACACTTTTATTATACCTAGGAGGCGTATCGTTCCAATGGGTGTCGCTGCTTTCTGATCCGGCACCTCCTCCATCTTCGACGATCTCCGTGCTGCCCAGCCCCGTGCCTGACGTGTCTGGCGTCATTCACAGTGAGACCTCCATTGCGCTCCTACAGAGACGCAATTTGAGCTGCCTGGCTGAAGGCAGATTAAAATCCTGTAGTGTGCATGGGCGTGCGATCTTTGACCTTTTCTTGTGCCTGCTCATTAAAGTACTTTGCTCTGCCCTCAACAGGGCAGATCAAAGTGCGCATGCGCAAGAGCGCAATGGAGCACTCTCTGTGAATGATGCCAGATGTGTCATGCACGCGGCTAGGCGGGAGGACGGAGATCACAGAAGAAAGAGGAAGTGCTGGACCGGAGAGCAGCGATACCCATTGGACCATCTAGCCCCTAGATGAGTATTATAAAAGTGCTTTTTACGTTATATAGCGCAGCCTGGGCTCTTATATAGAGCATTTTAGAATTCTGTATATAACAGCTCACTGGTGGTGGTCGCAGCTTATAGGAGCCAAATCTGCTGACAGGTTCCCTTTAAAGATATTGCAATTACCATAAACAGAAACTAAATCTGCTATGTTGACAAAAGAGATATTGCCATTATCAGGAAACAGAGCTATGAACATATGATCACACTCGTCAGAATTGCTACCACAGCTGCGCCAAAATGGAAAGTGACTGAACCGAGCTGAAAAGTGAACTGAAGTAAAAATGACTTCAAAATGGTAGAGAGGAGGACTCAACTAAGAGAAGTCACCAATCATCATATTTAGTCTGTGAATGATTTCTGGAAGATGCAATATAATCACAAGGATTATACCTTCTGCAGGTATAAGGTAGTTGTTAGACTGGGTGGGAATCAATTATCTAACAAGTTCACTGTTTGTATGAGGTAGATCACTTTTTTTATTATTTTTCAAACAATGCCCTTTTCTGAAGACTACAGTTTGATGTCCCTCCCTAACCCATAAAAGTATTGGTAACTAAAATTAAAGCTTCATTTACCTGCAGGTAATGTAGCAATGTGCCCTGCAGTCACATACACAATAATTCATCTTTGAGTACTGATAATGATAATGTAGTTGTAGTAGATCTTATACAAGGAAGTCAAGAGAGTACAAAGTATACACAGATTACATAGATTTTCAGCCCACTATCAAATACAAAGGTTTTATACTTCCAACATAAGTACATGTACCGCCCCGCGGGCTCGGCTGCGACCGCCGAGCTACTCGGATCCGTGCTCGTACAGTGGGTGGTGGCTTGAGCCTCTCGCGGACCCGAGGGTCACGTCACTCTGCAAGGGAGTTGGCGCTTCACGCAGGGACTTGACGGGGAGTTCCACGGCCGGAGCCGCGGTGGTTTGGTTTGGAATGTAAGTTCGTGACGCCACCCACGGGTTGTGGTGAATAGATGGACACCACCGCTGCCGTTAACTAGGCCTCCCGGGAACGGTGTTGCGCAGCTTGGTGTTGACCCCTCTGTGAGTAGGGGAATGATGGGCCCGAGGGAGGTGCTGAGGCGGGAGAGCGGGTGGTGCGTGCTGGATGCTGGTGTGGTGCTGTGCGGCCCGAAGACACTGGTGTACTCACTCTGACACAACACACTGGAGTCTCTGGTAAACCAAACGGAGTGATGAACGGGGCCCGCAGTCGGCTGCAGCTTCTCCCAGAAGAGGTTGGTGGTTTCCGCCTTTCTCCTGTACCTCTGGGTGTAAATGTTTGACTCCTATGCCTAGACACCGGTAGTCCGCTCCCCAACTTGTATATGCCGTAGGAGCCCATTTGCCCGCCGACGCTGGCCCTTTGGGTCTCTATGCCTTTGCGGTGGCTTTAACCTGTATGGTTGGGCTGTTGTCTTCTAACGGGACTTGTGTGGGATAGGTCCTTAAGTCCAGTCCGCAATCAGTTGATTTGACTCGGCCCTGTCGGTTCGGGGCTTTGTCTGGGTCTGAGTACCCCTCCTGGTGCTCCGGTTTCCAATTGGTTCCCCGGTTCGGTACCGGCGGGCCACCGCCCGACCCCGGTCCCTACGGTTCCATCGGCTGTAATCCCAGCTCCTTCAGGCGGCCACCACCATCTGCCTCCTTGCCAATGGTGACTGGGCTCCGACCCAGCCACCTGGTAGTCTCTTGGCAGGCCTGGACACAGGACTGCCCGTGAACTTGACTGCTCTCCACCTCCTCTAGACTACTCTGCACTTGTACTTGACTCTCTGTGTGTATTTTCCCGCCTCCAGGCCTGTGAGCTCCTCGGTGGGTGGAGCCAACCACCTGGCTCCGCCCCTCTGGTGTGGAAATCAAACCTGGAGGGTGGTGACAAGGTTTTTAGTTTGACTAATGTCACCTAATCGGGAGGGGGGTGTGGTGTTGTGTGTGACTACCTGGGACGACCTGACTAGTCCAGGGTATCACATACACATGTAGTAATCTTTAACTTGTCAGATGGTACATTACTTTATTAACATAGTCATGTATTACATCACCTGACAAGTTAAGGATTACTACATCTACATTACTACAGGATCAGAATCTTTATCAGTTAATGAATAAAACACCAAAGCAAAAAACAGTATATGAATACATCACCAGAACCATTATAAGTATATAAATGCTTCACGAGAACCATTATCAAAGCATGTAGACATCACCACAACCATCATCAGTACATGAATACAGCAACAGAACCATTATCAGTACATTACTATAGCACCAGAAATATTATCAATACACTAACACAGCACCCGATTCATTATCAGTACATGATTACAGCATTGCATCAGAACCACTATTAGTACATGAATGTAGCACCAGAACAACTTTATGTACATGAACACATCACCAAAACCATTATCAATACAAGAATATACCACCAAGCTTAGTACAGCAACAAACTGCAATGTCAGATCAGCCTACATCAAATATATACAGGTATAGCATTAACCTACAATTCCTTGTATGACCGTAAAGGAAACGAGATAGCTGATACATTCTGCCCGTAGATGGGGCAGCATGTATCAGACGTTGACTGTATGATTTCAGCCATATATGGTTAATTCTGAAATGGTGTGTGGCATTTCAGACTAAAACATAGTTTAACAGCCACCAAGACCAAGCTCCACGGAGATTAGTTGGACAAGCAAGTCCCCGGCAGCTTCTCCTAATTCACTGCCCTGGAGTGACAGGTCTCTCCCTGCATGCATGCATAGGGAGAGATGTGTAATCCAGTGCAATGGGCAGGGTCTGCCTGTCTAACTAGTGTCATGTATGGCTTGGTCCCCAGCAGCTATTAAACTACATTTGATCCCATAGTTCTTTCATGACAGGTCAGACATGCCCAAAAGAGATCTAATATTTTTCCGTAGAGGGTACCCGCTTCTTACTGTGCAGTGTGGGGGCCATTATTCTGTATTAGCACTGTGAGGTACTATCATACTGTATGGGAGGCTGTGGGTGACCATCATACTGTAATACTGTATGGGAGACTGTCGGGGACCACCATACTTTATGGGAGACTTTAGGAGGAATTATTATAGTATATGGTGGGTTGTTGGGGGACCATCATACTGTATTGGGGCTGTAGGAGAGCATCATACTGTGTTGGAGTCTGTGGGGGCCCATGACACTGTGAGAGGTGGCTCTGGGGGACTTTCATACTGTGAGAGGTGTCTGTGGGAGGGACCATCATAGTGTGTGGGAGGGCTGTTGGTGGACTATCATATTGTGTGGGGTTGTTGTAATGGACAATCATACTGCATGGCAGACTGTGAGGGCACCTCATATTGTGTGGTGGCAGTGGGGGGAACCATCATTATAGTGTATGGAGTACCTGCGGGGAAATCAGATTGTGTGGGGTAATGGTGGAAGGGACATTATACTGTGTTGAGTTGCTGTAGAGGACATTATACTGTGTACCGTGGCTGTGGGGGCCACCATACTGTATGGTGAGGCTGTGCGTGCCATCATACTGTACGAGGGGCTGTGGAGGATATCATACTGTATAGTGGGGTTGTGGTGGATATCATACTTTATATAAGGGGCAGTGGTGGACATCATACTGTATATGGGGAGCTATGGTGAATATTAAACCCTATGTGGAGCTGGGGTAACTATTTTACTGTGTGGGATGCTGTGGGGCCATCGTACCATGAAGGCAGCGATGTACATAGAAATAATGGGGGCCCATAGCAAAAGTGTGAATGGTGCCCCCCTCAAAATTAAAAAAAGTCAAATAATCAACAGGTATTCTTAAATCCAGGCATGCATGTATTTGAGGCCAAACAGTGTCCAGGAAAAAGATTGCCATGAAACAGTATTTCCATAATACATTGTGCCATGTCCCATTATATATCAAACCATAACACATCGAGTCATGTGCCATAATCCAAGGTGCCATTGTCGCGGGCGGAGGAGGGGACGCTGCGCTCTCCCACTGCTCGGGTCCGGCTGCCGCTGCTGCTGCGGCCTGCTGCTGCTCGGTGGCTCGAGCGATGGGCCGGATCCCGGGGACTCGAGCGGCGCTCCTCGCTCGTGAGTGAAAGGGGATTGGTTTTTTTAGGATAGTATATTGTCCGTGACGCCACCCACGGTTGTGGTGATTGTATGGACACCACCGCTGCTCTGTATGGGGATCCCGGGAGCGGTGACAGGGAGCAGCAAAGTTGTTGGTTCTCCCCTCCGTGGGTAGGGGGGTGGTTGTCCCGGGTCCCAGTGATGAGGTGGGGGATGCTGGGTGGCAGGGCCGGTGCAGGGCTTGGCGGGGTGCAGGGACGCGGGGGCAGCGCTGTGCCTCATGGCACTGTGGTACTCACTCAGCCTGAGACGGTGACACAGTTCTCGGTAAAACACACGGCTGGAAAGACGGTTCCCACGGACGGCTGCAGTTGCTGTTCCCCAGTAGTTGACGGTGACGGTCCCTTTTCCTGCACCTAAGATGATGATGGTAGCGATGGGTTCCCACCGGTAACCCGCTCCCCGACTTGGTTATGGGCCGGAGGAGCCCTACTTTGCCCGCAGGCGCTGGCCCTGAGAAACTGGTGCCCTGGCGGTGGCGGTGTCTCTCTCTAACGGTCGGACTGTTGCCTTCAATCGGGACTTGGTTGTTGTGAGACCCAGAGGTCCCCTTCACTGACGGATTTGGCAATTCACGGCGACTCCTAGCCTTGCCGGGATCCGAAAGGCCCCTGCCAATGGTGCTGACTGCTCTTCGTATACCACTCCGGTACCGCCGGGCCACCACCCGTCCACGGTCCTTCCGGCAACCTCCAAGCAGCCTCTCCTGCAGACAGTCACCGCCGTCCGCTGACCCTGCTGTCTCAGTCCGGGGCACACACTCGGACCAACTTCAGGCTTTCTCAACTGTCACCTTTACTGTCACTACTCTCACTTGCTCCTCTACCACTTCACTGTTTACTCCTTCACCTCCCTAGCTTGACTGCCTGGTTTTCCCGCCTCCAGGGTTGTGAACTCCTCGGTGGGCGGAGCCAATCACCTGGCCCACCCCCTGGTGTGGACATCAGCCCCTGGAGGAAGGCAACAAGGATTTTTGGTTAGCTTTGGTGTACCTATCTGGGGTGTAGGGTGTGGTGGTGTTATGACCTGTGACCCCTGGCTTGCCCGGGGCGTCACACCATGAGCGATAATACATGTTGCCATGTGCCATTATTTATCATGCCATAATACATTATGCCATAATAGATTGTGTCATGTGCCCTTATTAATACGGGGTGTGATGGGATAACTGGGAACAGGGGCTTCTAAACTGTCCCTCAGGCTAGGGGGGCCCTAGTTGGGATATGTCTAATGGTGACGATGTCTGGGCCACCTTCATTGCAGTGTTCCTGAATATTCCTGATCTAATACCCCCTCTCCCTCAACCCAGGGGAGAACTTGGATAGAAGTGGTTGAACCCAGAGATAAGAACAAACAGGGAAAACCAAAAGTCGATTACACAGCAGTCTCACACAAAGGCATTAGATCAGTGTTTCTCAACTCCAGTCCTCAAGACCCAACAACAGATCATGTTTTCAGGTTATTCTCAATATTAGACAGGGGATAATTCCATCACCTGTGCAACATTAAGGAAATCCTGAAAACCTGATTGAGGAAAACCTGAAAACATGATCTGTTGGTGGGTCTTGAGGACTGGAGTTGAGAAACACTGCATTAGACGAAGTGATAAAGAGGAAAATAAGAGCAGGAGGATACAACTTTATGACGGGAGAACTCAACAACTCCAGGCACAAAGCAATATACGGTAATCATCAGCATGATTGGGATACAATAGCACACAGACCACTGTAGATGAAAATATATTCGGCATCGGAACTACTCTACTCTATCTTAAAAAGGCAGAGAGTGACTGTGATAGGTCTCCCACAACATGTGATCCAAGAGTAACCAGCAGGCTAGCGTAAATTAACTCCTGCAAGCTTACTCACTAATGAGAACATAGCTGGTCGATACCCGAGCCTGTTTGTGCAACTCAGAAGCACCATAGGAGGCATAGTGAGGAGTGTCAGACTCGCAGTGTGAACAGAGTCAGATGCAGGTGTACCGCCCTGAGAGGGGCCCGGCCGCTTCCTCCGTTTGCTCGGGCCGAGCCGCTCGAGGTCCGGGCTCGGGTTGTCGGTGACACGAGCGCCTCCGGACCGGGGGCCACGTCGCTCTGTTAGAGGGGAGAGGTAGCGGGGTGGTGGTGATGGTGTGGGACGAGGCGCGCAGCCGGGGAGGGCCGCGTTGCCGACCTAGGGGTCGTGACGCCACCCACGGGTCGTGGTGACGGGATGCACCACCGCTGCGGCTGGAGTGAAGGTGGGCTCATCCAGGATCGGTGTTGCGGCCGCAGCTCAGATGTCAGCCCCTCCGTGGGTAGGGGCGGTGTGTCCCGGGGCCCCGGTTTGGGGGACTGCAAGCGCTGATGTTGTTGTCGGGGTGCAGGGTGCCGTGCCGCGGTGTAGTGTCGTGCCCGGATGGCACTGGTGTACTCATGATTAATTTCACACTCAGAGTCACTGGTAAACCAAAGTTCGGATGTGGTCGGTCCCCGCGGCCGGCTGCTGATGTCCCCTGTGGGGTTGATGGTGGCCCCTTTCCCGTGCACCTCTGGTAGTTGTGTTTTGGCTCCCATGCCTGGGCAGTGGTAGCCTGCTCCCTGGCGTTGAGCTGCCGGAGGAGCCCTCGGTTGCCTGCAGGCGCTGGCCCGTCGGGTGTTTGGCCCTTGGCAGTGGCGCTCACCCGGTCTCGGTGGGCTTTTGCCTTCTTTCGGGACTTTGGGTGTGGATGAACCCATGAGGTCCAGCCAGCAATCAGTCAATTTGCCTATACTCAGTGGCTTCTAAGCTAGGACGGGGTCTGAGTACCCGGTTTCTGGTGCTCCGGTACACGGTTAACTCCCCGGTTCAGGACCGGCGGGCTCCCACCCAGGCCCGGTCCGTACGATTCCGCTGGTTGCTGTACCAATACTCCTGCAGGCGGCCACCACCGTCTGCCTGCCTGACGTTTCAAGGGGCCCAGGCTCCTACCCGGGTCCCTGACAGCTGCCCCACTACCACTCACTGTCACTGTACAAACTCAACTGCTTGAACTTCCTGCCTCAGGACAGTAGTCTCCTCGGTGGGCGTGTCTTTCTGCCTGACTCCAACCACCTGGTGTGCTCTACTGGCCCTGATGGCGCATCAGGTCTCCCTTTCGGGTGACATGTGTGTGACCTCACAGGGGGTGGGGGGGGTGTGTGTATGTGGTAGGTGTTATTACCTGTGACCCCTGGGGTCCAGGGCATCACACAGGGGCGTAACTACAGTGGTCGCAGAGGCAGCTTAAGGGCCCGCTCTACAGATCAGCAAGCAGCTCATTTCTGTGAGAGGAGCTGCGCTATTCTGGCGCAGGCCACGCAGCCGCTATATGACCAGGTGCCACTGACACCGGGCCCCCCTGCCCGTTGTCAGCGGCAGCGGCACCAGGCCTCCCTCCCCCGTCATCACGCACAGCAACAATGAAGCGTGGAGAAAGTCGTGCAGCAGCGGACGATTCGCTGGCCACATAGCACAGGCAGCGTCGCGACGTTCAGGGGAGGATGATGAGAGAGGCAGTGATGGCGGGCGCCGAGTCGCGGAGCGGCGGTGCCGGCAATCAACAGACAGAGAGTATGGCTGCAGTTCCAGGTGTCTTTACTCACTCTTTGTGCTGTGCTACTCACACGGGTAATACCGGCCACTTGCTATGATAGGCTCCGCCGACCCCGGGTAAGTTAGGAGAAGTCACGTGATTGTGTGAGTGATGCTTCTCTTCTACCCCAAATGGAACCCGCACCCCAAGTTGTTGTCCTAGTGACTGGGGTAGTCCCAAACTTTGTGTTGGCCACCCCCCTGCCTACCCTAGCACAGCTCCCCAGAAAGAAGGCTCCTAAGCTTTATGTAAGGTGTACATGTGGGACATCGGTGATTAACCCCTTCTTTACCTGTGGTTAATATCACCACTAAAATAAGGTGCAATATCCTGTGGCGACTGAAGCCTCAGGGGCGCCACACTACAAAATGTTGTTTCATGTGCCATAATACATGGTGCAGCTTGCCATGCCTCCAGACAAAGTAGATAGCAGTCTGGCCATTATTTTTACTATAATTTATTGCTAAAGAGAACCTGTTACTCAGTGGCATGACTAGAGTCCAATGTAGAGTTCAAAGTTTGGGCCTGTACCCTCCAGCCTCGCATGTTGGTCAGATATATGGACCATTGTAGCATTCTCAATCCTATAAAGACATACGAGTTGCTCTCCCTCCCCTTCATTATGTAATAATGTTCCATTCCTGTACTAATGTCCCCCATTATAGGCCACTTCCTGGTAAATATGTCCCAGATATATATATATATATATATATATATATATATATATATATATATTTATATTTATATATCCTCCATTCTAGTATATTTGTCCTCATTCTGGGCCCATCTTGGTTTATGTCCTAATCATGGCCACATCATATATTCCCATCATGGAATATGTCCCCATCCTGGTATATATTACAATCATGTCCCCAACCTGGTATATGTCTCCATTATGTCCCCATTCTGGTGTATGACCCCATCATGGCATACATGTGACTACCCAGCTGCTACAAGAAGCTGCCTGCTGGGTGATCACATTTGCTGCTATTAAATAAAATGAATTTTCACTGCACCCCACTCCCATAATCCCGCCCACCTCTCAGCAGCGGCTTCAGTGTCAAGAGTTGGGTGGGATTATGGGCGTGGGGAACAGTTAATATTCATAGCCTTAATGAGCCGCCAGCACATTGCAGTGTAGGGACCCGATGGGTCTCTGTACTGCAATGCATTTCAACTGGATGTGCTCTTTCGAACGTACATCCAGCTAAAGCAAGCACTGGGGTCGAAGGGCTCATCCAGCTCTTGGGCCCCATTGCAGTTGCATGGCTTGCCATCAGTGGCGGTACGCCACTACTTGTGGGGGCATCCTACTGTGTGGGAGCATCATAATTTATGTCGGCCATGAAAGGGGAGTGGATGAGAACACTAAGGGGCTTCAGTAGGGGAAAAATAACAGTGTAAGTGATGCAATCCATATCACTCATTGCTTCTTAAACAGTTGTGAGGTATGTCCTTTTGTGATTGCACCTATATGCCATGATAGGACTTTTACTAAGGGTCTCTGTTATTTCTATGCATGTCCCTGCTCTGTGACATTATTACAATAAAGAGGCACTGAAAGTCATTATTATAAGGAGTCAAAACAGGGGATCATTATCATTAAAGAAGTACAGCAGGCATTATTATTATTATTATTATTATTATTATAAGAAAGCACCGGGGTGTTTTTATAATTATAAGGAGGTACAGGATTATTATTTTAAGGCAGGGGTGGGGAACCTCCGGCCCGCGGGCCGCATGCGGCCCGCAATGACCTTTTATGCGTCCCCAGGGCACATTCCCAGGGGCTGCAGTTATGGGTCCACCGCTGCGGTCCTATAGGCTGCCAGCCCTTTAAATCACCACAGCCGCCGCTGTCCAGTGTCAGCGTGCTCAGCAGTGTGTGTGTGTGTGCCCGCCCCTCTGCTCTCAGGAGTGGTGTGCCCGGCTCCTGCACTCACGTCGCTGTGTGCCCGGCGCCTGCACTAACGCCGCTGTGTGCCCGGCGCCTGCACTAACGCCGCTGTGTGCCCGGCGCCTGCACTCACGCCGCTGTCTGCCCGGCGCCTGCACTCACGCCGCTGTGTGCCCGGTGCCTGCACTCACGCTGCTATATGCCCGGTGCCTGCAGTCCCGCACTGTGTCTGGTGCCTGCCCTCTGTGCCTCGTCCAGTGCTTTGGGGCCTTCCAGTTCTGTGTACCATTGCCCCAGAGATGTGTGCAACGCTCAATGATGTGTCCCCCCCCCCACCCATGCTGTGTATCACCCCAGGTTTGTGTCCCCCCCAGTGATATCAGGGCTCTGCAAGTGCTGTGTGCAGCCTGCCCTGTGCCATGTGCCCTCCCAATGATGTGTATCACCCCCAGTGTTGTGTTCCCCCAGTCATGCCTGTGCTCTGAAAGTGCTGTCCGTGCCCCCATTCCCTCCAGTGATGTCTCTGCCCCCCCCAGTGATGTCTGTGCTCCTCTTGTGATGTGTGCGCTCCCAGATCCTCTTGTGATGTGTGCCCCTCCAGTGATGTGTGCGCTACACAGCCCCTCCAGTGAGGTCTCTGCCCTTCCAGTGATGTCTCTGCCCCCCCCAGTGATGTCTTTGACCCCAGCCCCTCTTGTCATGTGTGCCCCTCCAGTGATGTGTGCGCTACCCAGCCCCTCCAGTGATGTCTCTCCCCCCCCAGTGATGTTTCTGCCCCCCCAGTGATTTCTGTGCCCCCAGCCCCTCTTGTGATGTCTGTGCCCCCAGCCCCTCTTGCGTTGTGTATGCCCCCCAGCCCCTCATGCGTTGTGTATGCCCCCCAGCCCCTCTTACGTTGTGTACGCCTCCCAGCCCCTCTTGCGTTATGTATGCCCCTAGCGTCTCCTGTGATGTGTATGCCCCCCAACCCCTCTTGTGTTGTGTATGCCCCCAGCCTCTCTTGTGTTGTGTTTGCCTCCAGCGTCTCCTGTGATGTGTATTCCCCAGTGTCTGCTGTGACTTATACATCACATTGGAGATGCTGGGGGAATATACATCATAGAAAGTGCTGGGGGCATACACATCACAGGAGACACTGGGGACATTCATATCACAGGAGGGGCTGGGGGCATTTACATTACAGGAGGGGCTGTGGGCATTTACATTACAGGAGGGGCTGGGGGCATTTACATTACAATAGGGTCTGGGGGCATTTACATCCCAGGGGGCATATATGTGCCCCCAGTGTATCCTGTGATGTATATGCAGCAGTCCCAGCGTCTCCTATCTGATGTGTACACGTCAGTCCCAGAGTCTCCTATGTGATGTATATGCCCCCACCCCTCCAGTGATGTATGTGCCTTCAGCGTCTCCTGTGATGTGTATAAAAAGAGTTGACTGCGCTACAGACCGAGACAAACCTGGAAAAGCAGTTGTCAGAAGCAACATGATTTGTATCATCAAACATCACAGCCACACCAAAGAGAAGCAGCTGCAGCTACCACAGTAATGCGGGCGTCACACGAGATAAGCTATCGTGCGATGCATCGTCGGGGTCATGGTTTTCGTGACGCATATCCAGCATCGTTTGCGACGTCGTTTCGTGTGACACCTCCAAGCGACGCTGAATTGGTCACAAATCGTGAGTCGTGTACACGTCGCTTATTTTTAAAAAATCGTTTATTTTCCATGGCGCCGGTTGTTCATTGTACCCAGGGTAGCACACATCGCTCCGTATGACACCCTGGGAACGATGAACACAGCTTACCTGCGTCCCGCGGCGCCCGCCGGCTATGCGGAAGGAAGGAGTTGGGCAGGATGTTTACGTCCCGCTCATCTCCGCCCCTCCGCTTCTATTGGCCAGCAGCTGTGTGATGTCGCTGTGACGCCGAACGTCCCTCCCCCTTCAGGAAGAGGATGTTTGCTGCCCACAGTGAGGTCGCTCAGCAGGTTAGTACATGTGACGGCGGTTTAACGACTTTGTGCGACACAGGCAGCGATTTGCCCATGCCGCACAAACGACGGGGGCGGGTACGATCACTCGTGCGATCGCACGATAGATCGTACCGTGTGACGCCCGCATAAGGGTGAGTTAATTAATTGTTTGACCAAATATAGCAGGGTTATTTTCCCATTGATAATTTGGTGCGGCCCCCGAAGGTTGGTGGAAATTGCCAAATGGCCCCCGGCAGTAAAAAGGTTCCCCACCCCTGTTTTAATGGGTCAAGGAGTAGTATTATTAAAGGAGGCATAGGGAAATTGTCATAAAGGCAGCATAGGTGGACACTATTATGATAAGATGCGGTATAGCTATAAGGAGACACAGAGAAGCATTATTATAAGGAGGCTCAGGTGGACATTATTTCTGTAGGGTGCTGTATACCTGTGAGATGGCACAGTGGAAAATTTTTTTACTTTAAAGAAGTACAAAGGGAAAGTTATTACTTTGTAGGGGCATGGAGGGGGCACTGTTATTGTGTTAAATTACAATTGGAGGGTGCTATTACTATATTGGGCATACAGTCCCAGACAGAAGTTCTGCCTCTTATCCATGTTATGTAAATAAAAGCTTAGAACCTGTCTTTAAATTCATCCATTGGTTTCATAAATTACGGTACTCTTTTGAAAGCTGAAACCCTCCCAAATTTGCTTTAGGTTATGAAAATAAAGTTGCTGCAAATCTGAAATATTGATCATTTAATGAACATAGAAAGGTCAGATTTTAGCAAGACAAAAGTTTTGTCACCTTGTCATATAATGAACCCAATCCTAGTTTACATCCTCACCTGTGGTCACTAAATGATTGGTTAATTAGTGAGTGTGTGTAAAAAGAAAACCTGCACCCCACACCTTCAGTTGAACTGCAACTTGACCTCTGACAACATGCCAAAAATCCACCCTGCGACCAAAGCCTTGATTATCAAGAAGCTGAAGACCAGTTCCACTTCAGAGGTGACTGGCACCTTTAATGTGTCTCAGTGTCAAAAACAAAGAATTAAAAAAAGATTTGAAGAGACTGGAAATGTTTTTGACAAGCCTAGGTCCGACAGATCCCACAAGACAACTGCTCACAAGGAACGTTTGTTGGTTAGAAAATCTAAGCCAGCCTCTCTTCCACTGCAGCAGAGCTCCAAAAGGCCTGGTCACCTCAAGTCCCTGTGTCAACTAGAACAGTTTGTAGGATTGTGTCTCGAAATGGCCACCATGGTTGAATTAGTGCCCAGAAGCCAGCACTAAACAAAAGGCAATTAAAAAACCGTGTGGCATTTGCCAAGTCCCACAGCCTGCTAAACAGATGGACGCTGGAAAAGTGGCAGAAGGTGGATTTCTCTGATGAATCTTCAGTTGAATTACACCACAGCCGCCGCAAATACTGCAGGAGACCTACTGGAGCCCGTATGGATCCAGAAAACAGTTAAGTTTGGTGATGGAAAGATCATGGTCTGGGGTTACATTTTGTATGGGGGGTGTGCGAAATATTTGCAAGGTGGAAAGCAATATCAATAGCCTAAAATATCAAGAAGTATTAGCTACCTCTTACATTCCCAATCATAAAAGGGGTAGGATGGTGCTCCACCTCATATCATCCATAACTCCATCTCTACAACAAAGTTCCTCTTGGCAAAGAAGATCAAGATGCTCAAGGAATGGCCAGCCCAGTCACCAGACATGAACATCATTGGGCATGTTTGGGGTAGGATGAAAGAGGAAGCTCAAAAACAAAAGAATCTAGATGAACTCTGGGAGGCATGTAAGCCTGCATTCTTTGCTATTCCTGATGACTGCATCAATAATTTGTATGAATCATTGATCAACGGCATGGATGCAGTCCTTCAAGCTCATGGAAGTCACATAAAATATTAAATATGGCTCTAATAGCACCACAACTTCATTCACCAATGTTATGCAACATATCTTTGTATTAGAAGTTAATTATTTGTTTGAATTTCCCATTACTTTCTGTGGGCGACAAAACTTTTGTCTTGCCAAAATCTGACCTTTCTGTGTTCATTAAATGATCAATATTTCAGCTTTGCAGCAATTTTATTTTCAGAACCTAAACCAAATTTTGGAGGGTTTCAGCTTTCTAAAGAGTAATTTATGAAGCCAATGGATGAATTTAAAGTCCGGTTATAAGCTTTTATTTACATAACATGGATAAGCGACAGAACCTCTGTCAGGGACTGTAGTGCATTATTATTGTCTGGGACACTGTTAATAGAACTATATAGTTTGTGTAGTGGGGAATGTGTACAGCTTGTTTAAAAGTGTAAATTTGGTGTCCTCTAAATAATTAATTTTGTTCCTATCGCTGAGAACATTCAATAATTTTTCAACTGGCTAACACAGTACCAAAACCTTTTCACTAAATAATTCTACACACAACCATTATTGCCTAAACCGCTTGCAACAAATCTGAGTACACCCATAAGTGAAAATAGCCAAATGGTGCCCAATTAGCCATTTTCCCTCCCCGATGTCATGTGACTCATTAGTGTTACAAGGTCTCAGGTGGGAATGGGGAGCAGGTGTGTTACATTTGGTGCTAGCACTCACACACTCTCTCTCATACTGGTCACTGGAAGTTCACCATGGCAGCTCATGGCAAAGAATTCTCTTATGATCTGAAAAAATAATTACCGTATTGCTCTACATAAAGATGGCCTAGGCTATAAGAAGATTATCATCACCCAGACACTGAGCTGCAGCATAATCCCCAGACCATACAGCGGTTAAATAAGACAGGTTCCACTCAGAAAAGTCTTCACCATGGCCGACCAAAGAAGTTGAGTGCACGTACTCAGCGTCCTAGCCAGAGGTTGTCTTTTCAAAATAGATGTATGAGTGCTGCCAGCATTGCTGCAGGAGGTTACTGGGGTGGGGGGGTCAGCCTGTCAGTGCTCAGACCATACGCTGCACACTGCATCAAATTTGTCTGCATGACTGTCATCCCAGAAGGAATCTTCTTCTAAAGATGATGCACAATTAAAGGAGTTGTCCGACATAACACAAATTTTTGAGTTTAAGCTAATCTGTGCTGTATTGTCATATAAAACACCCCTACATTGTTATTTTTTGTTTTCTAACTTTTGTTCCTCTTGAATTCACCCTTTATTCTCTGCAGCACTCTGTTTACATTCAGCACAAGCAAACTGACCACTTCCTGTGCTAAACCTCCCAGTCACAGCTGGCACCGCCCGGCCTCACTGTCCAGCCCCACCCCAGTGTCCATCCTCGCCCCCTGCCCGCCCCCTGCACACACATTCCCTGTCAGTATATTCTGCCCCAGCACCTGACCTGTTATCACTACAGCATTGAAAATAACAGCCGCACATCAGGCTTTGCACCGCATACACACATCAGGCTCTGCACCGCATACACACATCGGGCTCTGCACCGCATACACACATCGGGCTCTGCACCGCATACACACATCGGGCTCTGCACCGCATACACACATCGGGCTCTGCACCGCATACACACATCGGGCTCTGCACGCACACATGGGCCCTGCCCATGTTGACATGAAATGACCGGAAGCAGCAATATTGCGGCAGGAGAGGTCACATGATCACTCTGAGCCGGGGGAGAGGGGCTGACATCAGGGCAGGTAAGAGGTCTCTATCTACTTACCTGCCCCAATGTAGCCCAATAGGGTAATAATGAAAAAAACTCAAAATAAGCCGGATAACCCCTTTAAGCCTGCAAACAGTTTTTTTTTAAGACAAGCAGACTAAGGCCCTGTGCACACTAGAAAATTGAATTTTCTTAAGAAAATTCCGCACCCTCTGAAAGATTACTGCACCTGAGGTAAAAAAACACAGCAGACCTTACCCAAAATCCGCATGCGGTTTTACCGCGATTTGCTGCGGATTTGCTGTGGTTTTTCTGCGGTATGTCCCTGCGTTATTTTGATAGCATAGGGAGATACTTACCTGTCCCCACTCCTTCTGTCCGTGGTACTGAAGTCTCCCGCGATGCTGTGTCCCGTGCGGGTATCTCCGGCGCTCTGCTACTTACGGGTCGGCTGTGCAGTGCATAACTGCATATGCATGAGCCGGCCTGGAAGCAGGAGACCAGCGTCTGGAGGCAGCCTCCCTGGAGAAGGTGAGTATAAGATCAGCGGTGACTTCAGTCAGCTAATGTGCAGTGACAGCTGGAGTCCTCCACCTGTCACCACAGAGCACGTGAGTGAATTCACCGCTGATCCCGCGTGGCTCACTTCACTTACGTCCTGACCCTCACAGTTAGCAGTCGTGGTCTATAGCGCTCGCTGTAAGTGTCAGGTGTAGCAGAGCTGGAAGTATCTTTGGACCTCATGTGGATTACGTCAGACCTGGGGGGCTGTTATTGGTGGGTTTAATAAAGTGGTGAAAGAGGGGGCTTTTTTGTCTTTTATTTCAAATAAAAGATTTTTGGGGTGTTTGTGTTTATTTACTTTCACTTACAGTTTAGTGATGAGGGAGTGTCTCATAGATGCCTGCCATCACTAAACTAGGACTTAGTGGCAGCTATGGGCTGCTGCCATTAACTCCTTATTACCCCGATTGCCACCGCATCAGGGCAACGGGAAGAGCCGGGAAAAGTCCCGGGACTGTCGCATCTAATGGATGCAGCAATTCCGGGCAGCTGCTGGCTGATATTTTTAGGCTGGGGGGCTCCCCAACCTGAGAATACCAGCTTCCAGCTGTGAGGCTTTATCCGGCTAGTTATCAAAATTGGGGGGACCGCATGCAGTTTTTTTTAAAATTATTTATTTATTTTACTATAGCTATACTATACTTTACTTTGCTATCGCTATAGATCCTCCCACCGGCATCTGTGATTGGTTGCAGTCAGACAGCTGTCACTCAGCGTGGGAGAAGGTCTGACTGCAGCCAATCACAGTCACCGGTGAGCAGGGAAGGCGTGAATATGTTATGAGACTAATGAGCAGCCGGCCCTGGAAGATGAAAGAGCTGCCGCGGGAGCAGTGTGACAGCCGACTGGTGATCGGTGAGTATGAAGCACTTGCTCCTACCCCTTTGCACCAGATTGTGTTCCCCATAAATTTTATATGGGGAGCAGCATCTGGCCAGATACCTGGGATCAATCCTCCGCCAACCCAGAGTCAGCGCATGATTGATCTGCCAGCCCTCCAAAATGCAGGGACCTGCGGAAAAGTAGTGACATGCTACTTCTTTTCCGCTGCGGAAATTCCGCAGCAAAACCTGTTAGTTAGAAAAAAGCAGTGTGCGCACAGCATTTTTTTTTACCATTGGTTTAGCTGGAGAAGGACTGCAGCAAGGTTATGAATATTTTCTGCAGAAAAAGATGCAGCAAAACCGCGGCAAATCCGCTGTAAAAAACACAGTTTGCACACAGGGCCTTAAGGGGGCTTTACACGCAGCGATATCGCTGGTGAAAGTATCCGCGCCCGTCGTTTGTGCGTCACGGGCAAATTGCTGCCCGTGGCGCACAATATCATTAGGAGCCGTCACATGGGACTTACCTGCCTAGCGACGTCGCTGTTGCCGGCGAACGGCCTCCTTTCTAAGGGGGCGGTTTGTGCGGCGTCACAGCGGCGTCACTAAGCGGCCGCCCAATAGAAGAGGAGGGGCGGAGATGAGAGGCCGTAACATCCCGCCCACCTCATTCCTTCCTCATTGCGGGTGGTCGCAGGTAAGCTGTAGTTCGTCATTTCTGCAGTGTCACACGTAGCGATGTGTGCTGCCTTGTGAACGACGAACAACCTCGATCCTGCAACAATCAACGATTTTCTGGAAAGGAACGATGTGTCAATGATCAACGATAAGGTGAGTATTTTTGATCGTTAACAGCCATTCGTTGGTGTCACACACAACGATGTCGCTAACGCTGCCGGATGTGCGTCACGGAATCCGTGACCCCGGCGATATATCATTAATACGTCGTTGCGTGTAATGGAGCCTTTAGACATGGTATACTGGAACCATGTCCTGTGCTCTGAGACCAAGGTGAACTTATTTGGTTCAGATGGTGTTAAACGTGTGTGGTGGCAAACAGCTGAGGACTGTAAAGACAAGTGTGTCTAGTTTACAGTCATGCATCGTGGTGAAAATGTCATTTTGGTGCTGCATGAGTGCTGCCGGCTGTGGGGAGCTACAGTTCATTGAGGGAACCATGAATGCCAACATGTACTATGACACACTGAAGCAGAGCATGATCCCCTCCCTTCAGAAACTGGGCCAGAGGGCAATAACATAATATCAACCCCAAAAACCTCCAAGATGACCACTGCCTTGCTAAATAAACTTAGAGTAAAATTGTTGGACTGGCAAAGCATGTCTGCAGACCAAATCCCTATTGAGCATTTATGGGGCATCCTCAAACAGAAGGTAGAGGAGCACAAGGTCTCTAACATCAACCAGCTCCGTAATGTTATCAAGGAAGAGGAGTCCAGTGGCTCCTGTGAACCTCTAATGGACTGCAGGGCAAAGAGTGTTAAGGCAGCGCTTGAAAATAAATATTACAAAGTAAATATTGACACTTTGGGCATGATTTGGCCATTTTCACTTAGGGGTGTACTCACTTATGTTGCCAGCGGTATACACATTAACGGCTGTGCAAACTGTAATACAAGCTGTACACACTGACTACTGTATATTGTATGAAAGAGTCATATCTTCAGTGCTGTCCCATGAAAAGATATAATAAAATATATACAAAAGTGTGACGTGTGTACTCACTTTTGTAATATACTGTAGGGTGGTGAGGACAGACAAAACTTATAGTTATTGATATTTTGCACTATGTAACATGATTTTTGTTCCCAGGGAATAAATGTAATTTCTTAATTGGTTATATCAAAAAAACATGGAAAAAAAATGTATTAGCCTGCAAAAACTGATTTTGTGGTCAGGATACTGAAAAGTTGAAATTGGAATACAGTCTTAAGGAAAATTACAAATGTTTGGGTTTAAGTTCGTAATGAAAATGAAATATAAAATGCTACAAATTGATGAAAAAGAACCTAGAAATGTTTACTTTTGTGAGGGTATGTAATATCACTTTTACGCATTAATCCCCAAATGTTTAACCCCACCAGGTTTTCCTTGTAGCTTCCCTGGCATCCCATATTTTGAAATTTGCTATCTTGATGAAAGCGCTCTCCTTGCTAAAGATGAGCCACCCCCCTAGAGTTCGAGTTCGGGTCGGTTTTCTCGAACGGAGGACAAGTTCGTCGAACATTCAGCGAACCAATTCGAACCCCATTGAAAGCAATGGCAGGCAAACACAAACACTTATAAACACATTATACATGTACACATACAATTAATAAACATTGTCATTACACTTACAGGTCCCCGCGACGCATCCTGCACTCTGTCTCCTGACGCTTTTCCTTCTGATAATCTCTGCGTCCTCCCGGTAACCAGCACTGATGATAAGACCTTCCGTGACGTCAAAATAGCATTTGACCAGTCACGTGTCTATTATCTCATTGGCTACAGACTGGTCACATGGCTAGACATCATGCTAGGTCTTTTCAGTGCATTTCTCCGGTACGCGGTGCTCGTTACAGCATTTCCTTCTACTAGCGAGATGCTCTGGCACATGGTCATCTTCCCCGTTCCTGCATGTGGGCGCTCTTTACAGAGTCAGCCCACATGCAGGGACTGGCTGCCACAGCCGATAAATAGCGGCATCGGGAATCACGTGATCGGAGATTGCTGTTGCTATACTAACGGTGGCAGCGGTGATGTCACCGCTTACAGCCCGCAGCCTCTGCTCACTCACTAAGTGATTAGACTGCATGAGAGCAGCAGCGTCTTCTTCCCATGCAGTGCTGTCTGATGTAGCAGAGCTGCATGGGTTGAAGGAGAAAGAAGACAGAAGACCAGGATCGCGGAGGGTTGAGAGGGAGTAATAAACATGGAGTCTCAAATGTGTCTGTGTATTTATTTCTATTAAAGTTTTTTTTCTCTGTGTGGTGTCTTTTTTTTTAACCCTTTATTGGAGATTCTTAATGGCCGGGTCAAACTTGCCTGACATTAAGAATCTCTGGCTTTATATTAGCTAGTAAAACAAAGCTAGTATTAACTCATTATTACCCAGCAAGCCTCCTGGCTTCAGGGCTGCTGGAAGAGTTGGATACAGCGCCAGATGATGGTGCTTCTATGAAAGCGCGATTTTCTGGGGCGGCTGCGGACTGCAATTCGCAGCAGAGGGGCCCAGAAAGCTCGGCCAACCTGTGCTGCGGATTCCAATTCCCAGCTGCCTGAGTTGTACCTGGCCGGACACAAAAATTGGGCGAAGCCCACGTCAATTTTTTTTTTAAAATTATTTCATCAAATTCGTGAAATAATTAAAAAAAAGGGCTTCCTTATATTTTTTGGATCCCAGCCGGGTACAAATAGGCAGCTGGTGGTTGCGTGCAGCCGTACCTGCCTGCTGTACCTGGCTAGCATACAAAAATATGGTGAAGCCCATGTCATTTTTTTGGGGGGGCAAAAAAGTCCTGCATACAGTCCTGGATGGAGGATGCTGAGCCTTGTACAGTTGTTCTGCAGCTGCTGTCTGCTCTCCTGCATACAGACAGACAGCAGCTGCAGAACTACAAGGCTCAGCATACTCCATCCAGGACTGTATGCAGGAGTTTTTTGCCCCCCCCAAAAAATTATGTGGACTTCGCCATGTTTTTGTATGCTACCCAGGTACAGCAGGCAGCTACGGGCTGCCCCCAACCCCCAGCTACCTATTTGTACCTGGCTGGGAACCAAAAATATAGGGAAGCCCTTTTTTTTTTTTAATTATTTCATGAATTTCATGAAATAATTTAAAATAAAAAAATGACGTGGGCTTCGCCCAATTTTTGTGTCTAGCCAGGTACAACTAGGCAGCTGGGGATTGGAATCCGCAGCGCAGAGTGCCCAAGCTTTCTGGGCACCCCTGGGGCGAATTGCAGTCTGCAGCCGCCCCAGAAAATAGCGCTTTCATAGAAGCGCCATCTTCTGGCACTGTGTCCAACTCTTCCAGCTGCCCTGGTGACGGGTGGCTCGCTGGGTAATAATGGGGTTAGGGCTAGCTGTATATTATCAACTGACCCTAAGCCCGAAATTCATGGTGTCATGCCAATATTAGACATGGCCACCATGAATTTCTACATGAACTACAACCCCCATCATCACTGCACACGCAGGCACTACAACCCCCATCATCACTGCACACGCAGGCACTACAACCCCCATCATCACTGCACATGCAGGCACTACAACCCCCATAATCACTGCACACGCAGGCACTACAACCCCCATCATCACTGCACACACAGGCACTACAACCCCCCATCATCACTGCACACGCAGGCACTACAACCACCATCACCACCGCTCACGCAGGCACTACAACCCCCATTATCACTGCACATGCAGGCACTGCAACCCCCATCATCACTGCACACGCAGGCACTGCAACCCCCATCATCACCGCACACGCAGGCACTGCAACCCCCATCATCACTGCACACGCAGGCACTACAACCCCCATCATCACCGCACACGCAGGCACTACAACCCCCATCATCACTACACACGCAGGCACTACAACCCCCATCATCACCGCACATGCAGGCACTACAACCCCCATCATCACTGCACACGCAGGCACTGCAACCCCCATCATCACCGCACACGCAGGCACTACAACCCCCATCATCACTGCACACGCAGGCACTACAACCCCCATCATCACCGCACACGCAGGCACTACAACCCCCATCATCACTGCACACACAGGCACTACAACCCCCATCATCACCGCACACGCAGGCACTACAACCCCCATCATTACTGCACACGCAGGCACTACAACCCCCATCATCACCGCACATGCAGGCACAACAACCCCCATCATCACTGCACACGCAGGCACTACAACCCCCATCATCATCGCACACGTAGGCACTAGTTGGGTGAAGTCTCCGCTGACAGCGCGGCTCACTTCATTGCTCCGTGGATATGACACAGAGCGCTCCTGTTCTACGGAGATCCCGGTCAGCTTCATGTAGCAGAGCTGGATGCATCGCGGGACCGCTGTGGATTACGCCGGGCCTGGAGGGGTATTTGGGGATTTTAATAAAATGGTAAAGAGGGTGTTTTTTGTCTTTTATTCCAAATAAATGATTTTTCGTTGTGTGTGTTTCTTTACTTTCATTTACAGGTTAATCATCGAAGGTGTCTCGGGGAGACGCTTGTCATGATTAACTCCGTTATTACCCCAATTGCCACCGCACCAGGGCAATTCGGGATGAGCTGGGTAGAGTCCCTGGACTGTCGCATCTAATGGATGCAGCAATTCCGGGCGGCTGCTGGGTGATATTGTTAGGGTGGTGGGCTCCCCATAACGTGGCGCTCCCTATCCTGACAATACCAGCCTCCAGCCGTGTGGCTTTATCCTGGCTAGTATCAAAATTGGGGGGAACCGCATATTTTTTTTTAATTATTTCTTTATTTTACTGCACAATATAGACCCGCCTGCCAGCGGCTGTGATTGGTTGCAGTGAGACAGCTGTCACTCATCGTGAGGGCGTGTCTGACTGCAACCAACCACGGGCGCTGGTGGGCGGGGAAGGCACGGAATACCTGATTTAATAATGAAGCGGCAGCCATTTTCAAAAGAGGAAAAGCCGCCAGAGATTTGTGACAGCCGTGCAGCGAGGCGCCCATGATCGGTGAGTAGGAAAGAGAGAGGGATTGTGCTGGGGACACAAGATGCATGCAGATACGCAACGTGTGCACATACTTACTGTGAAAAGCCACACTTTTGGTGATCGAACCGTTCTTGAACGTAACTCGAACTGCCGAACTTTAAGCAAATCGTTCGAGTTCGTCGAACGACTCGAACACCCCCCAAAATCATTCGAACATGAAATTGGGGAACCGTTCGACTCGAACATCACTCAACTGTACTCCTTGCTTCTCGGAATCCATCTTCTGTTTGAGTCTATCAAGATGGGCATCAAGGATATGGACTTTTTTGACCTCGTGCAGCCCATTTTGCTTCACCAGTCTCAACCAATGCAACATAGTTTTTAGCTTTGTGATTTCCAAAGGAAGCCTGTAACTACATTAACAAAACTGGTCCATGCTTCTGTCTCTCTTCTTTTGAGGAGTTTAGGAAACTCTTGACACTCCATAACTTTCTTCATTTGAGGGCCAACATAACACGCCAGCATTAACTTTTGCTTATGAAAGCTTTGGGAAGAGATCTTGTAGATACTTGAATGACACTGATTCCTTGTCCAAAGCTGTGACTAAAGGCCCAGTCACACACGACTTACCAGCGATCCCGAAAACTAGGCGACCTGATAGGGATCGCAGGTAAGTCGCTGGGAGGTCGCAGGTGAGATGTCACACAGTCAGATCTTACCAGCGATGCAGGAACAATACAGGTCGCAGTAGTGACCTGTATAACGATCTCAGCAGTCACTGTGACCCTGTCACACAGTGTCAAACACAGCGATGTGTCCTGCCCAGCAGGACATCGCCTTTGAAGAAAATGGCCTGGACCCTTGTGCAACGACTAGAGATCTCACAGCAGGGGCCTGATCGCTGGTAGGTGTCACACATAACAAGATCGCTAACGGGATCACTACTGCGTCACGGAAACCGTGACTCACCTGCTAGCGATCTCGTTATGTGTGACGGTACCTAAATTCATTCATGAGGCCTAGTTTAATGTGGAAAGGTGGCATTAGTAACTTTTGAGGGTCGTAAAGTGGCTTCTATTTAATGTTGTTGTTCCCCACGGAAACTCAGTACATTCAGGCCAATATTGTCAATGGTAGCGTCCCTGCTATCCAAAAGGCAAAGAAAGCATGGAAGCTTAGTATAGCCTCCTTGAAGAGCCACCAAGAATGCAACCATTTTGAAATCTCAAATTACTTCCCAACCATATTCCTCATATTTCATCGCATTTAACAGTCTCTTCACATTTTCATAGTCTTCTTTAAACTTTGCCAAATGGGCAAGGGGAAGAGAAGGATAAAGATTACCATTATGGAGTAATACTTATGTGTATCAATAGCTTTGAATGATGTAAAGTCTGGAATCCTGAAGTCCTAAACATCTTTCATAATTTGGTTAACATGAAAGGAGAAAACAAATCTTAGCAGACTAATGAAACAGTAATGTGTAGTTCACATGAACAAATGACGTTTGACTATAGTGAGTTTAGTATTGGACTACATAGGTATTGTAAAATCATTGTGGCAGCCACAAAAGTGAAGTTTCGGGGTTACATCAACTTTTTCCAAAATAAGTAATGCACAATTAAACAGGAAATAACACTTTTAACCCAGGAACAGATTTTTTTTATTTTTTTTTTTAATTACATAGTGTTATTAGAAACTATTCACAGCACCATGTCTCCTTTTGTCAGGTCTGCCCAGTGGTCACTAGCAGATCCCAGAGCAGTTAGAGGTGTACCTAATAGATGGGGAAGAACAGGGAGCCTGGAGCAGAAGCAGGGCGTTGTGGGAAATGTAGTTTACAGTGGTCAAATGGGCAACATGAAGGACTGACGTTCACATTGCACAGTTAAGGGGGCTTTACACGCTACGATATCGTTAATGTTTTATCATCGGGGTCACGTCATTAGTGACGCACATCCGGCGTCATTAACGGTATCGCAGCGTGTAACACTTACCAGCGACCTTAAACGTCCTCCAAAGTGGTGAAAATCGTTCACCATGGAGAGGTCGTCCTAAAACCAAAAATTGTTAATAGTTGTTTATAGATGTTGTTCCTTGTTCCTGCAGCAGCACACATCGCTGTGTGTGACACCGCAGGAGCGAGGAACCTCACCTTACCTGCATCCCACCCGCAATGAGGAAGGAAGAAGGTGGGCGGGATGTTCGTCCTGCTCATCTCCGCCCCTCCTCTTTGATTGGCCGGCCGCTTAGTGACGTCGCCGTGACGCCAAACGCACCTCCCCCTTGAGGCAGGGATTGTTCAGCAGTCACAGTGACGCCGCCGACCAGGTAAGTGCGTGTGACACTGCCGCAGCGATAATGTTCACTGCTGCAGCGATCACACGATATTGCATGCACGACGGGGGTGGGTGCTTTTGCGTACGATATCGCTAGCAATTGCTAGAAATATCGTAGCATGTAAAGCCCGCTTAACAATTATGGAGGAACTGCAGACAGAAAATTATGTAAAAAATTAATCAGTGAGGATTAGAAGATGTTGCTGGGGTACTTTAGAAGGGTTATTAGACTACAGGGAGTTTGAAAAAAAATCTGGAATAACTTCTTTAAAAGAGAAAAAAATACATGAAATATGTTACAAAACACTGATCCAAAGGTGTTAAAGCTTTTTGGTGTAAAAGCTCTGAAAAGTTGTAAAATTTAAGTGCAAATCAGAGTTGCGCCTACATTTTGCAAATGTTGGTGTTTTAAAGTCAGTGTCTCCAAAGACCAATAAAAAGGGCAAAACTCGGGTAGGACGTGGGTATAGTTTGGGTGGGACTCCAGCATTTCTCTAATTCACGTCAATATATGGCATTCCATACAATAGAAATCTCACTCCATTGGATTGAGACTTCTGACGTAGCGCCACCCAGCAGATGGTCTAGATTCATGAACAGGTGTTCACGCTACATGAAACAGAAGCATCTGACTCCAGCACACCCCTTCATCAAGACTAGCGTGAACAATGCATGTCTTAAGGCAGGGGTGGTGAACCTCCAGCCCGTGGGCCGCATGCGGCCCGCCATGACCTTTTCTGCGGCCCCCGGGCAGATTCCCGGTAGTGGCAGTGTTCCAGCTGCCGCCGTAGTCTTACCGGCCGCTGGCCCTTTAAATCCCCACATGCGCTGCTTGTGCGCACCAATGGGCTTTCTCGCTTGCAGGTGCCAGCGTGCTCAGGACTTTTTAGGCGGGTTTAGCGCTCTGCGCTTCCGCCCCACAGCAGCTTCACTGCTTCCACCATTGTGTGCCCACTCTCCGGCGCCGTGTGCCTCCCGCTTTCCAGCGCCATGTGCCTGCCGCTTTCCAGCACCGTGTGGCTCCCGCTTTCCAGCGCAATGTGTCCCTCCCGCTTTCCAGCGCCGTATGCCTCCCACATTCCAGCGCCATGTGCCTCCCACTTTCCAGCGCCATGAACCTCCCGATTTCTAGCACCGTGTGCCTCCCGCTTTACAGCGCCGTGTGTCTCCCACTTTCCAGCACCTCCCGCTTTCCAGCGCCTCCCGCTTTCTAGCGCCTCCCACTTTACAGCCCCGTCTGCCTCACGATTTCCAGCGCCGTGTGCCTCCAGCTTTCCAGCGCCTCCCACTTTACAGCCCCGTCTGCCTCACGATTTCCAGCGCCGTGTGCCTCCAGCTTTCCAGCGACGTGTACCTCCCGCTTTCCAGCGCCGTGTACCTCCCACTTTCCAGCGCCGTGTACCTCCCGCTTTCCAGCGCCGTGTGTCTCCCGCTTTCTAGCGCCATGTGCCTCCCCCTTTCCAGCGCTGTGTGCCTCCCGCTTTCCAGCGCTGTGTGCCTCCTGCTTTCCAGCACCGTGTGCCTCCCACTTTCCAGCACCATGTGCCTCCTGCTTTCCAGCGCCATGTGCCTCCCACTTTCCAGCGCCGTGTGCCTCCCGCTTTCCAGCGCCGTGTACCTCCCACTTTCCAGCGCCATGTGCCTCCTGCTTTCCAGCGCCGTGTGCCTCCTGCTTTCCAGCGCCGTGTGCCTCCCACTTTCCAGCACCGTTTGCCTCCCGCTTTCCAGCGCCATGTGCCTTCCTCTTTCCAGTGCCGTGTGCCTCCCGCTCTCTAGCGCCGTGTGCCTGCCACTTTCTAGCGCCGTGTGCCTCCAGCTTTCCAGCAACGTGTACCTCCTGCTTTCCAGCACCGTGTACCTCCCGCTTTCCAGCGCCGTGTGCCTCCCGCTTTCCAGCGCCGTATGCCTGCCATTTTCCAGTGCCGTGTCCCTCCCGCTTTCCAGCGCCGTATGCCTCCCACTTTCCAGCGCTATGAACCTCCCGATTTCTAGCACCGTGTGCCTCCCGCTTTACAGAGCCGTGTGTCTGCCACTTTACAGCACCTCCCGCTTTCCAGCGCCTCCCGCTTTCTAGTGTCGTGTGCCTCCCGCTTTCCAGCGCCTCCCACTTTACAGCCCCGTCTGCCTCACGATTTCCAGCGCCGTGTGCCTCCAGCTTTCCAGCGACGTGTAACTCCCGCTTTCCAGCACCGTGTACCTCCCGCTTTCCAGCGCCGTGTACCTCTCGCTTTCCAGCGCCGTGTGCCTGCCGCTTTCTAGCACCATGTGCCTCCCGCTTTCCAGCGCTGTGTGCCTCCCGCTTTCCAGCGCTGTGTGCCTCCTGCTTTCCAGCGCTGTGTGCCTCCTGCTTTCCAGCGCCGTGTGCCTCCCACTTTCCAGCACCATGTGCCTCCTGCTTTCCAGCGCCATGTGCCTCCCACTTTCCAGCGCCGTGTGCCTCCCACTTTCCAGCGCCGTGTACCTCCCACTTTCAGGCGCCGTGTACGTCCCGCTTTTCAGTGCCATGTGCCTCTCGCTTTCTAGCGCCATGTGCCTCCCGCTTTCCAGCGCTGTGTGCCTCCCGCTTTCCAGCGCTGTGTGCCTCCTGCTTTCCAGCGCTGTGTGCCTCCCACTTTCCAGCACCGTGTGCCTCCCGCTTTCCAGCGCCATGTGCCTCCCACTTTCCAGCGCCGCGTGCCTCCCGCTTTCCAGCGCCATGTGCCTGCCACTTTCCAGCGCCATGTGCCTGCCACTTTCCAGTGCCGTGTACCTCCCACTTTCCAGCGCCGTGTGCCTCCCGCTTTCCAGCGCCGTGTGCCTGCCACTTTCCAGCGCCGTGTGCCTGCCACTTTCCAGCGTCGTGTGCCTGCCACTTTACAGTGCCGTGTACCTCCCACTTTCCAGCACCGTGTGCCTCCCACTTTTCAGCACCATGTGCCTCCCACTTTCCAGCGCCGTGTGCCTCCCGCTTTCTAGCGCCACGTGCCTCCCGCTTTCCAGCGCCGTGTGCCTGCCACTTTCCAGCACTGTGTGCCTCCCGCTTTCCAGCGCTGTGTGCTGCCCACTTTTCAGTGCCATGTGACCGCTCTCCCCCCCTTCTCCGGTGTAGAGTGATCCCTCCAGTGCTGTGTGCAGCCCCCAGTGATGTGTATCATCCCCAATGTTGTGTTCCCTACAATGCTGTGTACCACCTCCAGTGCTGTGTACCCCTTAGTGATTTCTGTGCTCTGCAAGTGCTGACCGTGCCTCCTAGTCTCCTCCTAGTGATGTCTGTGCCCCCCTCAGTGATGCCTATGCCCCCCTCAGTGATGCCTGTGCCCCCTTAGTGATGTATGTTACCCCCCATAGTGATCCCTGTGCCCCCCTTAGCGTTGCCTGTGCACCCTCTAGTGATGCCTGTGCCCCCCTAGTGATGTCTGTGCCCCCCTAGTGATGCCTGAGGCTGTCCAGTACTGTCTGTGCCCCCTTGTGATGTCTGTACCCCCCTAGTGATGTCTGTGTCACCTAATGATGCCTGTGGCTGCCCAGTGATGTCTGTGCCCCCCTAGTGATGTCTATGCCACCCTAGTGATGTCTGTGCCCACTTAGTGATGTCTGTGCCCCCCTATTGATGTCTGTGCTCTCTGTGCTGCCATGCAATGCTTATGCCTCCCAGTGACCTATTAATGTCTGTTTCCCAGCCCCTCCTGTCATGTATATGCCCCCAGCGTTTCCTGTGATGTGTATGATGCTGGGGGCATATACATCACACGCTGGGGCATATACATCACATTGGAGAGGCTGTGGGCATATATATCCCAGGAGGGGCATATATGTCACAGGAAGGGCTTGGAGCAGATACCTCACAGAAGGGGCTGGGCGCATATATATCACAGGAGGGGCGTGTGATGTATGTGCCCCCAGTGTCTCCTGTGATGTAGGTGTCTCCTGTGATGTATATACAGCAGTCAGAGTGTCACCTATGTGATGTGTATATACAGCAGTTCCAGCATCTTCTATGAGATGTATATAGAGCAGTTCTAGCATCTTCTATGTGATGTATATACAGCAGTTCCAGCATCTCCTATGTGATGTATATACAGCAGTTCCAGCGTCTCTTATGTGATGTATATGCCAACAGCCCCTTTGGTCATGTATGTGTCTCCTGTGATTTATATACACCAGTCCTTGCGTCTGTTATGTGATGTATATGGTCTACCAATCTCATCACAAAGAGTTGACTGCGCTCCAGACCGTGACAAACCTGGAAAAGCAGTTGTGAGAAGCAACCTAAGTATCGCCGAACATCACAGCCGCACAAAAGAGAAGCAGCTCCAACCACCACAATAGGGGTGAGTTAATTAATTGTTTGACCAAATATTGCCGGTTCATTTTCACATTGATAATTTTGTGCGGCCCCCAAAGGTTGGCAGAAATTTCCAAATGGCCCTCAGCAGAAAAAAGATTCCCCACCCCTGTCTTAAGGAAATGGGCCCACTGTTTGTGAATCTAACCTAACAAAAGTAAATTAATGATGCCATAATGGTATCTCGGTGATCACAGAGAGGTGTTAAAAAGTGGTGGAAAGCACACAAGATATATGGACCTTCGCAAGCATTTTTATTTCCTTTTCCTAAATGCATTTAAAACTATAGCCCCAATTCATCAAAGTGATTACACCACAAAACATTTTTACAATTTTATACAAAAGTTTTCTACAATTTTATGACTTGGCATTTTCTCGCTAGTTTCAGGCGGCTGTACCAAAATGGTTAGATCTTGGGAGCATCTCCTGTCCGATAAATTAAAGTGACAGCATTCCTTATGCCATAAATGTTACTTCAGTCCATAACTGACTTAAAATTTCTAGCGAAACTCATGGATCTCATGCTGCTGATAACATGCAACAAATTCACTAGGTGGTGTGGACCCATTAATGAATTTGGCTCATCTACGAAACGCCTGTCTTAATTAATCGTTAACATCCGTTCTCGTTAGCGACGTCGTTGCGTGTGACACGTACGAGCGACCACCTTATTGTTGATCGTTGACACGCTGTCCATTTCCCAAATATCGTTGCTGTTGCAGGACGCAGGTTGTTCGTCCTTCCTGAAGCAGCACACATCGCTATGTGTGACACCGCAGGAACGAGGAACCTCACCTTACCTGCGGCCGCCGGCAATGAGGAAGAAAGGAGGTGTGCGGGATGTTCGTCCTGCTCATCTCCGCCCCTCCGCTAATGTAGCACCCTGGAAAACCAGGTAGTGGCACATATAGGCCCCCGCAGAACACCAATCCCACAAAGGGTTACAGCATCCGGTCTGAAACCCTAGTCACCCCCCTCAGGGAAGGACAAACACACCAGTGGGCGGAACCAGGCAGATAGGGAACGCCCAATATATTAGATACAATAGAATACACGGATCTGTAATATACATTTCAATTGTTAAAGTTGACCAAAGTCACCATACCATATATTATTGAAAAGAAATTGACTCCGTCTAAAGCTTATATAAGACATCAATAAAGGCTAAATGCGCAATAATTTTGTAAATATACAAAAGTATTTTTATTTATATACGCAACACAGAAAAGACATACACAGACAATAGTGATTTAAAATCAACACAGCAAAAAATGGGCAGTGTGATTGTATATGGGGCTTGATATAAGCCAAATGCAATTGATATGACATGAGAGCTCTGTGAACAGAGTACAAAATTTTAACATTGATGGTAATCAAATAGTTGAAGAATCTGTGTAACAGATATAAACAGGTCAAATGACCTGTAACAGCAGTGGACAGCCTAATAAATAATGCATCATAGCAGGGCATAGACTAGGACTAAATATTAGTGAATGGATGGGCATCACACAGTGACAATAATAAGGGCTATCAACCCTATAACTGTGATGCCAACATATCCTAAAACATTAGAAGCCTAGTTTGTATATGAAGACGCTATATATATATATCCAGTGATCATTATCAGGTACCGCTGGCCAACGCTGCTGCAGGGAGCGACCAAATAGTTATAAAGTCTGTGTGACAAAAGTTAGAAGTTCAGACAATCTGCAGCAGCAGTGGACAGCCTGATGGATTATTACAGTTATCAGAGTATTAAGCGAAACTGAACATTGAATAGACACAAGGTGTCGCACAAAGGTAATTATTACCCATTAGTTGTAATACCAGCAGTGCTCAAACACATATACCAATGTATCAAAAGATGCAGTTTGCAAGTAAAAACACTGTATATATATATCAATGATAGATGCCCAAGAACGCTGGCCTCCACTGTTAAAGGGACCATCAATGGCTAGAAGGAATAATGCTCACATGACGGATTATACATGTGGAGGTCGCCTGAGCTATAGCTTGTTTGTTCAAACGTAATACGAATATCTGTGTATATAAATAATCAAAATGTAGATGTACTTGTATAATTATCTGTTTGTCTATGTAGCCATCGCACAGACCTATAGTATAATTCAAAGTTGTATAATCATGAAGGAGTTAACCAAAGATGATGAAGCCAGAATGTGAAGCTGCAAAGTCTTATCAGTAATATTCACACAAAGGAATGTACGGGAGGGCAGGCAATGTGATGTGAGAAATTGGGGAGTGAAAGCACTCCTTCGTTAGCTTCAAGGTTATTCATGCTAACTTACTGTATAATTGGATCTATCGAATTAAACCAGTTCAGTTGATGACGCTGGCTGAAAAGAAAGTATGTCTGTGTTCTTTGTCTTATATACATTGATATGTAGGCACTGATATACAGTTAATACGGCACCGTCTCTGGATATCCCAAACGAAGGCTCCATTAGCAGTCTTCAACGCAAATTCCTCCCTTGACATACCCACCAATATTTGCCACAACCAAGACACATTGCCCACACCTCGATGCGTGTTTCGCAACTGCTTCGTCGGGAGGTGTGGAGGCTGTGTGTCTGGTTGTTAAATTCCCCCCGTGTACTGCTCACCGGCCTATGGCGGCGCGCGTCGGCTCGCCGATGCCCATCCCCCTCTTCACGTTGGCGTCCAGGAAGTCATGGTGCACAAGCGCAGCCCATGAACACCTAATTGGACACTAGGCATAGGGAGGAGAAGCATCAGGGAGCTGGCGCGCGCACAGGCAGGAAGCCGGGGACACCATCTTTAAATAAGGCATAGTGAGGTCAAAAAGCGGAAATCATGCTCTAAAGCCCATAAATGATCGCAGATAAGATGGATTATCAATAGATTAATACATAAGCCATATGTGACATGAACCAATGTATATAATACAAACAGTAAGATTTTAGTTATATAATAACATAAAATTGCTGAAGTATTAAACGATATTGGGCATTCTTTATATCCTTTGTTTCTGATGTGTTGCCAAATATAAATTCTTCAGCAGCAGTCAAACGGGGGGAGGCCAACCAGATCTATGAAGAGAACATACAATTAAAATCATGGTTATGGCAAGGACACAAGGCAACCACAGTACCACCTTTTATATACAAAGCTCATAGAGATTGTATATGTTAATGCACATATTTATATGCAGATGCACAAATCAGAATCCTACTTCCCCACAGTGAGAATGAACACAATAAAATCTGAAATAAAAATGAAAATATTATGGCGTGGGGTCAGACATTATGAGAGGAATGGCTTAAAGCTGACAACGTCATTCAGGCCTTTTGGCTTTATGGTATCCAGAACCGTGATCCATCTGGCCTCCTTTCTGTGTAAATTATTTTTCATGTCACCTCCTCTCACCCCCAGATTAACTTTATCTATCCCACGAAATTTTAGATGTCGCCAATTGCAGCCATGTTTTTCTTTAAAATGTTTGGATATATTTTTAAGCAAAGATATTTCCTCAGGTTTGTGAATCTTAGCAGGATTTTTGATGTCGTGGACATGTTCTAAGATTCGCACCCTGAGCTCGCGGGTGGTGAGGCCTATATAAATAAGCACACACGGGCATGTTGCCCAATATACGACATTAGAAGAACGATAATTTATGAACTGCAAAATTCTCTAGGTCTTTGATCGCGAGGAATCCCAAAATTCAGATGCACGATCCATTTGTGGACATGCACCACAATCGCCGCATGAAACGGATCCCCATCAACACGTCAGCAAATTGGTGTTTTTCCTTGGCGTGTAGTGGCTCCTCACGATCAAGTCACTCAATGTTTTGGATCTCCTAGGAGTGATGGCTGGTCTGGGAGTGAGAATGGAAGCCAGATCACGGTCTGCCGTCAATATAGGCCAGTATTTGGAGATTATCGCTGGCATTTCACGCCACTGTGCGTGGTAGGGGGTAATCAGTAGAATTGTATCATCAGTTGCTTTAAATTTAGTTTTAAGCAGATCGTCACGTACTGTCTTCTTCGCTCTCTCATAACCTTTTTGAATTACTTGATGGGAATAATGCCTGGCCCCAAACCGCCTCCTCAGATTATTTGATTGCTGTTCAAACAGGGCATCGCTTGAGCAGATCCTGCGTGCCCTTAAAAATTGTCCAGTGGGAATGGAATTAATTACCTGGAACGGCTGGGAGGATCTGGCACTCAGAAGGGAATTTGTTGCTGTTTTCTTCCGGAAGATATCGGTGCAAAAAGTACCATCATTGCCCTTGGTGATTGAGACATCCAAAAATTTGATTTTTTTCAACGCTGGTGGTAAAGGTAAGTTTAATATTTTTAGTATTCATGTTAAGCCGCTGTATAAATATATCCAACTGGTGGACCTCCCCCTGCCAAATTAAAAAAATATCATCAATAAAATGCAGCCACATGTGGACTGCGCAGAACTCAAAATCCGGAAAAATAATAGATCGTTCCCAATGTTTAAGAAAGAGTTTTGCGTATGAGGGCGCACAAGACGCCCCCATCGCAACTTCTCTTTCTTGGAAAACAGTCCTTAAATAAGAAAAAATTATGCGTGAGAATAAATTTGAGTAATAATAGAAGGAGGTCCACCAGTTGATTGTCAAGCTTAGTTGTTCGAAGGAAAAATTCTACTGCTTCCATCCCATCATCATGACTGATAGACATATACAGCGACTCAACGTCAGCTGTTACCATAATTATGTCTGTCTCAAGTACAACCCCATCTAATCTATTTAGAAGTTCCGTAGAGTCACGAATATACGATGGCAGTGTAATCACCACGGGCTTAAGATAGTGGTCCAAAAACCTACATGCCGGTTCACATAGGTTATTTTTACTGGAAACAATGGGCTTTCCGGGTGGCCAAGATAACCTTTTGTGCACCTTCAGTAGAAAGTAAATAGTTGTAATAGTAGGAAATTGGACTAACAATCCCTCCAACACTGATTTCGGGATGACACCCCTATCAAAGGCCAATTGAAGTATGTCAAAGGGCTCTCCCCGAAACCTGCCAGAGGGATCGGTGTCCAATTTTGAATAGGATGAACTGTAGCCAAGCTGCCTAAAGGCCTCGGCCTCATACTTGTCCTTAGACCACAGAACCATGTTCCCACCTTTGTCAGCCTGTTTGATAACCAAGTCATCCATTGTTTGAAGTTCCCTCAGAGCTTTACGATGCTGACCACTTAGGTTATCATGAGCTCTTTTTTCTGTTAATTCTCTAAGCTCCTAGGATACCAATTTGGAAAACAGATCTATGGGAGGACAGGCTGACAAAGGTGGGAAGGCGGTTGAGCGTTTTTTAATATGTGCAGGGAAAGTAGAAGAAGTGCCGCTGTCTTGCTCAGCAAGTAGTGATTCTAAGATTCTTAACGCCTCGCGTTCGTCCTTAGAGAGGTCTACATCTGACTCTTGATGTCCTCTCAAAAAGTATTTTTTAAGAAGGAACTTATGGCTAAATAGCTGCAGATCTTTAATTGCAGTGAAGAAATCAAAGTTAGCTACAGGAGAAAAAGAAAGCCCTAATTGTAAGACATCTGTAAGGCCTGATAGGAGCCACAGACTCAGACTGGCTGTAAGGGGAATCTAGTGAAAAGCCGCTCACAAAGCAGGACCCCAAGAACTCTGCAACCCTTTAACCCCTGTACAGGGATTTGGAATTACACAGCGCCTCAGTGATCGCTACCTGTGGTAGACTGTAGTCCGTGGTCGTCAGGCAGGGTCAAAATCCAGGAGATGCAAAACAGGAACAGAATCAGCAGGCAAGGGCGTAGTAAGGAGACAAAGCAGGGGTCAAATCCGGATCTGGCAGCAAGGTACAAAAACGACAGGCAGGAGGGTAGTCAAACACAAGCAAGGTCAGCGCACAGGAATCACAATACAATCAGCACATGAGCCAGGAGAACAGAACTATGACTGGCAGTGATGATGTGACAGGAGAGGGAATAAGAAGGGTGTGGTGTCTTCCCATAGGCTGCAGGTGAATGTTGGCCACTTCAGCCGGGAGACACACGCCAACTACAGTCAGCCAGTGGTACTGCAGGTTCCAGGGAAACCCAGCCTAGTGGATGAGCGGAGCCTGTGCTCCGCAGAGCCACGGGCACCGACTCCTCTCCCATCACCCCCACTATCCATGGTGGGAACATGGCGTCGTCTGGCGATCGGAGCAGAAGTCGCAGGAGCGGACTCCGGTGGGGACGTAACACTGTGCTCTGCAGAACCACGGGCACCGACTCCTCTCCCATCACCAGCACTATCCATGGTTGGAACATGGCGTCGTCTGGCGATCGGAGCAGAAGTCGCAGGAGCGGACTCCGATGGGGACGTGACAACATCAATCTGGTCTTTTGTTAGAATTCTGTCAGTAAGGTTGATTATCTTTAAAGAATCCGATTGGTCTTGGATATTTCTTTTGTCAGGACGCTGTTTCTTCTTTGTTGAATTTCTAGTCTCCGTTCTGTTGTAGATGTAGCCATATCTCCCTTGACCTTTCTTTGGGCCTTGTAGTCTGGATGAACCCTCCCCAGAGGTCTTAGATTCAATGGTATTTTGGGACAAAGATGTACCAACTGAGCTTGGTCGACAAGTTTGATTATGATGCCATTTAAAGACTAACCCATTATTGTAGTCACTGACATCGCTCTGAAATTTTTGGGCCTTTAGTTGTTTAATCTCAGCTTCCCACTTATCTAGATCTTTTTTCAGCTCATCTTCAAAGGTTGCAAGATTATCCCTAGATGTATTCTGCTTAATTTCAATATTTACTTTCTCAATCTCAACTTCCAACCCTTCAATTCTGCGCTTATCAGCGCCAATAAGCAATTCTATCATTGTACGAGAACAGATTTTACATGTCTCTTCTCATCTGGTTTTGAATGCCAAATCCTCCACCTCATAGGACGGGAAAATCTGGATACGAAGTCCCCTCGGGACAATGTCCCTACTGAGATATTGCTCAAGCGAAGCCCTGTTCCACCATGTTTTTAACCTTTTATACATAAAATTCTTAAGTTGAACTTGTAGTTCATGACACTGAGGGGGGATTCTGGGGCAGTGGTGATGCCAGTGTCCGTGCCAAAAAGATCCTTAATCTGTGCAGCCCAATTTGCGTCACGACCGCGAAAATCCATAATAGGACCTGTATTCATCAAAAAAACAGAATATATTAGATACAATAGAATACACGGATCTGTAATATACATTTCAATTGTTAAAGTTGTCCAAAGTCACCATACCACCATATTATTGAAAAGAAATTGACTCCATCTAAAGCTTACAGTCAGGGCCAGAAATATTTGGACAGTGACACGTTTTGTTATTTTAGCTGTTTACAAAAACATGTTCAGAAATACAATTATATATATAATATGGGCTGAAAGTGCACACTCCCAGCTGCAATATGAGAGTTTTCACATCCAAATCGGAGAAAGGGTTTAGGAATCATAGCTCTGTAATGCATAGCCTCCTCTTTTTCAAGGGACCAAAAGTAATTGGACAAGGGACTCTAAGGGCTGCAATTAACTCTGAAGGCATCTTCCTCGTTAACCTGTAATCAATGAAGTAGTTAAAAGGTCTGGGGTTGATTACTGGTGTGTGGTTTTGCATTTGGAAGCTGTTGCTGTGACCAGACAACATGCGGTCTAAGGAACTCTCAATTGAGGTGAAGCAGAACATCCTGAGGCTGAAAAAAAAGAAAAACTCCATCAGAGAGATAGCAGACATGCTTGGAGTAGCAAAATCAACAGTCGGGTACATTCTGAGAAAAAAGGAATTGACTGGTGAGCTTGGGAACTCAAAAAGGCCTGGGCGTCCACGGATGACAACAGTGGTGGATGATCGCCGCATACTTTCTTTGGTGAAGAAGAACCCATTCACAACATCAACTGAAGTTCAGAACACTCTCAGTGAAGTAGGTGTATCTGTCTCTAAGTCAACAGTAAAGAGAAGACTCCATGAAAGTAAATACAAAGGGTTCACATCTAGATGCAAACCATTCATCAATTCCAAAAATAGACAGGCCAGAGTTAAATTTGCTGAAAAACACCTCATGAAGCCAGCTCAGTTCTGGAAAAGTATTCTATGGACAGATGAGACAAAGATCAACCTGTACCAGAATGATGGGAAGAAAAAAGTTTGGAGAAGAAAGGGAATGGCACATGATCCAAGGCACACCACATCCTCTGTAAAACATGGTGGAGGCAACGTGATGGCATGGGCATGCATGGCTTTCAATGGCACTGGGTCACTTGTGTTTATTGATGACATAACAGCAGACAAGAGTAGCCGGATGAATTCTGAAGTGTACCGCGATATACTTTCAGCCCAGATTCAGCCAAATGCCGCAAAGTTGATCGGACGGCGCTTCATAGTACAGATGGACAATGACCCCAAGCATACAGCCAAAGCTACCCAGGAGTTCATGAGTGCAAAAAAGTGGAACATTCTGCAATGGCCAAGTCAATCACCAGATCTTAACCCAATTGAGCATGCATTTCACTTGCTCAAATCCAGACTTAAGACGGAAAGACCCACAAACAAGCAAGACCTGAAGGCTGCGGCTGTAAAGGCCTGGCAAAGCATTAAGAAGGAGGAAACCCAGCGTTTGGGATGTCCATGGGTTCCAGACTTAAGGCAGTGATTGCCTCCAAAGGATTCGCAACAAAATATTGAAAATAAAAATATTTTGTTTGGGTTTGGTTTATTTGTCCAATTACTTTTGACCTCCTAAAATGTGGAGTGTTTGTAAAGAAATGTGTACAATTCCTACAATTTCTATCAGATATTTTTGTTCAAACCTTCAAATTAAACGTTACAACCTGCACTTGAATTCTGTTGTAGAGGTTTCATTTCAAATCCAATGTGGTGGCATGCAGAGCCCAACTCGCGAAAATTGTGTCACTGTCCAAATATTTCTGGACCTAACTGTATATAAGACATCAATAAAGGCTAAATGCGCAATAATTTTGTAAATATACAAAAGTACTTTTATTTATATACGCAACACAGAAAAGACATACACAGACAATAGTGATTTAAAATCAATACAGCAAAAATTGGGCAGTGTGATTGTATATGGGGCTTGATATAAGCCAAATGCAATTGATATGACATGAGAGCTCTGTGAACAGAGTACAAAATTTTAACACTGATTGTAATCATATAGTTGAAGAATCTGTGTAACAGATATAAACAGGTCAAATGACCTGTAACAGCAGTGGACAGCCTAATAAACTAATGCATCATAGCAGGGCATAGACTAGGACTAAATATTAGTGAATGGATGGGCATCACACAGTGACAATAATAAGGGCTATCAACCCTATAACTGTGATGCCAAAATATCCTAAAACATTAGAAGCCTAGTTTGTATATGAAGACGCTATATATACAGTCAGGGCCAGAAATATTTGGACAGTGACACAAGTTTTGTTATTTTAGCTGTTTACAAAAACATGTTCAGAAATACAATTATATATATAATATGGGCTGAAAGTGCACACTCCCAGCTGCAATATGAGAGTTTTCACAGTCAAATCGGAGAAAGGGTTTAGGAATCATAGCTCTGTAATGCATAGCCTTCTCTTTTTCAAGGGACCAAAAGTAATTGGACAAGGGACTCTAAGGGCTGCAATTAACTCTGAAGGCGTCTCCCTCGTTAACCTGTAATCAATGAAGTAGTTAAAAGGTCTGGGGTTGATTACAGGTGTGTGGTTTTGCATTTGGAAGCTGTTGCTGTGACCAGACAACATGCGGTCTAAGGAACTCTCAATTGAGGTGAAGCAGAACATCCTGAGGCTGAAAAAAAAGAAAAAATCCATCAGAGAGATAGCAGACATGCTTGGAGTAGCAAAATCAACAGTCGGGTACATGCTGAGAAAAAAGGAATTGACTGGTGAGCTTGGGAACTCAAAAAGGCCTGGGCGTCCACGGATGACAACAGTGGTGGATGATCGCCGCATACTTTCTTTGGTGAAGAAGAACCCGTTCACAACATCAACTGAAGTCCAGAACCATCTCAGTGAAGTAGGTGTATCTGTCTCTAAGTCAACAGTAAAGAGAAGACTCCATGAAAGTAAATACAAAAGGTTCACATCTAGATGCAAACCATTCATCAATTCCAAAAATAGACAGGCCAGAGTTAAATTTGCTGAAAAACACCTCATGAAGCCAGCTCAGTTCTGGAAAAGTATTCTATGGACAGATGAGACAAAGATCAACCTGTACCAGAATGATGGGAAGAAAAAAGTTTGGAGAAGAAAGGGAGCGGCACATGATCCAAGGCACACCACATCCTCTGTAAAACATGGTGGAGGCAACGTGATGGCATGGGCATGCATGGCTTTCAATGGCACTGGGTCACTTGTGTTTATTGATGACATAACAGCAGACAAGAGTAGCCGGATGAATTCTGAAGTGTACAGGGATATACTTTTAGCCCAGATTCAGCCAAATGCCGCAAAGTTGATCGGACGGCGCTTCATAGCACAGATGGATAATGACCTCAAGCATACAGCCAAAGCTACCCAGGAGTTCATGAGTGCAAAAAAGTGGAACATTCTGCAATGGCCAAGTCAATCACCAGATCTTAACCCAATTGAGCATGCATTTCACTTGCTCAAATCCAGACTTAAGACAGAAAGACCCACAAACAAGCAAGACCTGAAGGCTGCGGCTGTAAAGGCCTGGCAAAGCATTAAGAAGGAGGAAACCCAGCGTTTGGTGATGTCCATGGGTTCCAGACTTAAGGCAGTGATTGTCTCCAAATGATTCACAACAAAATATTGAAAATAAAAATATTTTGTTCGGGTTTGGTTTATTTGTCCAATTACTTTTGTTAGGGCCAGGTGGACGGGCAGACCCAGGAGGTGGATCCACTGGGCCGAACTCCTTGATGATGGTAAGGGGTCCGGTAGCTGGAGCACTACAGGTAGCAAGACAGTCCGTGCACAAGAGTAGAATGGAGAAGTCCCTGGGACCACGGAGTCACTGATGGTAGTCCGGGTGATGGAGCTCAGGTTCGGAAGCCGAGATGTTGTCAGGCGGAGTCCGGAACCGATGGAGCGAGATGACGGGTCACCGCAGGGATCAGAGATGGTACGGACTGTCAGGATGGCAGATAGGCAGCGTTCGGGGTTCGGGATTCGGCAGGACCGGATGGCAAGGCAGGATCGGCTCTAGAAGAGAGAGAGGTGAGTATCTCACAGGAACACAAGGAGACCTGACTCCTAGCTTGGGAAACACGAAGAACAGGCCCCGCCCACTTGGACACTAAACCCCTTTATACCCTGTACCTGTGTGCTTCATTTCCTGTCAGTGGACGCTGGCCCTTTAAGAAAGGGTCAATGACCGCGCGCGCGCCCTAATGCGCATGCGCGAGTCCCGGGTGCCAGAAGCCAGAGCAGGAAGCGGTGAGGGGGAAGCAGCAGAGCCGGCCTGGGGCTGAGAAGCCGACGGGCGCCGGGAGCGGGGACCAGGACGCCTGGGAAGCGCAGGCAATGGAGGCTGGAGACCGGGGAGCGGCGGAGACCGGACAGAAGAACCGGGGAGCGACGCAGGGAAGCCGGGGAGCGTGGCAGGTGAGCCGGGGAGCAGAGCAGGGGACCCGGGGAGCGTGACAGTACCCCCCCCACGCCCTCTCCCCGCAACCGGGACAGGAAGGCACGGATCAGAGGAGTGCCCACATTCTCCCGGGGCTCCCAGGACCTATCCTCAGGACCATACCCTGCCCAGTCCACCAGGAAGAACTGTCGACCCCGTACGGTTTTCATGGCCACGATATCCCTTACCGCATAGATGTCGTCATCGGCAATAGGAGGAGGAGCCGAACTGGCAGCAGCGGAGAAGGGACCAAGGACAACCGGCTTGAGCAGGGAGACGTGGAAGGAGTTGGGTATCCTCATCGTGGCCGGGAGCTGCAGCTTGTAGGAGACCTCATTGATCTTGCTGAGGACTTTAAACGGCCCGATGTAGCGAGGTCCCAGCTTGTAGGATGGTAGCTTCAATTGGACGTACTTGGAAGCAAGCCAGACGAGATCTCCAGGAGAGAAACACGGAGGGTCCAGACGTCTCTTGTCTGCGTGTCTCTTCATCCGCAGGGAGGCACGTGCAAGGGACGCCTTAACAGAGTCCCAAATGGTTGTAAAGTCACGGGCTACAGCATCAGCAGCAGGGACATCCGAGGAAGAGGATACAGGCAATGGGACGGAAGGCTGAAGTCCGTAAACAACATGGAAGGGAGAGCTGGAGGAGGACTCACTGACGTGGTGGTTATGGGAGAATTCAGCCCAAGGAAGAAGCGTGGACCAGTCGTCATGATGGGCGTTGACGTAGTGACGTAAGAAGGAGGTCAAGATCTGGTTGACCCGTTCCACTTGGCCGTTCGACTGAGGATGGTAGGCTGAAGAAAAGTCCAGAGTCACTCCCAGATGTTTGCAGAGAGCCCTCCAGAAGCGGGAGGTGAACTGAGTTCCTCTGTCGGACACAATGTGCGATGGAAAGCCATGCAAGCGGAAGATGTGATGTATATAGGCGTCAGCGAGTTCCTGGGCAGAGGGCAGTCCAGCCATAGGGACGAAATGAGCCATTTTAGAGAACCGATCCACCACGACCCATATGACTGTGTGTCCGGAGGACAATGGCAAGTCCGTAATAAAGTCCATTGCAATGTGTTGCCACGGAACTGAGGGTATAGGCAGAGGCAGAAGACGGCCATATGGCAGGTGTTTGGGCGTCTTGTTCCTGGCACAAGAGGAGCAGGCAGAGACAAAAGAAGTGACGTCCGTGCGAAGGGATGGCCACCAGTAATGACGTACAATCGCACTCCATGTTCTCTTCTGACCAGCATGACCGGCTGTTTTCGAGGCATGGCCCCAGTGTAACACTTTTTGCCTATCAGTCTCAGAGACATAGGTCTTCCCGGGCGGTATCTGGGCCAGGGTGACAGGAGCCACCGGAATGATTTTACTAGGACAGATGATGGGTTGGGATGTCTCCTCCTCCTGCTCCATGGGCATGAAAGACCTGGACAAGGCATCAGCGCGTACATTCTTGTCTGCGGGTCGGAAATGGAGCTGGAAATCGAATCTGGCAAAGAACAAGGACCACCTGGCTTGCCGTGGGTTCAGTCGCTGAGCAGACCGCAGGTATTCCAGGTTCTTGTGGTCCGTGTAAATAATAACGGGGTACACTGCTCCTTCCAGAAGGTAGCACCATTCCTCCAGAGCCAGTTTGACTGCCAATAGCTCTCGGTCACCGATGGTGTAGTTGCGTTCAGGCGCTGAGAAGCTCTTGGAGAAGAAACCGCAAGTCACCATCTTCCCGGAAGAGGACTTCTGCATGAGCACTGCTCCGGCTCCCGAGGAGGAGGCATCCACCTCCAAGGTGAACTGTCGGTTTAACTCCGGACGGTGGAGTACAGGAGAGGAGGCAAATGCCCGCTTTAGAGAGCCAAACGCGGCGTCGGCCGCAGGTGACCAGTCCTTTGGATTAGCCCCCTTCTTGGTCAAGGCGGAGAGAGGAGCAGTCAGAGCAGAGAAGTGAGGGATGAACTGGCGGTAATAGTTGGCGAATCCCAGAAAGCGTTGGATTGCCTTCAGTCCAGAAGGAGGAGGCCAGTTGAGAATGGAGGAGACCTTCTTTGGATCCATCTGCAGTCCGGTATCGGAGATGATGTAACCCAGGAAGGGGAGAGAAGACTGCTCAAAGACACACTTCTCGTACTTGGCGTACAGACGATTCTCTCTCAGTCTTTGTAGAACCAGCTGCACGTTCTCTCTGTGGGTCTGGAAGTCCGGAGAGAAGACAAGGATGTCATCCAGATACACCACCACACAGACGTAGAGAAGATCCCGGAAAACGTCGTTCACCAATTCTTGAAAGACTGCTGGTGCGTTACACAGGCCGAAGGGCATCACACAGTATTCATAGTGCCCATCGCGAGTATTGAACGCGGTCTTCCATTCGTCCCCAGAGCGGATGCGGACCAGGTTGTAGGCACCCCGAAGATCCAACTTGGTGAACACACGAGCTCCTCTAAGCCGATCAAACAATTCGGGGATGAGCGGCAGGGGGTACTTGTTTTTCACGGTGATTTGGTTCAATCCCCGGTAATCTATGCATGGGCGTAAGTCGCCTTCTTTCTTCTTAACGAAGAAGAAGCCTGCTCCAGCAGGAGAGGAGGATCTCCGAATGAATCCCCTTGCCAGGCTCTCTGTGATGTAAGTAGACATGGCCCTTGTTTCGGCTGGAGACAGTGGATATATCCGTCCTCGAGGTGGTGTAGTTCCCAGGAGCAGGTCGATGGCACAATCGTAAGGACGATGTGGCGGAAGTACCTCTGACTCCTTTTTATCAAAGACGTCCGCGAAGGACCAGTAGGCCGAGGGCAGTCCCGGTAGGGACTCTGGAACCGGAGGTCGTCGGATGGGTTGTATGGTCTTCAAACAGTTCTCATGGCAAGAAGAGCCCCATCGGGTGATTTCACCAGTGCCCCAGCTGACTGATGGTTCGTGTGTCCGTAACCAGGGAAGTCCCAGCAGGATTTGATGGGACATGTGTGGAAGGACGTAGAGAGCGATGTTCTCGGTGTGCGGGGCACCGATACGCAGTTCGACCGGCCTGGTGATCCAGGAGATGGTGTCAGAGAGGGGTCTCCCATCCACAGAGGCAATCACGAGGGGTTTGTCGAGTGGAGTAACAGGCACCTGGTACTTGTCCACCGTGGCCTGCTGGATGAAATTGCCAGCTGCCCCAGAATCGAGGTACGCCTCAGCCGTGAACCGCGTCTCTCCCGTTGTCACTTGAACTGTCCACATAACCGGGTCTGAGAGAGTCCCAGCACCTAGAGTGGCCTCTCCTACCAACCCTAGGCTTTGGAGTTTCCCGGCCTCTCTGGACAGGAGCGTAGCAGGTGTGTGCCCTCTCCGCAGTAGAAGCAGAGGCCCTTGGCGAGCCGCTCTGCTCGACGTTGTTCAGACTGCCGCACACGGTCGATCTGCATGGGCTCGTGGACGGAGACACCAGATGCCGTTGACTGAAGTACGGCGGACGTCTGCGGAGGAGAGGAATGCCGTACCGGACGTCTCTCACGGGACACCTCTTTGGATCGCTCCTGAAAGCGAATGTCCACTCGAGTCGCTAGGGTAATCAGGGCATCCAGGGTGGACGGTACGTCACGACCAGCCAACTCATCTTTAATTCGACCAGAGAGTCCTTCCCAGAAGGCGGCGGTTAGGGCCTCGTTGTTCCACCCGAGTTCCGAAGCCAAGGTGCGAAAACGGATGGCGTATTGACCCACCGTCAGAGTCCCCTGACGTAACCGGAGAAGAGATGAGGCAGACGCGGAGGCACGTCCGGGCTCGTCAAAGGTGCCACGAAATGCCTGCAGGAACTCCTGGATGTTCGTGGTCACAGGATCCTCCCTTTCCCACAAGGGGTTCATCCACGCCAGTGCCTCACCCTCTAGATGGGACATGATGAAGGCGACCTTGGCTTGGTCGGAGGCAAACAAATGCGGCAGCTGCGTGAAATGGAGGGAGCATTGGTTTATGAATCCCCTGCAGGTCTTGGGATCTCTGGCGTACCGGGGTGGTGAGGCCAAACGAAGTCTGGAAGCATCCGAAGAGGCTGCCACGGGAGCTGGAGCCGTGGATTGTCTAGTGGAAGCCCGAGATGCTGAAGATGTAACTGACGCTTGTAGCGTGTTCAGGCGGGCGTCCACAGAAGACATGAATTGTAGCATGCGGGTCTGAGTCTCACGCTGGCGAGTGAGTTCCTCCTGCAAGGCTGCTAGTGCTTCAGCGGGATCCATGGCCTGTTCTTACTGTTAGGGCCAGGTGGACGGGCAGACCCAGGAGGTGGATCCACTGGGCCGAACTCCTTGATGATGGTAAGGGGTCCGGTAGCTGGAGCACTACAGGTAGCAAGACAGTCCGTGCACAAGAGTAGAATGGAGAAGTCCCTGGGACCACGGAGTCACTGATGGTAGTCCGGGTGACGGAGCTCAGGTTCGGAAGCCGAGATGTTGTCAGGCGGAGTCCGGAACCGATGGAGCGAGATGACGGGTCACCGCAGGGATCAGAGATGGTACGGACTGTCAGGATGGCAGATAGGCAGCGTTCGGGGTTCGGGATTCGGCAGGACCGGATGGCAAGGCAGGATCGGCTCTAGAAGAGAGAGAGGTGAGTATCTCACAGGAACAAAAGGAGACCTGACTCCTAGCTTGGGAAACACGAAGAACAGGCCCCGCCCACTTGGACACTAAACCCCTTTATACCTTGTACCTGTGTGCTTCATTTCCTGTCAGTGGACGCTGGCCCTTTAAGAAAGGGTCAATGACCGCGCGCGCGCCCTAATGCGCATGCGCGAGTCCCGGGTGCCAGAAGCCAGAGCAGGAAGCGGTGAGGGGGAAGCAGCAGAGCCGGCCTGGGGCTGAGAAGCCGACGGGCGCCGGGAGCGGGGACCAGGACGCCTGGGAAGCGCAGGCAATGGAGGCTGGAGACCGGGGAGCGGCGGAGACCGGACAGAAGAACCGGGGAGCGACGCAGGGAAGCCGGGGAGCGTGGCAGGTGAGCCGGGGAGCAGAGCAGGGGACCCGGGGAGCGTGACAACTTTTGACCTCCTAAAATGTGGAGTGCTTGTAAAGAAATGTGTACAATTCCTACAATTTCTATCAGATATTTTTGTTCAAACCTTCAAATTAAACGTTACAATCTGCACTTGAATTCTGTTGTAGACGTTTCATTTCAAATCCAGTGTGCGAGCCCAACTCGCGAAAATTGTGTCACTGTCCAAATATTTCTGGACCTAACTGTATATCCAGTGATCATTATGAGGTACCGCTGGCCAACGCTGCTGCAGGGAGCGACCAAATAGTTATAAAGTCTGTGTGACAAAAGTTAGAAGATCAGACAATCTGCAGCAGCAGTGGACAGCCTGATGGATTATTACAGTTATCAGAGTATTAAGCGAAACTGAACATTGAATAGACACAAGGTGTCGCACAAAGGTAATTATTACCCATTATAATTGTACCAGCAGTGCTCAAACACATATACCAATGTATCAAAAAATGCAGTGTGCAAGTAAAGACACTGTATATGTATCAATGATAGTTGCCCAAGACCGCTGGCCTCCACTGTTAAAGGGACCATCAATGGCTAGAAGGAATAATGCTCACATGACGGATTATACCCACCAATATTTGCCCCAACCAAGACACACCGCACACACCTCGACGTGTGTTTCGTAACTGCTTCGTCGGGAGGTGTGGAGGCTGTGTGTCTGGTTGTTTAAAACCCCCATATACTGCTCACCGGCCTATGGCGGCGCGTGTCGGCTCGCTGATGCCCATCCCCCTCTGCACGTTGGCGTCCAGGAAGTCATGGTGTGCAAGCGCAGCCCATGAACACCTAATTGGACACTAGGCATAGGGAGGAGAAGCATCAGGGAGTCGGCGCGCACAGGCAGGAAGCCGGGGACACCATCTTTAAGTAAGGCATAGTGAGGGCAAAAAGCGGAAATCATGCTGTAAAGCCCATAAATGATCGCAGATAAGATGGATTTTCAATAGATTAATACATAAGCCATATGTGACATGAACCAATGTATATAATACAAACAGTAAGATTTTAGTTTTATAATAACAGAAAATTGCTGAAGTTTTAAACGATATTGGGCATTCTTTATATCCTTTGTTTCTGATGTGTTGCCAAATATAAATTCTTCAGCAGCAGTCAAACGGGGGGAGGCCAACCAGATCTATGAAGAGAACATACAATTAAAATCATGGTTATGGCAAGGACACAAGGCAACCACAGTACCACCTTTTATATATGTACAAAGCTCATAGAGATTGTATATGTTAATGCACATAATTATATGCAGATGCTCAAATCAGAATCCTACTTCCCCACAGTGAGAATGAACACAATAAAATCTGAAGAAAAAATGAAAATATTATGGCGTGGGGTCAGACATTATGAGAGGAATGGCTTAAAGCTGACAACGTCATTCAGGCCTTTTGGCTTTATGGTATCCAAAACCGTGATCCATCTGGCCTCCTTTCTGTGTAAATTATTTTTCATGTCACCTCCTCTCACCCCCAGATTAACTTTATCTATCCCACGAAATTTTAGATGTCGCAGCCATGTTTTTCTTTAAAATGTTTGGATATATTTTTAAGCAAAGATATTTCCTCAGGTTTGTGAATCTTAGCAGGATTTTTGATGTCGTGGACATGTTCTAAGATTCGCACCCTGAGCTCGCGGGTGGTGAGGCCTATATAAATAAGCCCACACGGGCATGTTGCCCAATATACGACATTAGAAGAACGACAATTTATGAACTGCAAAATTCTCTAGGTCTTTGAACGCGAGGAATCCCAAAATTCAGATGCACGATCCATTTGTGGACATGCACCACAATCGCCGCATGAAACGGATCCCCATCTACACGTCAGCAAATTGGTGTTTTTCCTTGGCGTGTAGTGGCTCCTCACGATCAAGTCCCTCAATGTTTTGGATCTCCTAGGAGTGATGGCTGGTCTAGGAGTGAGAATGGAAGCCAGATCACGGTCTCCCGTCAATATAGGCCAGTATTTGGAGATTATCGCTGACATTTCACGCCACTGTGCGTGGTAGGGGGTAATCAGTACAATTGTATCATCAGTTGCTTTAAATTTAGTTTCAAGCAGATCGTCACGTACTGTCCCCTTCGCTCTCTCATAACCTTTTTGAATTACTTGATGGGAATAATGCCTGGCCCCAAACCGCCTCCTCAGATTATTTGATTGCTGTTCAAACAGGGCATCGCTTGAGCAGATCCTGCGTGCCCTTAAAAATTGTCCAGTGGGAATGGAATTAATTACCTGGAACGGGTGGGAGGATCTGGCACTCAGAAGGGAATTTGTTGCTGTTTTCTTCCGGAAGATATCGGTGCAAAAAGTACCATCATTGCCTTTGGTGATTGAGACATCCAAAAATTCAATTTTTTTCAACGCTAGTGGTAAAGGTAAGTTTAATATTTTTAGTATTCATGTTGAGCCGCTGTATAAATGTATCCAACTGGTGGACCTCCCCCTGCCAAATTAAAAAAATATCATCAATTAAACGCAGCCACATGTGGACTGTGCCAAACTCAGAATCCGGAAAAATAATAGACCATTCCCAATGTCCAAGAAAGAGGTTTGCATATCAGGGCGCACAAGACGCCCCCATCGCAACTCCTCCTTCTTGGAGATAGAAACGGTCCTTAAATAAGAAAAAATTACGCTGAGAATAAATTTGAGTAATAATAGGAGGTCCACTAGTTGATTGTCAAGCTTAGTTGTTCGAAGGAAATGGGTTATGTATTAATCTATTGATAATCCATCTTATCTGCGATCTGCGATCATTTATGGGATTTACAGCATGATTTCCACTTTTTGCCCTCACTATGCCTTATTTAAAGATGGTTTCCCCGGCTTCCTGCCTGTGCATGCGCCGGCTCTCTGATGCTTCTCCTCCTTGTGCCTGGTGTCCAATTAGGTGTTCATGGGCTGCGCTTGTGCACCATGACTTCCTGGACGCCAACATGCAGAGGGGGATGGGCATCGGCAAGCCGGCGCGCCGCCACCATAGGCCGGTGACCGATACACGGGGGGATTTAAACAACCAGACACACAGCCTCCACACCTCCTGACGAAGCAGTTGCGAAATACGCGTTGAGGTGTGGGCAGTGTGTCTTGGTTGGGGCAAATATTGGTGGGTATAATCCCTCATGTGAGCATTATTCCTTCTAGCCATTGATGGTCCCTTTAACAGTGGAGGCCAGCGGTCTTGGGCATCTATCATTGATATATATACAGTGTCTTTACTTGCAAACTGCATCTTTTGATACATTGGTATATGTGTTTGAGCACTGCTGGTATTACAACTAATGGGTAATAATTACCTTTGTGCGACACCTTGTGTCTATTCAATGTTCAGTTTCGCTTAATACTCTGATAACTGTAATAATCCATCAGGCTGTCCACTGCTGCTGCAGATTGTCTGATCTTCTAACTTTTGTCACACAGACTTTATAACTATTTGGTCGCTCCCTGCAGCAGCGTTGGCCAGCGGTACCTGATAATGATCACTGGATATATATAGCGTCTTCATATACAAACTAGGCTTCTACTGTTTTAGGATATGTTGGCATCACAGTTATAGGGTTGATAGCCCTTATTATTGTCACTTTGTGATGCCCATCCATTCACTAATATTTAGTCCTAGTCTATGCCCTGCTATGATGCATTAGTTTATTAGGCTGTCCACTGCTGTTACAGGTCATTTGACCTGTTTATATCTGTTACACAGATTCTTCAACTATTTGATTACCATCAATGTTAAAATTTTGTACTCTGTTCACAAACTCTCATGTCATATCAATTGCATTTGGCTTATATCAAGCCCCATATCCAATCACACTGCCCAATTTTTGCTGTGTTGATTTTAAATCACTATTGTCTGTGTATGTCTTTTCTGTGTTGCGTATATAAATAAAAATACTTTTGTATTTTTACAAAATTATTGCGCATTTAGTCTTTATTGATGTCTTATTTAAGCTTCAGACGGAGTCAATTTCTTTTCAATAGGATAGGGAACGCCCACCTAGGGGTCTGGAGAGCCCGGGGCGGGAAAACAGTCAGAGATTAGATTAAGTTTAAGTTCGGAGTGGAGGTGTCAAACTGACAGGTGCCAGGGTTGGAGCCCTGACACCTTGGCTAGGTGGCAGACGGTAGCCAGGGTCTGCAGGAGACGGGAAGATGGCTGTGGGGATCCAAGGTGGACTGGGACAGGGTTGTAGCCCGCCGGTACCGACACTGGAGAACCGACCCGGAAACCGTGTGCACAGAGGGGGTACTTGGACCCTGAAGCCAGGACCGGCACCGACGGCCTAGCTAATTAACCAATTGAGGGCAGGATTATAGGTGCTGTCCCAACCAAAGGCCTGAAAAGTAGACAACCACCCACCGAGAGAGGTAGGGCAACCGCCAGGGCCTGTAGATCCCAAGGGTCAGCGTCAGACGGGCACGGCTCCTAGCCAGAGGACCGGGAGCGGACTCCTGCGTTTCACACCAGGAAGTCCTATCTAGGAAACAGTGCAGAGGAGAGAGACTTTGACTACCAAACCCGGGTGTGGGGTCCGATACACCTGTCTGCGGCAGCCGGCCACCATCACCTTGGTTTACCACAGGACTCGTGTGCTTTATTCCACCGTAACATCCCCGGCCTGACCGGGCACGCCGGCCCCTGCAATCACAATCCTCAGCATAGAGACACTGAGCCCCAGGGCATCCATCCCTACCCACGGAGGGGTTAACATCCAGCTCCCATCACATCTCCCCAGGTCTCCCATAACCACAGCGGTGGTGCCATACCTAGCCACACACCGTGGGTGTCGTCACAGAGAACTTACAACCAATCCCGTACAAATACGTCCACATTTTATTCGGAGTGTCAGCACAACCACCGGGTCCGGAGAACCCCTCGAGCCCTAGCGTAGATCCGGATCCAAGCAGCAGCGGTGTGGGGGCAGCACACTTCTATTGGGTGGCTGCTTAGCGACGTCGCTGTGAGCCGAACAAACCGCCCCCTTAGAAAGGAGGCAGTTTGCCGGTCACAGCGACGTCGCTAGGCAGGTAAGTAGTGTGACGGGTCTGAGCGATGTTGTGCGCCACGGGCAGCCATTTGCCCATGACGCCCAACCGACGGGGGCGGGTACGCTCGCTAGTGATCTCGCTAGCGAGATCGCAGCGTGTAAAGTGGCCTTAAGTGTTCAAGGTTTATGTAACTGCTGTAAATTTAATACTATAGCTATACTACTGTGTACAGTTCAATTTTACAGTCATGATTTACTTCTCCCCTTTGCTGTTTGGCACTAACATTCTCCTGGACACTGAAACTATTCAGGTAGTAGGTGCATATAAGCATTATTCACACAAAACATTTTATATATCCCTGAGGAGACATATGATGTGAATTCTCAGACATATGTTACATAGAAGTCAGGAATGCAACTCGCAGTAAGGACAACTCACTGGTGACATCAACGGGATTTTATTTGGAGGGAACAGGAAAATGGAGTGGGAGAAGGGGGGGAATGAGTAAGCAACAGACAAAGAAGAAATACAAAGGACAAGAAATTATATGACAGTTAGCACATTTCACAGTTACACTGGATTGATCACATAGGAGTAGAGATGAGCGAACCGATCGCGGTTTGGCTCGAGCTCAGTTCGCCGAACCGAGGTCTGGTTCTAGTTCGGTTCCGCGAACCGGTTCGGCGAACCACTCGAACCCATAGGAAACAATGGGAGGCAATCACAAACACATAAAAACATATTATAAATGTACACATACAGTTAATAAACATTGCCATAACACGTACCGGTGCCCGCAATGCGTCCTGCACTCTGTCTCCTGTCGCTATTCCTTCCGATGATCGCTGCATCCTCCCGATAACCAGCACTGACAGGACCTTCCGTGACGTCAAAATAGCCATGTGACCAGTCATGTGTCTGTTATCTCATTGGCTACAGACTGGTCAAATGACTATGACGCGTCATGTAGGACCTGTCATTGCATCTCTCTGTTACACGGTGCACGTTTGTGTATCGCCGTGTACCGGTGACATGCTCTAGCACACGGTCGACTCCCCGTTCTGCTTCCCCATTCCGTTAGGGACCGGCTGACACAGCCGGTCAATAACGGAGATCACCGTTGCCATAGCTAACCGCGGCTCCGGGAATCACATGATCGGAGCACCGTTGCTATGGTAACACGTCTGTCAGCGGTAATGTTACCGCTAACAGCCAGCAGCACTGATCACTCATGGAGTGAAGGCTGCACGGGAAGTAGCGTCTTCCCCCATGCAGCGCTGTCTGATGTAGTAGAGCTGCATGTGTTGAACGAGAAAGACAGAAGAGCATGGATTGTGGAGGGCTGACATTGAGTAATAAACATGGAGTCTCTAATGTGTCTGTGTATTTATTTCTATTAAAGTATTTTTTCTCTGTGTGCTTTTATTTTTTACTAATTTTTACTTTAATACTAGCTAGTAAAACAAAGCCAGTATTAACTCATTATTACTCAGCAAAGCCACCGTCACCAGGGCTGTTGGAAGAGTTGGATTCGCCATTTTCTGGGGCGGCTGCGGATTGCAATTCGCAGCAGAGGCGCCCAGAAACCTCGGGCTAACCTGTGCTGCGGATTCCAATCCCCAGCTGCCTAGTTGTACCCGGCTGGACACAAAAATGGGGCGAAGCCCACGTCATTTGTTTTTTAATTATTTTATGAAATAAGTGAAATAATTAAAAAAAACGGGCTTCCCTATATTTGTGGTTCCCAGCCGGGTACAAATAGGCAGCTGGGGGTTGGGGGCAGCCGTACCTGCTTGCTGTACCTGGCTACCATACAAAAATATGGCGAAGCCCACGTCATTCTTTTGGCTGCCCTCAACCCCCAGCTGCCTATTTGTATCCGGCTGGGAACCAAAAATAAAGGGAAGCCCTTTTTTTATTATTTCATGAATTTCATGAAATAATTAGAAAATAAATGACGTAGGCTTCGCCATATTTTTGTGTCCAGCCAGGTACAACTAGGCAGCTTGGGATTGGAATCTGCAGCACAGGTTGGCCTAAGCTTTCTGGGTCCCTCTGCTGCGAATTGCAGTCTGCAGCCGCCTCAGAAAATGGCACTTTCATAGAAGCGCCATCTTCTGGCGCTGTATCCAACTCTTCCAGCTGACCTGGTGAAGGGTGGTTTGCTGGGTAATAATGGGGTTAGGGCTAGCTGTATTTTATCAACTGAAATCATTATTACCCAGCGAGCCACCGGCATCAGGGCAGCTGGAAGAGTTGGATACAGCGCCAGATGATGACGCTTCTATGAGAGCGCCATTTTCTGGGGCGGCTGCGGACTGCAATTCGCAGCAGAGGGGCCCAGAATGCTCGGGCTAACCTGTGCTGCGGATCCAATCCCCAGCTGCCTAGTTGTACCCGGCTAGACACAAAAATGGGGCGAAGCCTACATCGTTTTTTTTTTAATTATTTCATGAAATTCATGAAATAATTAAAAAAAGGGCTTCCCTATATTTGTAGTTCCCAGCCGGGTACAAATAGGCAGCTGGGGGTTGGGGGCAGCCGTACCTGCCTGCTGTACCTGGCTAGCATACATAAATATGGCGAAGCTCACGTCATTTTTTTTGTAGTTTTGTGGCAAAAAAAAATAAAAAATGCTTCCCTGGGTTTCCCTTTGCCAGTGAAGGTAACACCAAGCAGTGGGGGTTAGCAGCCAGTAGCTGCTTGGATTACCCTTAGTTAGAAATACAAAAACTACAGCGGGAGCCCATATATATTTTTTTAATTATTTATTTAAATAACTGAAAACAAAATGGGCTTCCCTGTATTTTGATTGCTGGAGATCACAGTGCTGTAAAAATAAATCTTTAAAAAAAATGACATAGCGCTCTGCGGTATTTTTGATTCTCAGTGCAGATAAAGCAGACAGCTACAGGTTTCCACCCCCATCTGCCTGGCGTTACCTTGGCTGGCAATCAAAATACAGGGAAGCCCATTAATTTTTTTTATTTAAAAAAATAGTTAAAAAAAAATGACGTTGGGTCACCCCATTTTTGATAGCCAGCTAGGGTAAAGCAGACGACTGTATCCTGAAAACCACAGCTGGCAGCTTTACCGTGGTTGGGGATCCAATGTGGAGGTCACCGCAGGCTCTTTTTTTATAATTATTTTATAAATATTAATAATTACAAAAAAAAAGTAGGGTCCCCCCCCAAATTGGATCACCAGCCAAGGTAAAGCGGACAGCTGTGGTCTGGTATTCTCAGGGTGGGAAGGTCCATAGTTATTGGCCCTTCACAGCCTAAAAATAGCAGGCCGCAGGCGCCCCAGAAGTGGCGCATGCACTAGATACACCACTCCTGGCGCTTCACCCCAGCTATTTAGACATGTTTTCTTGTGGCGTATAACGGACTCTCATGTTTGGTAGTCGTTCAGCAGGGCAACAGAAATAGCAAATCCCTCCATTTGTAAATGTAGTATAGCTCTCCTGATCAACTATGTTCCTTACCTCATGAGCAGGGCATTGCATTAGCTTACAGATGCATGGTTACCACCACTCACTGTGTCTGAACACAGGAAGCTGAGCTGACAGCCGCTCTGTGCATGCGGCAGCCTCTATTGTGAAGGAGGGGGCCGCGGGGATCAATGCTGCACAGGTACCGTGGGACACCGGGGAACACCGGTGGGTTTATAGGGGGTGACCTGGCAGGGCCTGGGGAGGAGTTTTCTGTCGCATGTGTCATGGCACATGCAACAAAAATCAGAGGAGTAGGGTGAATGCGGCCGGCGCGCTGCTGTGCGCGCTGACATCTTGGATTTCCGGGAGGGTGTCGGGGGGGCACTTTAGCGACACCGGGGGACCGGGGAGGAGATTTATCTCCCATCTGACCTGTTTGTTCATGCCATATGGGAGATTAAATAATTTTTTACTGGCGCTGTCATTTACTGTAACGTGATCACTGGTATACCGATGATCACGTGAGCGGGGATCGGAAAAACCGGCCTGAATCATGATCTCCAGGGTCTCAGCTACCCCTAAAACCCCAGAGATTTTCTGACGCTGGGGGGCACTGTTCACTTATTTCTGCCTGCTGTTTATAAGTGGCAGATCAGAATAAGGCTACATTCACACAACCGATCCGTTTTTGCGGTCCGCAAAAAACGGTCTGTTTTTTCACGGGTGCATCCGTGTGGCATCAGTTTCCGTTCCATATTGTTAGGTCCGGGTGGTGGATCCACTGGGCCGTGCTCCCCACCGGAGGCCTGGGTGCACGGTAGCCAGAGCACTAGCGTGGCAGGGACTGCGTCCCACAGGGGACGGGTAGAACAGTCACTGGGGCTTCAGAGTTCCTGGAGACAGTGCAGGAATCCGGCATAGGTGCCGGGTAGGAATGTCAGGCAATAGTATTGATCACAGGACACGGCACAAGGGGGACCTGAGCACCTAGCTTTCAAGACAAGGCTTACAAGACACGTTGATCAGGCCCCGCCCACATGGCAAGGCCAGTCTTATATACCCAGCACAGCCTCATGTCATATCCTGCTGCAGCAGTGCTGGGCCCATAAGACCAGGTGAGTGGGCGCGGCCCGACCCTATACAGAAGCATGAGTCAGACACATGAGACTGGGGACAGGACACAGGAAAGCATGAGCGGGAGCCGTGACCGGTGGACACGTGGACCGGATCAGTGGGTAAGGAGCGGTGCTGTGCAGGTGCGACCGGATCAGTGGGTAAGGAGCGGTGCCTATGCATCGGGAACATGACACATATACGGTCCGTATGTCATCCGTTTGTCATCAGTGCGCCTTCCGTTTTTTTGGCGTACTGCCAAAAAACTGAAGGAGGGAAAATACATAAATTTGTACACTTCATATCAGTCTTTTCTGTCATAATGGCAGAAAGACACATAATGTCCCACTCTCCTGCATTTTGTAATTTTGCACCCTTTGGTGCCTTTCATGTGGCACTAAGGGGTGCTTAGCCTTTTATTTACCTAAAAAATAAATAAATTTAAAAAAAAAATAACGTTGGGTTCCCTCTATTTTTGTAGCCAGCTAGGGTAAAGCAGACAGCTGCAGCCTGCAGACCACAGCTGGCAGCTTCACCTTGGCTGGTAATCCAAAACTGAGGGCACCCCACACTGTTATTTTAAATGAAATAAATAATAAAAGAAAAAACACGTTGGGGTTCCCCCAAAATTGGATTACCAGCCAAGCTAAAGCGGACAGCTGGGGTCTGATATTCTCAGACTAGGGAGGTCCATGGTTATTGGACTCTCCCCAGCCTAAAAATAGCAGGCCGCAGCCGCCCCAGAAGTGGCGTATCCATTAGATGCGCCAATCCTGGTGCTTTGCCCCAGCTTATCCCGTGCCCTGGTGCGGTGGCAAACGGGGTAATATATGGGGTTAATACCAGATGTGTAATGTCACCTGGCATCAAGCCCTGGGGTTGGTGAGGTCAGGCGTCTATCAGATACCCGACATCACCAACCCAGTCAGTAATAAAAAAAAAAAAATAGACGACAAACACATTTTTATTTGAAAAAACACTGCCCAGTACATTCCCTCTTTCATCAATTTATTAGAAAGAAAAACAAATCCAGGTCTGCTGTAATCCAAGCGGTTACCATGACGATCCATACCATAGTCACTGTCCCAACCAATGAAGAACAGAATGTTCCCCATTGGCTGGGAGAGCAATGCAGTGACCTGAGCTAACATCAATAGGTCAGCCCAGGTCACTGCAGGGGATGACAAGTGCTGCTGTCAGGAGTGAGGTACATTACCTACGGTGACGATCTCCTGCACTGCTGACAGCAGACCTGTCACTGAGTTCAATGACCTTCACAGCCAAGTATCACGAGAGCCTGTGACGTCACCGCTAGTGACAGTCTCGGGCCACAGTGACAGATGTGAAGCGGCAGCCATGGAGGACAGTGACAGCGCTGAGGTCGAGAGGGTGGGACTTCATCACCGCAGGTAAGCCGAGCGGGGTAATGTGTGCGGAGTGTGAGGTGGGCGTAGCCTAGCGGGGTCATGTGTGCAGAGTGATAGGTGGGCGGAGCCTAGCGGGGTAATGTGTGCAGAGTGCCAGGTGGGCGGAGCCATGTGTGCAGAGTGCCAGGTGGGCGGAGCCTAGCGGGGCCATGTGTGCAGAGTGCCAGGTGGGCGGAGCCTAGGGGGCCATGTGTGCAGAGTGCTAGGTGGGCGGAGCCTAGTGGGGCCATGTGTGCAGAGTGCAAGGTGGGCGGAGCCTAGCGGGGCCATGTGTGCAGAGTGCCAGGTGGGAGGAGCCTAGCGGGGCCATGTGTGCAGAGTGCCAGGTAGGCGGAGCCTAGCGGGGCCATGTGTGCAGAGTGCCAGGTGGGCAGAGCCTAGCGGGGCCATGTGTCGCTGAGGACGTCAGTGTCGTGGACTGCATGGCTGGGGACAGGTGAGTGTGAGTGTGTGTGTGTGTGTGTGTGTGTGTGTACATGCCGCGTACAGGAGGGGGGCAGAGCGAGCTGAGCAGGGAAGTGTCGGCTTCCTGCACAGGTAACTAGGATAAATATCGGGTTACTAAACAAAGCACTTTGCTTGGATACCCGATGTTTGTCTTGGTTACTAGCTTACCGCAGGGTGCCAGCGATGGCTCCCTGCACACTGTAGCTGTAAAAAGCCACGCTTTTGCTGATAGAACCGTTCTCGAACGTAACTCGAACTGTCGAGCTTTCAGCAAAAAGCTCGAGTTCGAGTTCTAACTAGAATACCCCCCCAAAATCACTCGAACCGCGAACTGGAGAACCGCGAACTGGAGAACCGCGAACCGCGCTCAACTCTACATAGGAGCAAACAATGAAGATTATATCAAATAAACACACTTAGCAATAACTAATTCGATAGTCCTCAGGCAAAGAGACTCCACTTGAATTCGAGAGAGATTCCAATGTGGACAACAGTTGTTCGCACTCTTGGAATTTCTGTATGATGCTTTGCCAGATGAAGTCATATTTTGTTTATCTTATGGGCGGAATGCCGGTATTAGCTCTCTCTGATGTGGTGCCAATGGGATATTTGAGGCTATGGGCACTTCATGGGGAGGCTCAGATTTGGGTCCATCTTCTGGTTTAGTGTAAGATGGGGATTTTACTTTTTGAGGCGCAATGGGCACTGCCAACCACTCATCTTCCTCACTGGCAGACCTCCTACATATGGTATCTTGTTGCTCCTTTGGGAGCTCAACTGTGGCATTCTCTCCTCTGGAGGCGCAGGGGTGGAGCATGTTGCGATGTAGTATCTGGCCCATCGCCTCCTCCTGCCCCTCAGGGATGACCTTATAGACTGATTTGTCGGGGTGAACTCACCATGTCACCTTGTGAGGAGCCACCTTCCATCAATAGCAGAGTATGACTGGCTCACAAGGTCAGTAGTGCGGTACTCTGAAGTCAAATATAGTAGCGTAATATAGCAAATGCTTCGGCACTCAGACAAAAAGGAGGGGAAAAAAAGAGAGTTCTTTATCTATAGTGCTTTTTATTTTAGTGAATCAAAGAAAAAAATGTCGTACATCCTATCTGACGTTTCGGCTTAAAATATCAGTCTTTTTCAAGGATTACATGTCAAAAAGGAGTTCTTGAAGGGGAAGAGAAAGCAACCATAGAAATGAAGAAACAAGGTTTGTGGCCTTATTGTTAGTACTGACGAGAGTCATCTAAGGTTCCAGTAATGTCCTAACAGAAATGTGTAGACTGAACACCATGTAGTTACTGACTTAATGACGGGGCTCACAGCGCCTGAAGTTGTTTTATGTAAATAAAGGAAAATATGTCCTTTTGAGTAGTGTAGAAGATCCGTCTGCAACCTACTTGGTTCAATTTAATATATAAAGCTCAGTGTATGTGTGTATGTATGTATTTATGTATGTGTGTATGTCCACTAAAGGAATCCGCACCGTCGCATGTACGATCACAAAATTTTGCACAGACACTCCATGTGACTCAGGGAACGTCATAGACTATGTTTGGGCGGGAAAATTTAACCCCGTGCTTTCCAGTTAAGGCCGCTTTAAACACTGCGATCTCATTAGCGAGATTGCTAGCGTGCGTACCCGCCCCCATCGTTTGTGCGTCACGGGCAAATCGCTGCCCATGGCACACAAAATCGCGTTGACCCGTCATACTACTTACCTGCCTAGCGACGTCGCTGTGACCGGCGAACCACCTCCTTTCTAAGGGGGCGGTTCGTTCGGCATCACAGCAACGTCACTAAGCGGCCACCAATCAAAGTGGAGGGGCGAAGATGAGCGGGATGAACATCCCGCCCACCTCTTTTCTTACTCATTGCGGGCGGCCGCAGGTAAGGTGAGGTTCCTTGTTCCTGCGGTGTCACACATTGCGATGTGTACTGCCGCAGGAACGACGAACAACATCGTACCTGCAGCAGCAACGATAATTGGGAATAGGGGGGCATGTCACCGAATAGCGATTTTGCACGTTTTTGCGACGATTCAAAATCGCTCATAGGTGTCACACGCAATGACATCGCTAACGCGGCAGGATGTGCGTCACAAATTCCGTGACCCCAACGACATCGCTTTAGCGATGTCGTAGCGTGTAAAGCGGCGTTAACTCTACAAAAATCCTGCAGCCATTAAACTGAATAGAGCTGGGAGCTGCAGGCTATAAATAGCAACTGTCAGTGGTTGCTATAGGAACAAAATAAACTGTTAGTATAAGAAACTTATGTGTGAGGTAAAAAGATGTCGGTGGTGAGACGGATAGAGAGAGACAGAAAAAGACAGAGACACAGACAGAGACAGACGGGGAAAGAGACAGACGGGGAAAGAGACAGATGCCCAAAGAGACAGACCTGGAAAAAGACAGACCTGGAAAGAGACAGACCTGGAAAGAGACAGACCTGGAAAGAGACAGACCTGGAAAGAGACAGAGCAGGAAAGAGACAGAGCAGGAGAGAGACAGAGCAGGAAAGAGACAGAGCAGGAAAGAGACAGAGCAGGAAAGAGACAGAGCAGGAAAGAGACAGCCCGGCAAAGAGACAGACGGGCAAAGAGACAGACTGGGTAAGACACAGAGCAGGAAAGACACAGAGCGGGAAAGACACAGAGCGGGAAAGAGACAGAGCGGGAAAGAGACAGACCTGGAGAGAGACAGCTCTGGAAAGAGACAGACGGACAAAGAGACAGACGGACAAAGAGACAGCCCTGGAAAGAGACAGCCCTGGAAAGAGACAGCCCTGGAAAGAGACAGCCCTAGAAAGAGACAGCCCTGGAAAGAGACAGCCCTGGAAAGAGACAGACTGACAAAGAGACAGACGGGGAAAGAGACAGACGGGGAAAGAGACAGACGGGGAAAGACACAGACAGGGAAAGAGACAGACCTGGAAAGAGACAGACCTGGAAAGAGACAGACAAAGACAGAGATGGAGACAGATAGACTGATACAAATACAGACAGAGAGATAGAAACAGACAGACAAAGACATAGACACAGACAGACAAGGAAAGAAACAGACAGAGAGACAGACAGACAGCAACTGGGAGAGAGACAGTTACTATCCCAGGCAACGCCCGTGTACTACAGCTAGTAACAAAATAAAGAGAACTTGCAAAAAAAAATCGCATACGACATGAAAGTCTGCGTTGTATATAGCGTAGTGCCTGAATATCCTTGGACACGGAATGCAATTTAATGGCAACACCTCCTATATAGGTAATAAGAAATGGAGAACTTTCCTTGTAATAGGAATAATGCCTGGGGAATAGAGGTGAATCTATATATTCAGGCCTGTGAGACTGGTAGGGTGCTGTGTAGTAGTGGTGGCCAGGAGGTGTTGCCTTTAAATTGAATTCCTTGTCCAAGGATATTCAGGCACTACGCTATATACAACGCAGACTTTCATTTCGTATGCGATTTTTCGCAGGTTCCCTTTATTTTGTTATTGCACCAAATAGGTTGCAGATGGATCTTCTACACTACTCCAAAGGATATATTTTCCTTTATTTACATAAAACAACTTCAGGCACTGTGAGCCCCGTCATTAAGTCAGTAACTACATGGTGTGCAGTCTACACATTTCTGTTAGGGCATTACTGGAACCTTAGATGACTCTCGTCAGTACTAACAACAAGGCCACACACCTTGTTTCTTCATTTCTATGGTTACTTTCCCTTTAAGATCTGCTTTTTGACATGTAATTGTGACGCCACAAGTAATGGGAAAAAATAGAAGTGTTTTTTTTTTTTTTTTTAAATCAGGACATAAGAAAACCTAAGAATCAGTCCTTGGATTTGAAACAATTTTCATAAACCCAAGTTTCGTATACCTGTGTTATTGATAAAATAGGCAGAAATATTTATTAAAGGGTTTCCCAAATGCAATATATATTGAAACCAAAAATATACATAGAAATAAAATTAGGAAAACACAAGTTTATAACTTTTATAGGCCACGTCCACCAGCATTACCTGAGCAAATATTCCCTGCTAAGGCTACTTTCACACATCTGGTTTTTGCTCTGCGGCACAATCCGGCACTCTGCAGAAAAACCGCAACCGTTTTTTTTGCCGCCGGTTGCGTTTTTTTTTGCATAGACTTACATTAGTGCCGTATTGTGCCGCATGGGCTTGCGTTCGGTCCGGTTTTTGCAGCATGCGGCAGATTTAGCCGATGCCGCGGCCGGATGGAACGTTGCCTGGAACATTTTTTGCTCCGGAATAAAAACCGCATCGCGCCGCATCCGGCCGCTGCGGCGCATTTTTCAATGCATGCCTATGGACGCCGGATGCTGCGCGATGTGGAAAAAAACGCATTCGGCCGCCGCATGCGGTTTCTTCCACTGCGCATGCTCAGTAGCATGCCGCAACCGGAAAAAACGGACGGGCCGCATGTAAAAACTTATGCAAAGGATGCGGTGTTTTCGCCGCATCCGTTGCATAGGTTTCACAGCCGGATTGAGCTGCAGAGCTCAAACCGGATGTGTGAAAGTAGCCTTAACAAACACCACGACAATAATAAAATGTATGAATATTAGGGGAGGAAGGTGAAAGGTGGGAGGTGGGGAGGTGAAAGGTGGGAGGTGGGGAGGTGAAAGGTGAAAGGTGGGTGGTGGGAGGTGGGCCGCCACTGCTCGTGATGGTCACATAACGGCCGGAATCAGCCTGAGACTGGACCTTTTAATTGAAAATCCCTTCCCCCGTTGGACCGAATGTACCGATCAATTCAGAAGGACGACTTCACACTGAAATGGAAGAAGTATTCCAGGCAAATCACATCTTAGACCAGCAACAGCTGCTAAATAACATGGAGGAGGGCAATAGGGTAGAAAATTGGAGACAAAAGGGGGAACATACCAAGATATACCATTAAATGAGTATTACGAGCCCCCATATTAAGTATTGTGAAGACCTGCTATGTCCGGCCGGGGCGACCACATGTCCCCCCATGCTATGCTCCGGGGCCTTGTCATTATTAAAAGAGGTTACCATGCTAACAAAAAAAGGAATAAATATAAGTAAAAAGCCTACACACACTTTGTACAGCACAAGAGTAAGAGGCCAGTGATGGGCTGCAGCGGTCAGCTAAGCGGGATGTGATTGCTGCAGGGTAGTATTAATGCAGGTTATGTGATTACACCATCCCACCTTTGGTTATTTTTGGGAAAGTCCCCATTGAGGCCTGAAGTCTCAGCACAGGGCCTCTCTTCCTACTCCCGGGGTCAATACACTAATTCTTTTTTTAAACCCCCTCCCAAGGTCAAGCTCGGAGCCAGCAGCACATGACGGCGGGCGGCCGCTTCCAGTCAGCTGCAGTCCCAGCATCCAGTCCACATTCCCAGCATCCACAACACAGGCCCGTATATCTAGCAGTCAGCGAGGCCCCGCCCCCTGCGCGTCCCCGCCCCTCACTGCGCGCCCCCGCACACTCTGGTCCTTCGTCCTCCTCATCCTTCTGTGCGCGCTCCCGGAGCTGCTGCTGCTGCTGCTGCGGGCGGCGGGAGACAAGAGAAACCGGAGAGGCCCGGGCCGGACACACCCGGAGCGGACACAGCCGGGTGAGAACACCGCCCTATGCTTGTAGATGTTGCTGTTTATGGCTGCTGGTTGGGATCTGTGCTGTGTATTCCATGTGTCTAGGATGCATCACCGCGATGGCCATCAGTATTCCTCCCTGGCTCCCCCCACCCATGCATCCACATACATGCAGGCGGCACAGCGGCGTCCGCGTCTACATCCATCACAGCATCCTGTCACCGCTGTATCTACAGTGTATCTATAGCGTGCCTACACCGGGGGCAGGCTGCACCTCTATACGGCACATACCGGGGCAGGCTGCACCTCTATACAGCATATACCGGGGGCAGGCTGCACCTCTATACAGCACATACCGGGGCAGGCTGCACCTCTATACAGCATATACCGGGGCAGGCTGCACCTCTATACAGCATATACCGGGGCAGGCTGCACCTCTATACAGCATATACCGGGGGCAGGCTGCACCTCTATACAGCACATACCGGGGCAGGCTGCACCTCTATACAGCATATACCGGGGCAGGCTGCACCTCTATACAGCACATACCGGGGCAGGCTGCACCTCTATACAGCATATACCGGGGCAGGCTGCACCTCTATACAGCATATACCGGGGCAGGCTGCACCTCTATACAGCATATACCGGGGGCAGGCTGCACCTCTATACAGCACATACCGGGGCAGGCTGCACCTCTATACGGCACATACCGGGGCAGGCTGCACCTCTATACAGCATATACCGGGGGCAGGCTGCACCTCTATACAGCATATACCGGGGGCAGGCTGCACCTCTATACAGCATATACCGGGGGCAGGCTGCACCTCTATACAGCATATACCGGGGGCAGGCTGCACCTCTATACAGCATATACCGGAGGCAGGCTGCACCTCTATACAGCATATACCGGGGGCAGGCTGCACCTCTATACAGCATATACCGGGGCAGGCTGCACCTCTATACAGCATATACCGGGGGCAGGCTGCACCTCTATACAGCATATACCGGGGCAGGCTGCACCTCTATACAGCATATACCGGGGCAGGCTGCACCTCTATACAGCATATACCGGGGCAGGCTGCACCTCTATACAGCATATACCGGGGGCAGGCTGCACCTCTATACAGCACATACCGGGGCAGGCTGCACCTCTATACGGCACATACCGGGGCAGGCTGCACCTCTATACAGCATATACCGGGGCAGGCTGCACCTCTATACGGCACATACCGGGGCAGGCTGCACCTCTATACAGCATATACCGGGGGCAGGCTGCACCTCTATACAGCACATACCGGGGCAGGCTGCACCTCTATACAGCATATACCGGGGCAGGCTGCACCTCTATACAGCATATACCGGGGGCAGGCTGCACCTCTATACAGCATATACCGGGGCAGGCTGCACCTCTATACAGCACATACCGGGGGCAGGCTGCACCTCTATACAGCATATACCGGGGCAAGCTGCACCTCTATACAGCATATACCGGGGGCAGGCTGCACCTCTATACAGCATATACCGGGGCAGGCTGCACCTCTATACAGCATATACCGGGGCAGGCTGCACCTCTATACAGCACATACCGGGGCAGGCTGCACCTCTATACAGCATATACCGGGGCAGGCTGCACCTCTATACAGCATATACCGGGGGCAGGCTGCACCTCTATACAGCATATACCGGGGCAGGCTGCACCTCTATACAGCACATACCGGGGGCAGGCTGCACCTCTACACGGCACATACAGAGGCAGGCTGCACCTCTATACAGCACATACTGGGGGCAGGCTGCACCTCTATACAGCATATACCGGGGCAGGCTGCACCTCTATACAGCATATACCGGGGCAGGCTGCACCTCTATACAGCATATACCGGGGGCAGGCTGCACCTCTACACGGCACATACCGGGGGCAGGCTGCACCTCTATACGGCACATACCGGGGCAGGCTGCACCTCTATACAGCATATACCGGGGGCAGGCTGCACCTCTATACAGCACATACCGGGGGCAGGCTGCACCTCTATACAGCACATACCGGGGCAGGCTGCACCTCTATACAGCATATACCGGGGCAGGCTGCACCTCTATACAGCATATACCGGGGGCAGGCTGCACCTCTATACAGCATATACCGGGGGCAGGCTGCACCTCTATACAGCATATACCAGGGGCAGGCTGCACCTCTATACAGCATATACCGGGGGCAGGCTGCACCTCTATACAGCATATACCGGGGGCAGGCTGCACCTCTACACAGCACATACAGAGGCAGGCTGCACCTCTATACAGCATATACCGGGGGCAGGCTGCACCTCTATACAGCATATACCGGGGCAGGCTGCACCTCTATACAGCATATACCGGGGGCAGGCTGCACCTCTATACAGCATATACCGGGGGCAGGCTGCACCTCTATACAGCATATACCGGGGGCAGGCTGCACCTCTATACAGCATATACCGGGGGCAGGCTGCACCTCTATACAGTATATACCGGAGGCAGGCTGCACCTCTATACAGCATATACCGGGGGCAGGCTGCACCTCTATACAACATATACCGGGGCAGGCTGCACCTCTATACAGCATATACCGAGGCAGGCTGCACCTCTATACAGCATATACCGGGGCAGGCTGCACCTCTATACAGCATATACCGGGGGCAGGCTGCACCTCTATACAGCATATACCGGGGGCAGACTGCACCTCTATACAGCATATACCGGGGCAGGCGGCACCTCTATACAGCATATACCGGGGGCAGGCTGCACCTCCATACAGCATATACCGGGGCAGGCTGCACCTCTATACAGCACATACCGGGGCAGGCTGCACCTCTATACAGCATATACCGGGGCAGGCTGCACCTCTATACAGCACATACCGGGGCAAGCTGCACCTCTATACAGCATATACCAGGGGCAGGCTGCACCTCTATACAGCATATACCGGGGGCAGGCTGCACCTCTATACAGCATATACCGGGGCAAGCTGCACCTCTATACAGCATATACCGGGGGCAGGCTGCACCTCTACACAGCATATACCGGGGCAGGCTGCACCTCTATACAGCATATACCGGGGCAGGCTGCACCTCTATACAGCATATACCGGGGCAGGCTGCACCTCTATACAGCATATACCGGGGGCAGGCTGCACCTCTATACAGCATATACCGGGGGCAGGCTGCACCTCTATACAGCATATACCGGGGGCAGGCTGCACCTCTATACAGTATATACCGGAGGCAGGCTGCACCTCTATACAGCATATACCGGGGCAGGCTGCACCTCTATACAGCATATACCGGGGCAGGCTGCACCTCTATACAGCATATACCGAGGCAGGCTGCACCTCTATACAGCATATACCGGGGCAGGCTGCACCTCTATACAGCATATACCGGGGCAGGCTGCACCTCTATACAGCATATACCGGGGGCAGGCTGCACCTCTATACAGCATATACCGGGGCAGGCTGCACCTCTATACAGCATATACCGGGGGCAGGCTGCACCTCTATACAGCATATACCGGGGGCAGGCTGCACCTCTATACAGCATATACCGGGGGCAGGCTGCACCTCTATACAGAATATACCGGGGGCAGGCTGCACCTCTATACAGCATATACCGGGGCAGGCTGCACCTCTATACAGCATATACCGGGGCAGGCTGCACCTCTACACGGCACATACAGAGGCAGGCTGCACCTCTATACAGCACATACCGGGGGCAGGCTGCACCTCTATACAGCACATACCGGGGGCAGGCTGCACCTCTATACAGCATACACCGGGGGAAGGCTGCACCTCTATACAGCACATACCGGGGGCAGGCTGCACCTCTATACAGCACATACCGGGGGCAGGCTGCACCTCTATACAGCATATACCGGGGGCAGGCTGCACCTCTATACAGCATATACCGGGGCAGGCTGCACCTCTATACAGCATATACCGGGGGCAGGCTGCACCTCTATACAGCATATACCGGGGCAGGCTGCACCTCTATACAGCATATACCGGGGGCAGGCTGCACCTCTATACAGCATATACCGGGGCAGGCTGCACCTCTATACAGCATATACCGGGGCAGGCTGCACCTCTATACAGCATATACCGGGGCAGGCTGCACCTCTATACAGCATATACCGGGGCAGGTTGCACCTCTATACAGCATATACCGGGGGCAGGCTGCACCTCTATACAGCATATACTGGGGGCAGGCTGCACCTCTACACGGCACATACAGAGGCAGGCTGCACCTCTACACAGCATATACTTGGGGCAGGCTGCACCTCTACACAGCACATACTGGGGGCAGGCTGCACCTGTAATTGGCGGATGTCAGGGGCAGGCTGCACCTCTACACGGCACATACAGAGGCAGGCTGCACCTCTATACAGCATATACCGGGGCAGGCTGCACCTCTATACAGCATATACCGGGGGCAGGCTGCACCTCTATACAGCATATACCGGGGCAGGATGCCTCTATACAGCATATACCGGGGCAGGCTGCACCTCTATACAGCATATACCGGGGCAGGCTGCACCTCTATACAGCATATACCGGGGCAGGCTGCACCTCTATACAGCATATACCGGGGGCAGGCTGCACCTCTATACAGCATATACTGGGGGCAGGCTGCACCTCTACACGGCACATACAGAGGCAGGCTGCACCTCTACACAGCATATACTTGGGGCAGGCTGCACCTCTACACAGCACATACTGGGGGCAGGCTGCACCTGTAAACGGCGGATGTCAGGGGCAGGCTGCACCTCTACACGGCACATACAGAGGCAGGCTGCACCTCTATACAGCATATACCGGGGGCAGGCTGCACCTCTATACAGCATATACCGGGGCAGGCTGCACCTCTATACAGCATATACCGGGGCAGGCTGCACCTCTATACAGCATATACCGGGGCAGGCTGCACCTCTATACAGCATATACCGGGGCAGGCTGCACCTCTATACAGCATATACCGGGGCAGGCTGCACCTCTATACAGCATACACCGGGGCAGGCTGCACCTCTATACAGCATATACCGGGGGCAGGCTGCACCTCTATACAGCATATACTGGGGGCAGGCTGCACCTCTACACGGCACATACAGAGTCAGGCTGCACCTCTACACAGCATATACTTGGGGCAGGCTGCACCTCTACACAGCACATACTGGGGGCAGGCTGCACCTCTACACGGCACATACAGAGGCAGGCTGCACCTCTATACAGCATATACCGGGGCAGGCTGCACCTCTATACAGCATATACCGGGGCAGGCTGCACCTCTACACGACACATATAGAGGCAGGCTGCACCTCTACACAGCATATACTGGGGGCAGGCTGCACCTCTATACAGCATATACTGGGGGCAGGCTGCACCTCTACACAGCACATACTGGGGCAGGCTGTGCCTCTACATAGCATATACTTGGGGCAGGCTGCACCTCTACACAGCACATACTGGGGGCAGGCTGCACCTCTATACAGCATATATCGGGGCAGACTGCACCTCTACACAGCATATACAGAGGCAGGCTGCACCTCTATACAGCACATACTGGGGGGCAGGCTGCACCTCTACACAGCATATACCGGGGCAGGCTGCACCTCTATACAGCATATACCGGGGCAGGCTGCACCTCTATACAGCATATATCGGGGCAGGCTGCACCTCTACACAGCATATATCGGGGCAGGCTGCACCTCTACACAGCATATACTAGGGGCAGGCTGCACCTCTACACAGCACATACTGGGGCAGGCTGTGCCTCTACACAGCATATACTTGGGGCAGGCTGCACCTCTACACAGCACATACTGGGGGCAGGCTGCACCTCTACACAGCACATACCGGGGGCAGGCTGCACCTCTACACAGCACATACCGGGGGCAGGCTGCACCTCTACACAGCGTATATTGGGGGCAGGCTGCACCTCTACACAGCGTATACCGGGGGCAGGCTGCACCTCTACACGACACATATAGAGGCAGGCTGCACCTCTACACAGCATATACTGGGGGCAGGCTGCACCTCTATACAGCATATACTGGGGGCAGGCTGCACCTCTACACAGCACATACTGGGGCAGGCTGTGCCTCTACATAGCATATACTTGGGGCAGGCTGCACCTCTACACAGCACATACTGGGGGCAGGCTGCACCTCTATACAGCATATATCGGGGCAGACTGCACCTCTACACAGCATATACAGAGGCAGGCTGCACCTCTATACAGCACATACTGGGGGGCAGGCTGCACCTCTATACAGCATATACCGGGGGCAGGCTGCACCTCTACACAGCATATACCGGGGCAGGCTGCACCTCTATACAGCATATACCGGGGCAAGCTGCACCTCAATACAGCATATATCGGGGCAGGCTGCACCTCTACACAGCATATATCGGGGCAGGCTGCACCTCTACACAGCATATACTAGGGGCAGGCTGCACCTCTACACAGCACATACTGGGGCAGGCTGTGCCTCTACACAGCATATACTTGGGGCAGGCTGCACCTCTACACAGCACATACTGGGGGCAGGCTGCACCTCTACACAGCACATACCGGGGGCAGGCTGCACCTCTACACAGCACATACCGGGGGCAGGCTGCACCTCTACACAGCGTATACCGGGGGCAGGCTGCACCTCTACACAGCGTATACCGGGGGCAGGCTGCACCTCTACACAGCACATACTGGGGGCAGGCTGCACCTCTACACAGCACATACTGGGGGCAGGCTGCACCTCTACACAGCACATACTGGGGGCAGACTGCACCTCTACACAGCACATACCGGGGGCAGGCTGCACATCTACACAGCGTATACTGGGGGCAGGATGCACCTCTACACAGCGTATACCGGGGGCAGGCTGCACCTCTACACAGCACATACTGGGGGCAGGCTGCACCTGTACACAGCACATACTGGGGGCAGGCTGCACCTCTACACAGCACATACTGGGGGCAGGCTGCACTTGTACACAGCACATACCGGCGGCAGGCTGCACCTCTACACAGCGTATACTAGGGGCAGGCTGCAATCGCTACACGGGATATACTGGGGGCAGGCTGCACCTCTAAACGGCACTTCCCGGGGACAACTGCACCTCTATGCGGCACATGCCGGAGACAGACTGCACCTCTACACGGCTTATACCGGGGGCAGGCTGCACCTCTAAATGGCACATACCGGGAGCAGCTGCACCTCTAAGCGGCACATACTGGAGACAGACTGCACCTCTACACGGCTTATATCGGGGGCAGGCTGCACCTCTAAACGGCACATACCGGGAGCAGCTGCACCTCTATGCGGCACATACTGGAGACAGGCTGCACCTCTACACGGCATATAGCGGAGGCAGGCTGCACCTCTAAACGGCACATACCGGGAGAAGCTGCACCTCTATGCGGCACATACCGGAGTCAAGATGCACCTCTACATGGCGTATACCGGGGGCAGGCTGCACCTCTACACAGGATATATTTGGGGGCAGGCCGCTGCACCGATACATGGCACATACCGGAGGTATGCTGCATCTATACCTGGCATATAACAGGGGAAGGCTGCACCTCTACATGACATAAACTGGGGACAGGCTGCACCTCTACATGGCATATTCCGGGGGCAGGCTGCCCCTTTACACAGGATATGCAAAGAGCCGGCTGCACCTCTACATGGCTTATACTGGGGGCTGGATGCACTTTACACGGCTTATACCAGAGGCAGGCTGCACCTCTACACGGGATATACCGGGGGCAGGCTGCACCTCTACACGACACATATAGAGGCAGGCTGCACCTCTACACAGCATATACTGGGGGCAGGCTGCACCTCTATACAGCATATACTGGGGGCAGGCTGCACCTCTACACAGCACATACTGGGGCAGGCTGTGCCTCTACATAGCATATACTTGGGGCAGGCTGCACCTCTACACAGCACATACTGGGGGCAGGCTGCACCTCTATACAGCATATATCGGGGCAGACTGCACCTCTACACAGCATATACAGAGGCAGGCTGCACCTCTATACAGCACATACTGGGGGGCAGGCTGCACCTCTATACAGCATATACCGGGGGCAGGCTGCACCTCTACACAGCATATACCGGGGCAGGCTGCACCTCTATACAGCATATACCGGGGCAGGCTGCACCTCTATACAGCATATATCGGGGCAGGCTGCACCTCTACACAGCATATATCGGGGCAGGCTGCACCTCTACACAGCATATATCGGGGCAGGCTGCACCTCTACACAGCATATACTAGGGGCAGGCTGCACCTCTACACAGCACATACTGGGGCAGGCTGTGCCTCTACACAGCATATACTTGGGGCAGGCTGCACCTCTACACAGCACATACTGGGGGCAGGCTGCACCTCTACACAGCACATACCGGGGGCAGGCTGCACCTCTACACAGCACATACCGGGGGCAGGCTGCACCTCTACACAGCGTATATTGGGGGCAGGCTGCACCTCTACACAGCGTATACCGGGGGCAGGCTGCACCTCTACACAGCACATACTGGGGGCAGGCTGCACCTCTACACAGCACATACTGGGGGCAGGCTGCACCTCTACACAGCACATACTGGGGGCAGACTGCACCTCTACACAGCACATACCGGGGGCAGGCTGCACATCTACACAGCGTATACTGGGGGCAGGCTGCACCTCTACACAGCGTATACCGGGGGCAGGCTGCACCTCTACACAGCACATACTGGGGGCAGGCTGCACCTGTACACAGCACATACTGGGGGCAGGCTGCACCTCTACACAGCACATACTGGGGGCAGGCTGCACTTGTACACAGCACATACCGGCGGCAGGCTGCACCTCTACACAGCGTATACTAGGGGCAGGCTGCAATCGCTACACGGGATATACTGGGGGCAGGCTGCACCTCTAAACGGCACTTCCCGGGGACAACTGCACCTCTATGCGGCACATGCCGGAGATAGACTGCACCTCTACACGGCTTATACCGGGGGCAGGCTGCACCTCTAAATGGCACATACCGGGAGCAGCTGCACCTCTAAGCGGCACATACTGGAGACAGACTGCACCTCTACACGGCTTATATCGGGGGCAGGCTGCACCTCTAAATGGCACATACCGGGAGCAGCTGCACCTCTATGCGGCACATACTGGAGACAGGCTGCACCTCTACACGGCATATAGCGGAGGCAGGCTGCACCTCTAAACGGCACATACCGGGAGAAGCTGCACCTCTATGCGGCACATACCGGAGTCAAGATGCACCTCTACATGGCGTATACCGGGGGCAGGCTGCACCTCTACACAGGATATATTTGGGGGCAGGCCGCTGCACCGATACATGGCACATACCGGAGGTATGCTGCATCTATACCTGGCATATAACAGGGGAAGGCTGCACCTCTACATGACATAAACTGGGGACAGGCTGCACCTCTACATGGCATATTCCGGGGGCAGGCTGCCCCTTTACACAGGATATGCAAAGAGCCGGCTGCACCTCTACATGGCTTATACTGGGGGCTGGATGCACTTTACACGGCTTATACCAGAGGCAGGCTGCACCTCTACACGGGATATACCGGGGGCAGGCTGCACCTCTACACGACACATACCAGGGGCAGGCTGCATCTCTACAAGGCACATATCGGGGGCAGGCTGCACCTCTACATAGCACATACCGGGGGCAGGCTGCACCTCTACATACAACATACCGGGGGCAGGCTGCACCTCTACACAGCACATACCGGGGGCAGGCTGCACCTCTACATAGCACATACCGAGGGCAGGCTGCCATGGCTACATGGGATATACCAGGGGGCAGGCTGAACTTCTACACGGCATATACCGGGAGCAGGCTGCACCTCTACACGGCATATACCGGGGGCAGGCTACACCTCTACACATCATATACCGGAGGCAGGCTGCACCTCTACACGGCATATACCGGGGACAGGCTGCACCTCTACACGGCACATACTGGGGGCAGGCTGCTCCTCTACATGGCATATACCGGGGGAAGACTGCTCCTTTACACAGCACATACTGGGGGTAGACTGTTCCTCTACACAGCCTATACCGGGGGCAGGCTGCACCTCTGCACGGCACATACCGGGCCAAGCTGCACCTCTTTGCGGTACATACTGGGGGCAGGATGCAGCTCTACATGCTATATATCTGGGGCTGGCTGCACATCTACACTCCATACACTGGGGCTGGGCTGCACCTCTACATACGGGGGGGCTGGCTGTACATCACTTCATATTGTGGGGGCAGGCTGCACCTCTAGACGGCATATAGAGGGGTATAGTGCATATACGTGGGTGAAGGCTGCACCACTACAATATATATACTGGGGCACAGGCTGTAGCACTACATAGCATATATTGGGGTGCAGGTTGCTGCAGCACATGGTGGTAGCACTATATAGCATTTATATACCATCCATGCATGACTTCAGATGAAGCAGCAGCAGGAATGTGATGTCCTTCCTACCTGTGAAGAATTACATTTTCTGGGAATCTAAATACACATTGGACCCTAATCCCAGATTACAGTTTGTCTTATACCCGCCTTGCCATAATGAATTTTGGTGTCCCTCCCTCCTCTGCTTCTGGAGGAGCATTGCATAAATCTGTGCACCCTCTTCTCACAGTGGCTTTCATGCACCATTTGCAGAGTGAGAGGTTACCTAGTGCTCACTCCCTGGTGCATTCCTAGATAATCCCTGTAGTACATATTGCTTTACTTCCTCGCTGTGTTCTGTGACGTGTGTCAATTCATGGATTTGTTTTAGTTGTTTTTTATTATCGTGTAAGTGCCCTCTTTTGGTCTCTGCTTTCTGTTTTTTCCTCCTCAATCACATCTGTATAATTGTGGTTTCCGCATATTGATTTGTTACAATGTTTACCTTATCTGGACATAATATTATTATAGAAAAGTCAATATTTAGATTTCCTGAGTATTGTGGCGTTTTTGCATTAATGACATCAGAAGATGACCTGTATCGCTGTAGTGTACCCCATCCTGCATCTTTTCAATGACACGGCCACAGTAGCCATAAAGGTAATTGAAGTGTCCCTGTTCTAGCGCAGATCCCAGGGGCACGCCACGGCTTTATGTCCATCTCTGACTGTACTTTCCTTGCATGTCCTTACTCCTCTCTTGAAAGCATGTCTGTTTCTTAGCAGTATATCGGTAGAATAATAGCTCTCATCCCAATGGGATGCTACAAACTAGGCATGAAGCTTTTTAACATTCCACATTTTATACTAAAATGTTCTAAATTTGAGTAGACGTGATGCTATCATAGCTCGTGTGGAATCTGCTGTTAGTTTTTCCTTTAAATTGTCTTATAAAAGGAATGTCTACGAAAGTGCAGTTCTTAAGACGTTATAGGCCAGCAAGTGCCACTTCCTCTTTAGTAGATTCGGCTCCCTACTTTTTTGTTTCCTTAGGCTTATACATCAATGGAGGGAAAGTTATTATATGAGAACTTTAGCGGATTTACGGAGGACTCTAAACCTAAAAAATATAGATTGCGCAAATGAGCATAGGCACTGGCAGTGCTCCAATTATGTAATACTTCCCTATGGCTAGGCAATATTTAAAAGCTGGGTTGCCAATGCACCTACAATTTGTGCTTTACGTTTTGGCTTCTTTCTGCTTGTTTTTTTTTCTTGTTGTTGTTGTTTAAGAAAACCTTGTATTCCCCAGCCATTACCAGAGCAAAAATGTCTGTAAGACTGATGTAACAGGTTCATAATGTATGTTTTTTCCAACTCTGATTTGGTAGTGAAGGGCTGACCTTTGTGAAGTTAAAAAAGTGTTTGTCCATATGAGCGTCACATGTACAGAGTGTATCAACTGTTATCCGCACACTGAAGCTTATAAAAGCTGTCATAACATACATGTGCCATATATATTGTGTATGTGTGCATACAGTGCCTTGCGAGAGTATCCAACCTCACTCAGCTCCAGCTATTTGCAAAGGAAGAATGGGCAAGAATTTCAGTCTCTCGATGTGCAAAACTGATAGACACATACCCCAAGCGACTTGCAGCTGTAATCGCAGCAAAAGGTGGCACTACAAAGTATTAACTTAAAGGGGACAAATAATAATGCCCGCCCCAATTTTCAGTTTATTATTTTTTATAAAAGTTTAAAATAAGCAATAAATTTTGTTCAACTTCATAATTTTGTCCCACTTGTTGTTGATTCTTCACCATAAAATTAAAATTTTTTATCTTTATGTTTGAAGCCTGAAATGTGGGAAAAGGTTGAAAAATTCAAAGAGGCTGAATACTTTCGCAAGGCACTGTATACTGTAGTTTCAGTGTATAAATATAAATATACTCACCTACCTCTGCTCTCTCCGGGATCCAGCACCGTTCTCCTATTTTGAGTGACGTCACCCCTCTTCAGGTTATCTGGGTCTCATGGCATGATCCAGAAGTGACCTATACATTATAAAGGCCCCGTCTCACTAAGCGACATCGCTGCTCAGTCACGGTTTTTGTAATGCAACAGCGATCTTGCTAGCGATGTTGCTGTGTGTGATATCCAGCAACGACCTGGCCCCTGCTGTGAGGTCGCTGGTCGTTGCTGAATGTCCTGGACCATTTTCTTCAAAGGCAATGTCCTGCTGGGCAGGCCGCATCGCTATGTTTGACACTGTGTGACAGGGTCCCAATGACAGCAGAGATCGAAAATACAAGTCGCTACTGCGACCTGTATCGTTACTGAGTTGTTGGTAAGATCTGACTGTGTGACATCTCACCAGCGACTTCCCAGCAACTTACCAGCGATCCTTATCAGGTTGCATTGTTTTCGGGATTGCTGGTAAGTCGCTAAATGTGACGGGGGCTTAAAGGGTGCTTTACACGTTGCGACATCGCTAGCGATAGCTAGCGATGTCGAGCGCGATAGCACCCGCTCCCGTCGTTCGTGCGACATTTGGTGCTCGCTGCCGTAGCGAACATTATCGCTATGGCAGCGTCACATGAACATACCTTGTCAGCGACGTCGCTGTGACCGCCGAACAATCCCTCCCTCAAGGGGGAGGTGCGTTCGGTATCATAGCGGCGTCACTAAGCGGCCAGCCAATATAACCGGAGGGGCGGAGATGAGCACCTTTAAGGGTGCTTTACATGCTGCGACATCGCTACCGATATATCGTCGGGATCACGTCGTTAGTGACGCACATCCGGAGCCGGTAGCGACATCGCAGCGTAAGTCACCAAGGAGCGACGATCAACGATCGCAAAATCGTTCAAAAACGGTGATCATTGACACGTCGCTCCTTTCCTTAATATCATTGCTGCCACAGGTGCAATGTTGTTCGTCGTTCCTGCGGCATCACACATCGCTATGTGTGACACCGCAGGAGCGAGGAACCTCACCTTACCTGCGTCCACTGGCAATGCGGAAGGAAGGAGGTGGGCGGGATGTTCCGGCCGCTCATCTCCGCCCCTCCGCTTCTATTGGGCGGCCACTTAGTGACGCCGCAGTGACGTCGCTATGATGCTGAACGCACCTCCCCCTTGAAGGAGGGATTGTTCGGCGGTCACAGCGACGTCGCTGACAAGGTATGTGCGTGTGACGCTGCCATAGCGATAATGTTTGCTACGGCAGCGATCACCACATATCGCACGAACGACGGGGGCGGGTGCTGTTGTGCTCGGCATCGCTAGCAATCGCTAGTGATGTCGCAGCGTGTAAAGCACCCTTTACTCTTCCCACTTTTTTCAACATGTTTAAGAAGCAGCAAGAGGTGTAAAAATAAGCTAATGTTAGTGCTGATATTTTGCATTCCAAAATGTGCAACTTTATGGCACAAAAGTGTCATGAAGTCATTAACAAAGGCAACAATGTTGTGTGTACTTGCATAGGTACTAAATAGGTACTAAGTCAATAGAAATTGAACTTGTTTGTAGCTGAAATCAGCTTTTAGAGTCTGAATTAGAAGATAAGCTACACATTTACAATAATATGCACCACATTTCTCAGACTATAAGACGCATCGTACCATAAGACGCACATAGGTTTTAGAGGAGGAAAATAGGAAAATAAATATAACCAAAAAATGTGGTCATGACACACTGTTATGGGGGTAATGTCTCCTAAATCTGTACTAATGTCCCATATCCTGGGCCCTTTCCAGGTATAGATGTCCCCCATCCTGGTATATCCTCCATCCTGGTACATATGATTCTCATCCTGGTATATATGGCCCTCATTTTTCTATATATGTCCCTCATTCTGGACCCATCCTCTTATAAATAATCCTCATGATGGTATATACGTTCCTATCCCGGGCCCATCCTGGTATATACAGTATGTCCCCATCACAGACCCATCCTGGTGTATATGACTACCATCATGCCGCACACATAAAAAAATATAAATGATTGTACTCACCATCCCTCCGCTGCTCGGGTGCACGTTATCTTCTTCTGATGCTGACAACTGATGTCGTTGTATAAGCGGTGTAGTGCATGAAGTCACTGCCATGTGCCCTCAGACGCTGATATCAGCTGCTGAAATATTGACTGCTCCCCGTGCTTGAGATTATGGGCATGAGGTGTAGTGAATATTCATTCTCTTTAATAGCTGCCACACATGATTGCCCAGCAGGTGCAGGAGTTCAGCACCTTGGTAATCACGTGTGCCTGCTCTTATAGAAAATAAATATTCACTGCTCCCCACGCTCTTAATCCCGCCTACCTCTCAGAGCTGGCTTCAGTGCCGCGAGGAGGGTGGGGTTATGGGCATGGGGAGCAGTGAATAATAATTTTCTTTATTAGTGGAACACTGGTAGCCCTAACGTTGGCTTTTGCCTCCTGTGACCCTGCTCCTCTGCTGCCACTTCCCTCTAGTCACAGGGAGACACACTGGATTATTAGACACACCAACTACTTTACTCCAAAATTTTGGTGAAAAAAGTATAGTCCAAAAAATACAGTATGTGGCCAAAAATCACTGACAATTCTAGTAAAGGTGGTCATCAGCTTTATATGTGATGCATATATACAAATAAGCACACAAACCTATGTAAATTAATACATTATTTTGAAGAGTCTTTTTGAGTTCTCAAAGGAGTTGTATTTATACTTGCACTCTCTGTACTCTAATGTCCTGACATTCTACTCAGAAAGACTCTAACACAGGGGTCGGGAACCTTTTTGGTTGAGGGAGCCATGAACTCCACATATTTTAAAATGTACTCAGTGGGAGCCATACTTTTCGGGAAGGGGGGGGAGTGGCGGTGGAGGAGCAGCTCAGAAGGTCCCAGGAGGCAGAGTAGGCAATGCTACAGGCATGGAGGAGGGGGTGTCGCGGCTCAAGAGGGTTGGCGATACTGCTGCGGGCTCGTGGGGTGTCACGGCGACTGGTGCCATTGATCTGCTGACGGGCTGCTTTGAATCTCCCGCAGTTGATGAGATGGACTTCAAGAAAGTGGCTGCGGAGCGTGCGCAGATCGACGCAATGGACTTCAAGAAAATGGCAGAGGAGTCCTATCTGCGCATACGCCGCATCTGCGGCCATTTTCTTGAAGTTGATCTCGTCAACTGCGGGAGATTCAAAGCAGCGCGCAGTCCGCCGGCTACTGCGGGCTCGCCATCAGGACACCCCACGAGCCCGCAATATTGTCGATCCTGCGCCACAATTGCCGCCTCAGGGAGCCATATGAAGTTCATAAGACGCACCCCCATTTTTCCCCCCTGTTTTGCGGATAAAAAAGGGTGTCTTACAAACTGGAAAATACAGTATTTTTTTTATTAAAGATTTGTCTTCGAGCCAGATGCAGCCATCAAAAAAGCCACATCTGGCTCGCAAGCCATAGGTTCCTGACCCCTTCTCTAAGGGAATTTGTCAGAAGGATCAGCCCTATTAAGCGATCTGTTGAATAAAATACCTTGATTTCTGCGATCTGTCTTGTTCCAGAGACATGACCTTTTTCTTATATGTAAATGAGTTGTTAAGAGCAATGGGCCGGACAAAGATCTCCCTGAGAATCTTCCTCTAGAGATGAGCAGACCCGTTGAAGTTTGGGTTTGGCAGGTTCAGCCGGACTTTAAATAAAGTTCAGTTCTAGACCCGGACATGACCTGAACCCCACTGGAAGTCACTGATTAGTCGGTTCAGCTCTCCGCCTACATACAGCCATAAACAGAGAACTTCCGGGGAAGGGAGAGCGGGTTTTTTTCCTAATTTTTTTCTTATGCACATGACATCCGATAAAGCTGATTTTACACCCAGTGCGAGCCGTTCATACACTGCAAGTGGCTCGGCATACCCAAGCACACTGATGCTCGCTCCAGTGGTCAGTATTAGGGATGATCGAATACCTCAAATATTCAGCTTCGCGAATATCCGACGAATAGGTCACCGCTATGCGAATATTCGATGCGCAATGTAAGTCTATGAGAAGCTTGAAAAGTTCCGAATAGTTGTTACTCAGGATTCCCATTGACTTACCTTGCGCATTGAATATACGCGAATAGTCGAATAGTGGCGATCTATTCTGCAAATATTCGCGGAGCTGAATATTTGAGGTATTCGATTATCCCTAGTCAGCATACATAAAGCAACCAACCTCCGAACTCAAACACACATTTTTTTGTAAAGTCTGTGTTTGGTACAAACACCGAACTGTACTGTTCAGATGTGCTCATTTCTGTCTGCCTCCAGAGCAGTGTGAGACATGTAATGACTAACACTTTTATCTCATAAAAACACACACAGCTCTGCAGAGAGAAGGCAGTGCTCTAATGGAGGGCAGCCGAGCTAACACAGTACACTCGGATGGGCTTGATTCATGTACCTAGTATAATGGAAATCAATGGGGAACTCAAGCATTTTTCTGGAAGATCTTCCTGAATAATGCGCAAGTCCCCCATTGACTTCCATTGTGCTTGGTACACTATTCAAGCCTTTCCGAGTGTCCAACTGCTTGTTACGAGTAACAGGCACCCGGCATGGTAGTGCTCACTCATCACTAGTAACGAGTACCAGGACCAAAGCATGGTACTTCTCGATCATCACTAGTTACGAGTACCGAGCACCCGATCATGGTAATGACTGATTATCACTAGATATGAGTACGGAGCACCCGGGCATGGTAGTGCTCACTCATCACTAGTTATGAATACCGAGCCCCCGAGCATGGTAGTTCTCTCTCATCACTAGTTATGAGTACTGAGCCCCCGGCATGGTAGTACTCACTCACTAGTTATTAGTATGGAACACTGAGCGTGGTAGTGCCCGCTCATCACTAGTTACGAGTACTGAGCACCTGAGCATGGTAGTGCCCGCTCATCACTAGTTATGACAATGGAGCACTGAGCGTGGTAGTGCCCGCTCATCACTAGTTACGAGTACCGAGCACCCGAGCATGGTAGTGCCCGCTCATCACTAGTTATGACAATGGAGCACTGAGCATGGTAGTGCCGGCTCATCACTAGTGATGACAATGGAGCACTGAGCATGGTAGTGCCGGCTCATCACTAGTTACGACAATGGAGCACTGAGCGTGGTAGTGCCCGCTCATCACTAGTTACGAGTACCGAGCACCTGAGCATGGTAGTGCCCGCTCATCACTAGGTACGAGTACTGAGCACCTGAGCATGGTAGTGCCCGCTCATCACTAGGTACGAGTACCGAGCACCTGAGCATGGTAGTGCCCGCTCATCACTAGTTACGACAATGGAGCACTGAGCATGGTAGTGCCTGCTCATCATTAGTGATTAGTATGGAGCACTGAGCTTGGTAGTGCCTGCTCATCATTAGTGATTAGTATGGAGCACTGAGCTTGGTAGTACCCGCTCATCATTAGTTAGGAGGGTTGATGCTTCTGACAGATTCATGTGCAGAGTGTTTATGGACTGCTGTGTGTACATTTGTGTAAACTCTCTTGGTAAACAGATATAGTCCATGTGCTTTCTGCTTCAAGGCCACATTTGATACATTTGATATACATTGTAATGTTAGCAATTTTGGTGTTCATATATCTGAGCGCTGGTTGATAAAACTTTAGAATGCTTTTTAGTGCCATTTATTATTTCATATGGCTTTTGTCTCTGTCCCTGGGTATTAACACATAATTCTAGAATTGCCTGCACATTAAGTGTCATGGAGTTCAAAACATCGTAAAGAGGTTATTTGGGATTATAACATTGATGACCTATCCAGGACATGTGCCTTCTATGTTTCATTGGTGGGGGCCTCTATTTCATTACACTGAGTACTAGATAACACTCAGCCCATTAGCAGCTACATGCTCTTTATTCTTCATGGGACTGCCAACATTGATGTTTTTTTCAGTTATGCTCAAATATATTTTTATATGTCCTCCATTCTATGTAATCAAACTGAGAAGATACAGAAGAAATTAAAGGGAATCTGTCACCAGGTGTTTGCTATGTAATCTGACATTAGCATAATGTAGGGGTCTGAGACCCTAATTTCAGAGATGTCAATAGACTGTATTTTATCAGCAGGAGATTATCACAACAGGACTAGGTGTCTCCTGCCCCATTGGCCATCCCCACCACGAATTAGCAGCTTTCTGCCAATGTACAGAATACAGAGAAAGCTGACAATCAGTGCTGTAGGTGGGGTTATACAAGGCTCAGCATTCTGAGCTCTGCTTGATCTGCAGCAGAAAAAACAGTGATTGCATCAAAATGACATCATGTAAACACGCAAGTGACACATCCCTGGAATCAGGTTCTCAGCCCCTGCATCATGAGATTACAGAGCAGAACAGATAACAGATTCCCTTTAAGAAAAGACTGACTGTGCTTTATCACCATGTCTCCAGCTTTATCTTTTCCCTCTTCTTGTAGATTCACTATAGAGAATGTGGGCACTTGACCTGTTTAATGATTAATGGAGGTCCCAGAGCTCAAACATCTATCTTTTCTCTTTGGGGGATGCGGGGGATGCACCTGTACATTACTTCTGCTGTGCTGGCTTGTTTCTAACAGCTGGCGAAGCCCCAATAATTGACGCATAGCATGTTAACAGCAAGTAGGGGGAGTAGGGCAGCATTCGTTATCCCCATTGATGCCAATGAACAGGTCTCATTTTGTTTCTATGTGATAGCTGTTCCAGAGTGGGAATCATAATGGTGCCTTTACACTGGGTAACCGAGGCTGTCATATGATGTCTGATTGGCAACATGGAAGCTAATTTGTGGTTGTTTAACCCTTTCACTACTTTTGACATACATGTACATCAAGTGTAGTGTCCCTGCCTTTGATGCTGGCTAGCATGGCAGCCCACATCATTCCCTGCACAAGATGGCTGATTTTGTAAGCCATCATGTGCCTCTGACAGATGCGGGAGGATTGGAGAGCCACTCCTGGCTGTTATCCAGTTAAGTCCCGCTGTAAATCTCTGAAAGTGGGATTTAACAAGTTCCGATGTAGAGCGCGTTATTCTTCCCTCCCATCGGCGCCCTCGCCATGTTATCATCATGGCAACCAGGGGTCAGCTGATGACCCCTGTGTCTGTGATGACAATCCTCCTGTGAACTCCAGCTGTGAGCGACATATATAGGAGATTGGGATTTCTGCTGTACATAGAAAGGCTGATGCACTGCTATGTATAACACAAGCGATCGGATGATAAAGAGAAAAGAGGGTATGCACATGAAACAGGATCACCTTAAAAAAATAATCTTTATTGTGTTACAACTAGCCAAAGACAATTAAAATAATTTAAAAAGATCATAACAGTGGCCAAATTTTGATCACATCAAGTCACAATAAGACCTGATTAACCCAAATATGAAAAGAAAACCCCTATAACAGAAAAGTTCAAATCACCCTCCTTTTGCCCCATTAAAAATAAGAATTAAAAAATAAATATGCACATATTTTTGCTGCGTTTGTAAAAGTGTGATCTATCAAAATATAAAATAAATGAATATGATCGGTAAAAAGCGCAACGAGTTAAAAAATCAAAATGCCAGAATTACGTTTTTTGGCCATCGCAACATTGCAATAAAATGCTGATAATAATGATCAAAACATTATATCTACCCCAAAATAGTATCAATAAAAACATTAGCTCAGGGCACAAAAAATAAGCTGGCACTCAGCCCCAGATCCCAAAAAATAAAATCTCAGAAAATGACGACACAAGCAAAAAATGTTTTTCTTACAAATTTTTAAAAAATGTTTCACTATTAAAATAGAAGATAACTGCGCATGTTTGGTATCTATGAACTCATACTGCCCTGGAGAATCATACTGCCAGGTCAGTTTTATTGTGTAGTGAACATGGTGAATAGAAAATTCCAAAGTCAATTGTGGAATTGCACTTTTTTTGCAGTTTCAACACACTTGTAATTTCGTTCCTGCTTGTCAGTGCATCGCATGATACAATGAATTGTGTCATTCAAAAATGCAACTCATCTGCAAAAAATAAGCCCTCATACTGCTAAGGGGACAGAAAACTAAAAAAATTGATGGAATGAGGAAAAAAGAAAAATGAAGGCGCAAAAACGGAAAATCACCAGGTAGAGAAGGGGATAATAGACTTTTTTGAGACTTCAATTGACTTTTGTGCACACAGAATAAGCCGTCATTCTGATCCCTAGCATATCGTTGTTCTTGACGTCATAGATCCTGGTTACATAGGGCCATGTGCGTCTGATGATTAGGATTTTCACCCAGCTCCACCTGTTTACATATTTTTTTTTTTATTTTAAAATTTTGGTTCAAACAAAACAAATTGTTCACACAGTAAAACTTAACAACAATTAGTCAAATTACAATCTAAAGTTAAATTAACATTCAATTTTTGAAATAGAAAAAGTGGAGCACGGGAAAGGGGGAAAACAAGAAAAAAAAAAAGAAAGGGGGGGGGAGAGGGAAAGGTTATATGATTAAAGAAAAAGGTAAACTAGAGTTATAGTAGAGTTTTGGCTGAAAATTTAAACTGAATCTCTTAACACATAAATTGCTAAACGTAACTATTACAGCTCCACCTGTTGAATAAGCATTATGTTCTTTCATAGGCCGATGATAATCATGAATTATGGGCTCCAAGTAATGCTCATTTCCCGATTTCCTGTTTCAATTGGGAAATTTAGTAAAAAAAAGTTGTTTTTTTGTGACCTCTTGAAATTTGTCATCTCTGCCCTTGTCCTATTCTTATAACACCACAACTATGCACACAGGTCACACTGTTTATCCATCAATCTGTCGTTCAGTTTGTTCCCTTTTGTACACTATAGGGAAATTTCATGAAGGTTTAGTTGACCAAACTTTTATCATGCCGTATTACTTATGCCATTTCAATAATTCAAGGGGAAAAAGTCTGGGGTTCACTGGTCTCAGTGCTGATAGCCTCTTATCTGAGACCTTGCTACACAGCAACCATTGAAATCTTCACATCTGCCATGTAATACACAGATACTTCATTCCCTCTCGAGTTTGACCTTTTGGCCACGTGCACACATGAACTATTTGGTGAGGTTTTTACCTCAAGATTTGTAGCCAAAACCAGGAGTGGATGATAAATACAGAAATGGTGCCCATGTTTCTTTTATACTTTTCCTCTGATTGCTCCACTGTGTGTTTTGGCTACAAATAGTGAGGTAAAAATCTCACCAAATACTCAACGTGGACACGTGGCCTTAATTCTCATGACAAATCTGTTAATTGCAGTCTGAAAGTAAGGCGGGCTTTGCACGTTGCGACATCGCAAGCCGATGCTGCGATGTCGCACGCGATACTCCCCGCCCCGTCGCAAGTACGATATTGTGTGACAGCTGGCGTAGCGAAAATTATCGCTATGCCAGCTTCATATGCACTCACCTGCCCTGCGACCATCGCTCTGGCCGGCGACCCGCCTCCTTCCTAAGGGGGCGGGTCGTGCGGCGTCACAGCGACATCACACGGCAGGCGGCCAATAGCGGCGGAGGGGCGGACATTAGCAGGATGTAAACATCCCGCCCACCTCCGTCCTTCCGCGGCAGGTAAGGAGATGTTCCTTGCTCCTGCGGCTTCATACACAGCGATGTGTGCTGCCACAGGAACGAGGAACAACATCGTACCTGTCACGGCACCGGCATTATGGAAATGTTGGTGAATGCAACGATGATACGATAACAACATTTTTGCGCTCGTTCATCGTATCATCTAGCATTTACACAGTACGATGTCGAAAGTGACGCCGGATGTGTGTCACTTTCGATTTGACCCCACCGACATCGCACGTGCGATGTCGCAACGTGCAAAGCCGCCCTAAGGCCACGTGCACACATTGAGTGTTTGGTCAGTTTTTATCTCAGTATTTGTAGCCAAGACCAGGAGTGGAACAATCAGAGAAAATGCATAAAGCTATGTGCGCACTTTGCTTTTTACCTGCTTTTTTGCTGCTTTTTCAACTGCAGCGTTTAATTCTAAAATGGATGTGTTCTGCTTTTCAAGCAAAGTCTATGGGAATTTGGGTTTCTTGTCCGCACTGTGTTCAAAATGCTGCCTTTTTGTGGCAGAAATTTGGGCAAAAACTCTGCTTTGCAGTTCAAAACCCAAATGGCAAAAACAATTGACATGTTGCTTCTTTGAAAAGCAGAGTTTTTGCCCAAATTTCTGCCACAAAAAGGCAGCATTTTGAACTGCATAGTGCGGACAAGAAACCCAAATTCCCATAGACTTTGCTTGAAAAGCAGAACACATCCATTTTGGAATTAAACACTGCAGTTGAAAAAGCAGCAAAAAAGCAGGTAAAAAGCAAAGTGCGGACATAGCCTAATAGAAACACGGACACCACTTCTGTGTTTGTCACCCACTCCTGGTTTTGACTTACAAATACTGAAGTAAAAAGACTCCCAAAATACCCACGTGGCCTAATAGTGTATTTAGAAAGGGATTACCTTAAAGGGATTTTGTCACCAGGTTTTTGCTCTCCCATCTGAGATCAGCATACTGTAGAGACTGAGACTATGATTCCAGCCATGTGTCACTTACTGAGCTGTTTGATAAATTCACTGTTTTCTCTGCTGCAAAACTGAGGGTAAGGCTATGTGCGCACTTTGCGTCGAGGTAGTTGCAGTTCTAAACATCCTCTGGCAGAAATTGTCTTTGTCAAATTTGGTTTTGACCACAAAAACGCTATAAAGACGCTTGCGTTTTTGCCGCGATTTACATGCTTTTTCACTGCTTAAAGTCATATGCGTTTTGAATACAAATACAATGCTAAATAAAGTTTAAACATACAAACACTATAAAAAAAAGGAAAAAATTATAACAAATATCATGATTAAAATCATACACAAAATGGCTAATTTTATTAAAATGATAACTGTGTACTAATATTTATGCATAAAATAACGTTAATTTCTTGATTTTCATAAAAAAATTGTTTAAAAGAACTGTTCTTTTAAACAATTTTTTTTATCTCTACTGGCTAACACGGTACAAAGATATATTTTACTTGATTTTCATAAATTTCGGACTATGTGTGTGTGTGTAAAGGGGCATATCATGCCCTTAATATTTTGACAAAACCGGGTGCATTTATTTGGTTCAAAAAGCATGTTTTCTGCATCAAAAAAGCATGTAAAACGCTAGCATTTTGAAGAAGAATGCGTTTTGAAATTTCTCATTGACTCTAATATTAGCAAAATGCTGCCAAAATGGCAAAAACAATTGACATGCTGCTTCTTTAAACGCTGAGTTTTTGCCAAATTTTCTGCAACTGAAACGCTGCGTTTTTAACAGCAAAGTGCGCACAAGAAATCACAATTTCCCATAGACTTTGCTTGAAAATCAAAACGTATGCCTTTTGGCATTAAAACGCTGCAGTTCAAAACGCTGCAGAAACGCAGGTAAAAACGCTAAGTACGCACATAGCCTTAGGGTACACTCACACGAGTGTATCACTTGCGCGAGTGTAATGTGAGAAAATCTCTCATTGCACTCGGACCAATGTTAGTCAGTGAGGCAGAGCAGTTGGTCAGCATTTTTCTCATCCAGATTCTGGATGAGAGAAAAGTCGTAACATGCTGCGATTTGATGCCGAAATCATCCAATACTCGCCAATACAAGTCAATGGGTGCGAGAAAAAAATTGACACCACATCCTAGTGACGTCCGTTTTTATGGATACATTACTATCATGTAGCACAGAACACTGTAAATGGTCCTGTAAATGAAAACGGATTGCACATGGACAGCACACTAAGGGGTACTTTGCACACTACGACATCGCAGCTGCGATGTCGGTGGGGTCAAATCGAAAGTGACGCACATCTGGCGTCTTTGTCGACATCGGAGTATGTGAATCCTTTTTACTACGATTAATGAGCGCAAAAGTGTCGAAATTGTATGATCGGTGTAGTGTCGGGCATTTCCATGATTTCGCTGCAGCGACAGGTACGATGCTGTTCCTCGTTCCTGCAGCAGCACACATGGCTGTGTATGAAGCCGCAGGAGTGAGGAACATCTCCTTACCTGCGTCCCGCCTGCAATGAGGAAGGAAGGAGGTGGGCGGAATGTTTACGTCCCGCTCATCTCCGCCCCTCTGCTTCTATTGGCCGCCTGCCGTGTGACATCGCTGTGACACCGCACGACCCGCCCCCTTAGGAAGGAGGCGGTTCGCCGGCCAGAGCAACGTTGCAGGGCAGGTAAGTGCAAGTGAAGCTGCTGTAGCGATAATTTTCGCTACGGCAGCTATCACAAGATATCTCATGTGTGACGGGGGAGGGGACTATCGTGCTCGGCATCGCTACAACCGGCTTGCGATGTCGTAGTGTGCAAAGTACCCCTAAGAGCACTCGGATGACAAGTGAGAAAAAATTATCCTACTCTCCTGGATGAGAATGGGACCATTTTTTATACATTTGTCTGAGTGCAGCGTTATACAGAGCTCATGCATATGCTGGACTACCTGCAGCAGGCCAAGTAGTCCTCTAATTATAATCTACTGCTGATTAATCAGTGATTTTATCAAAACTACACTAAGCAGCCCAGTAAGTGACACGCTGCTGGAATCAGGATCTCTGCCCGTTTGTTATGCTGCTCTCAGATTACATCGCAAAAAGTTGGTGATAGATTCCCTTTAAAAAGATAATCCCCTTTACAGTTTGGTTCACACATGTGAATTTGGTGCAGTGTGTGATGCAGTTTTTTTTTTTTCTGCCAAAGCCAGGAATGTATTTGGAAAAGATAGTCACAACATGTAATGAATTACGAGTAATGATGGGGAAATTTGTGTCCTGTTGACTCCATTCATCTTTTTTCGGAGTTCTCCAAGAATAGCAGAGTGGAGGTCACAGGAGACTAAAGGTGGCTTTACACGCTACGAGATTGCTAAAGCGATCTCGTTGGGGTCACGGAATTTGTGATAAAAAAAATTTGTGACGCACATCCGGCCGCATTAGCGATGTTGTTGCGTGTGACACCTATTAGCGATTTTGAATCGTCGCAAAAACGTTCAAAATCGCTAATTGGTGACATGCCCCCCTATTCCCAATTATCGTTGCTGCTGCAGTAGCGATGTTGTTCCTCGTTTCTGCGGCAGCACACAGCGCTACGTGTGACACCGCAGGAACGAGGAACCTCACCTTACCTGCGGCTGCCCGCAATGAGGAAGGAAGGAGGTGGGCGGGATGTTCGTCCCGCTTATCTCCACCCCTCCGCTTTGATTGGGCAGCCGCTTAGTGACGTCGCTGTGATGCTAAACGAACCGCCCCCTTAGAAAGGAGGCGGTTCGCCGGTCACAGCGACGTCGCAGAGCAGGTATGTGCGTGTGACGCTGCCGTAGGGATAATGTTTGCTACGGCAGCGATCACCACATATCGGCCGTATCGGCTAGCGATGTCGCAGCGTGTAAAGCCTGCTTTAGGCTGTGTCCGCACTTTGCGTTTTCACCTACTTTTCTGCTGCGTTTTGAACTGCAGCGTTTTCATGCCAAAATGCATGCGTTTTGATTTTCAAGCAAAGTCTATGGGAAAAGTGGATTTCTTGTGCGCACTTTGCAGTTCAAAACACTATGTTTAATTTGCATAAATTTGGGTAAAAACTCTGCGTTCAAAGAAGCAGCATGTCAATTGTTTTTGCCATTTGGGCTGCCTTTTGCTAACATTGAAGTCAATGAGAAGTTGTAAAAAGCAAAAAACATCAAAATTCCAGTGTTTTACATGCTTTTTAGCTGCAGAAAGAATGCGTTTTGGTCCATATAAACGCATGCTTTTCTGACATCAAAATAATGGAATGATATGTCCCTTTACACACACACATAGTCGATAATTAAATTAATGAAAAATATTAATGTATTGCTATTTTAGCCATAAATAGTATAAAACCGCTATAATTATATTAAATATAACTATTTTCTTTATAATTTCAATAAATATATGTGTTCCCTTTTTTTTTCCCTTTTTTCATTGTGTTTGACTGTTTTAACTTTATTTAGCAGTGTCTTAATGTTCAAAACACATCTGTCTAAACGCAATGGAAAAGCATGTAAAAAGCGCTAAAAACGCGGCTAAAACTCGGTAAAAACACACGCGTATTTACCGCGATTCTGTGCTCAAAAGCAACTTTGGCAAAAGCAATTTCTGCCAGAGGATGCGATTAGAAATGCAACTAGGACAACGCAAAGTGCGGACATAGCCTTAATGCCGCCCCTATGTGGTTTTAGTGGCAGGAGCGGAGCAGGCATTACATCTCCATTAATCTTACATGGATGGTATATAATATATATCTCCAAATGTAATTTATGGCACAATGTAGCGGTATGGAGCCTCTGAATCTGCTTCTCTCCTGTTGCAATTGGGATAAGCAGGGGATGTGCACACGTTTAGGATTTGATGCAGGAATTTCTGTACTATTTTTGCATCTCTTGGCAGGTAAAACACAGTGGAAAAAAACGCGTTTTTGCCAGATTGCTTTCCCCATATATTAGAATGGATGAACTCTGCAGCAAAAACGCTGAAACAATTGACATACTGCACCAAATCTACAAGGAGAACATACTGAACGTGTGCTTGAGACTTCAGGATTCTCATTGACTTTGCTGGCATCAGAATTCTCCAGGTTTTGTGACAAATCTATACTTAAAAACGCAACATGTGCACACAGCCATAATGCACACTTATGTCTGCTACTGCTTACTATTAAGAGACAATGTGAGGTAAACAGGGTGCATTGTATTCTCCTTACCAAGAGACAAGCATTGCATCGTAGGTGACAGATTAGGCATCTCCATCTTCAGCGTTGTATAAGAACCTATGGGATTTGTGAAAAGCTTCCCTTCTTGCACTCTACCTGGCAGAAGGCATTGTGTTTTCTGACACATACATAGTGCAAAAGAAAGTTAGCAAAATCTTCTTTTTCCCCAACCTGCCTTGTTCTCTTCCCTACTGTGCTCTGTGAGGTTCTCTGATGGCCGACTGAATCCCCAGGAGACTGCTAATGAGTCAAGGTAATTTCAAGGAAAATAAAATATTCATTTCTGAGAAAATCTGTGAGTGGTAATCTTGCTGATTCAGACATCCGCACTCTGATTAATTCAAACATAGTTAAGTTCGGTGAACTATATTGTCATTTCCAGTCCATTAGAGAATAATCATTTTTAGACTAGATTTCCAAGTGAGTGTGGTACCGGAGTCTGTGGTGACGTCCCCGATTGTTCTTATCAATATTACGTCTATTATTATTATTGCATGTGGCAGAGCCGTCTGTGTCTATATTTGAATGAAGCAGAGCCGTCTGTGTCTATGGGCATGTGGCAGAGCAGTCAGAAAGCCACGGACCCACTTGGGGGGGAGGGGCGACATGACCAAGGGGGAGGTAGGGAGTGATGGGGTTAACAGGGACAGTTGTGTGTATGCCTAATATGGCATTGGGGGATGGTCTTAGCCTGGGAGGAAGAGGAGGAGCAGGGAAAGGGTTGGTCTGGGAGAGGAAAGAGTTACCTCCTCTTCTGTTTCCGGACGCCGAACAATCACCTCCATGGCGGACCTCCAGGACCTGCAGCGTTTGATCCAGGCAGCGGTTGCAGCGCACGGGCCCCTGGCAGTGCAGTCCCACATCAGGGCTGCCGGGGTTAACCCGTCGGCGCTTGCCCCTCTTCCCCCCAGCAGCGGCGGGCGCCAGTCGCGGCCCCCCCGCAGGTATTCCCCGGGCGCGGGGGGGGCGAGGAGGAGATGTAAGAGCCCCTCCGGGGACCCTCCGCAGAGTGCAGCGCAGCAGCAGCGTCTGGCTGCTGCAGAGGCCGGCGGGAGGAATCTTCGCTCCAGCCGCGGCGGTCGGGAGGTGGGTGTGGCCAGCACGGGGCCTACTTCCGGTCCCGGCCTCCGGGCTGGATTTACTGGGAGTGCAGCGGCTCCAGGCCGGGAGCGCGCTCGGCGCAGGAGAGAGGCCAGCAGATCCCCCTGCAGTCGGCGGGGGGGACCGCGGGGCTGCACGTGGCGGTAGGTCCGGCGCCGGGGGGAGGTCTGCGGTGCCTGACCCCGGTGCGGCTGAGAGAAGGAGTGACGGCAGGAGCCCTGCGGCGACCGCCGGGTCACTCAGTACTGCTGTGCAGCCCCCGGATGTGGCAGTCTCCCGTGGGAGCGGGAGGACTCGGCGGACGGAGGCCTGCAATTGCCCAGGAGGGCCAGAGGCGACGACGGCTGAGACCCGGAGCCGGGCGTCTGTTCGTCCGCGCCCAGAGGCCCCCTGCAGTCGGCAGGGGGGCGGGCGCAAGAGATCGAGGCCCGGGGTGTCGGCGCGGGGGACAGGACGGTCTCCTGGGTTGTCACCCCGGGGCAAGAGATGGAGCGGGGATGACTCTGCCCACGCGGCGGCCCTGTCGGGTAGCCGTGGTGGGGGGGGTGCTGCGGCGGCGCCCCCCGGATGTCGGATGGAAGATGAGGCCAGCGGCGAGGAGGAGGAAGAGGCTTTCGTTTCGGAGGAGTCGGATGGACGACAGACGGAGGACGGCGAGGCGGCGGTCTCGGGGGACGCTGAGCGGCGGTCGGGTGAGACGGCCGTGGAGGCGGCAGGGGCTGCGCTGGCGGGGGGCTTCGGGGGGGGGGCCGGCTGCGGCTACGGCAGCGCCCGCCGGTTTAGCTGTGTGGAGTCAATTGTTGGGGCTGTTGCAGGGGCTGGCGGCGGCTTCGGGAGCGGTGGGGGAGGGGGTCCAGGCGCCGGTGGCAGCGTGAGTGGGTGCAGACGGTTTAGGGGCTTCGTCGGTGACGGGGGGTGACGGAGCGGGTGCGAGTAAAGGGGGGGGCGAAGGGGGGAGTGAGACGGGGGAGAAAAGGAGAAGGAAAAGGAGAAGGAAAAGGAGAAGGAGGATGAGGTGGTGCGCTTAGATGATAGGGCAAAAAGCGAAGTTTATGTTTGTTTTGAAGGCCCGCTGGGGGCCCATTTAAAGAAGGAGGTGCGGGAAAAAATTTGGAAAGGGGAATATGTAGAGATATTTTCTCTGCTTCCCCTGGAGAAATTTAATCTGGATAGGGTTAAGCCGAGTGACTCCAAAAAGGAGAAGGACAAGGAGGAAAAGCGCCGTTATAGGCTTATTCCTCGGACTTTTGCCAACTGGCTACAGGCATTTGCGATTTTGGCGAGCGTGGTCGGGGAGAAGGAGTCGGAGCATTGTTCGGCTTTGTTCGGCTACATGGATGCGATAGGGGAGGCTTATCGAGTTTATGGCGGGCTGGCGTGGCTGCGTTACGACGAGCAATTTAGGCAGCGGAAGGCATTGCGGCCAGATATGCGTTGGGACCATAAGGATATTTCCTTATGGATGCGACTGATGTCGGCACCGGCTCAGCCCTTTCGGGGGGGCGCCGGGGGTTCGGGGGCCGGGTCCCCGGCAAGTTTCAAAAAAGGTTTGTGTTGGCAGTACAATGAAGGGCAGTGTAGGTTTGGAGCGGCGTGCCGTTTTAAGCATGAATGCTCCGGATGTGGGGGGGGACATAGCTTGTCCAAATGTTTTAAAAAAGGAAAAGGAAAGGCTGGTGATGGGGCTGGTAAGAGGGACGACGCCGGTGAAGGTAGAAGTGATGGTTCCGTTTTTAAATAGGTATCCGGACGAGGAGGCTGCGGCATTGTTATGTTCTGGTTTTTCCGATGGTTTTCATATCCCGTCGGTTGTTAATGCGTCGGGCCCGCCGTATCGTAATTTGCGTTCCGCTCGGGATCATCCGGAGGTGGTGGATGAGAAGCTGGAAAAGGAGGTGGCTTTGGGCAGGATGGGCGGTCCTTATGTCGCCCCGCCGTGCGGGAATTTAGTGGTTTCGCCGTTGGGGGTGGTACCAAAGAAAGAGCAGAATAAATTTCGGCTGATTCATCATTTGTCTTACCCGGAAGGGTTCTCGGTGAATGATGGCATTGCACCGGAGTTGTCGGCGGTATATTATGTGTCGTTCGATAAGGCGTTGGACCTGGTTAGGGCGGCGGGGCGGGGTGCATTGATGGCAAAGGCGGATGTGGAAGCGGCGTTTCGGTTGTTACCGGTTCATCCAGATAGTCAGCATTTGTTGGGTTGCTGGTGGGATGGCAGTTATTATGTTGATCGTTGTTTGCCAATGGGCTGTTCCATTTCGTGTTCGTACTTTGAGGCATTTAGTTCGTTTGTTGAGTGGGTGGTTCGGGACGTGTCCGGGCTTACGTCCATCATTCATTACTTGGACGATTTCCTGTGTGTCGGGCCGGCGGGTTCGATGGTTTGTGCGGGTTTGCTATTTGCGTTGCAAAAAGTTGCGGCCAGCTTCGGGATTCCTTTGGCGCCGGATAAGACGGAAGGCCCGGCGCCGGTGATGTGTTTTCTGGGAATTGAAATTGACTCCATTGCTATGGAATGTAGGTTGCCGGCGGAGAAGGTCCGTGATTTGAGGACCGCAGTGACGGGGGTGAAAGCGGCGAAGAAGGTGCGGCTTAAGGCAGTGCAGTCCTTGCTTGGAAAATTGAATTTTGCTTGCAGAATTGTGCCGATGGGGAGAGTGTTTGCGAGGCGTTTGGCGACGGCGACGGCCGGGGTAAGGTCGCCGGCGCATTTTGTGCGGATCACAAAGGCGATCAGGGACGATTTGGAAGTATGGGATCAATTTTTGCAGCATTTTAACGGCCGGACGCTGGTGATGGAGAGGGTGGCGTCTAACGGGGCGTTGCAGCTGTTTACGGATGCGGCGGGGTCGGCCGGGTTTGGGGCTGTCTTCAGAGGTCATTGGTGTGTCGGGCAGTGGCCACAGGCGTGGCGGAAGAGCGGCTTGGTTAGGAATTTGGCTCTGTTAGAGCTATTCCCCATTGTAGTGGCAGTGGAGCTCTGGGGGTCGCACTTTGCCGGAAGGAAAGTGTGTTTTCATTGTGATAACCAGGCGGTGGTGCACGCGATTAACAACTTGTCTGCTAAGTCTGAGCCGGTGGTGGTGTATTTGCGGCATTTAGTGTTGAGATGTCTGCAGCTGAATGTGCAGGTAGTGGCAAGGCACGTTCCGGGTGTTGACAACGAGGTGGCTGATGCTTTGTCTCGTTTTCAGTTCAGCAGGTTTCGGGCGCTGTTGCCGTGGGCGGACGAAGTTGGAGTGGAGTGTCCCGAGGATTTGTGGCATCTGGTGAGGCGGTGATCTCAGACTTGATTCGGAACTCGGTGACCGAGGTGACTTGGTGCCGGTATGCTAAGGTGTGGGCTGAATGGGAGGAGTTGTTGTGTCTGATGTTTGGTGGGGAGAGCGTGGATTACTTGGTGGCTTTGTTGTCGTTGGTGAGTACGGATTTTTCAGCCGGGCGATCGGCATCGGCTGTGGCACATCGGGTGTCGGCAGTGGCGTTTTGGTTAAAAATGAGAGGGGAGCGTGATGTCTCACAGGATTTTCGGGTTCGTCAGGCTTTGCGGGGTTTTCGCCGCGGCGTACGGGAGAGGGACAAGAGGCGTCCTGTATTGTTCGGTTTGTTGAGACGGATGGTGGGGGGCCTGAGCGGCATTTGTGAGTCTGTGTACGAGACGGTTCTGTTCACAACGGCTTTCGGTCTCGCTTTTTATGGGGCTTTCCGGATAGGCGAGCTGGTGAGCCCGTCCAGGGTGACGGGTGGTGGTTTGATGCTTGAGGACGTGCAGGTGGAGTGCCGGATTCGCCGGTCAAAAATGGATCAGCTGGGCCGGGGTAGATTGGTGGTGTTATATGCGGTTCCAGGAGAGGAATTGTGCCCTGTGCGTTTAGTCGAGAGATTTATGGCCGTGAGGGGAGGCTTACCTGGCCCGTTGTTGCGGCATTTGAATGGGTCGTTTTTGTCAAGGTTCCAGTTTGTGGCGGTGCTGCGGCTAAGTCTACGTAACGCGGGGGAGCGCCCGGAGGAATTCGGGTCGCATTCATTCCGAATTGGTGCAGCGACGGAGGCAGCTCGTTGGGGGCTTGGAGATGAGGTGGTGAAGCGTATTGGTAGATGGGAATCTTCTTGTTTTCGGCGGTATGTGAGACCGCAGTTGTTGTAGCATTATGGTACTTTGGTTACGTGCGGAAGGTTTGAGGAAAGGAGTGTTTCTAGCTGTGTTGGTGGTTGTGCTGTTATTGGTTTTGATATTTTCGTCTTGTTTCATTTGTTATAGGGAAGTGCCTGATCTGGATCTTGGGGCACTCCTTCGTATTTTGGGGTGCCCGTCGGGCTGAGGTCCGCCCGAATGGTCGACAGCTGTGTTTGGATCGGGCGCAGGCGACTGTTCGATGGATCGGAGTTCGGGGCATGGAGTGGGGCAGGGTGGTCCCGGAATTTCGTTTCCATTGTAAAGTTGAGCGGCCCCCGGATGTGCTGGTATTACATGTGGGGGGTAATGATCTTGGTGCCAGGGCGTCGCGGGATTTGATCCGAGATATAAAGATTGACTTACTGCAGTTGTGGAAGCGGTATCCTGGTTTGCTGGTCGTATGGTCCGACATAGTGACCAGGTTGGCATGGAGAGGGGCTCGGTCGGTGGAGAAGGTTAATAAGGCCAGGGCCCAGGTGAATAGGGTGGTGGCTAGGTTTGTGACCAGGAATGGTGGGATTGTGGTAAGGCACAGGAATTTGGAGCCGGCAGATTGGCGATTTCGGGGGGGTGATGGTGTGCACCTCAACGAGGTTGGTCTGGATTTATGGGCGTTGGGTCTGCAGGATGGTGTGGAGCGTGCTTTTGGTGTGTGGCGGGTCCAGGCCACGTAAGGTGTCACGTGGCCTGTCCTGTGGCGGTGGGGGTAGGTCTGGTCCAGAGGTTTGAAAGTGATTGGTGGCTGGACCGGGAGTCATTGTCTTGGTATGGTGGCTCTCGGTTTCCGGGATGTGGCAGGCACGGGGTTCTGCCAAAGTGTGGGGGTCAATCCGTGGGTGATTGGCACCTCGTCTCTGGGTCGGTGTGTTGCGGCCGGGGACAGGGGGAGTAGTAGTTAGTGGACTGGGCCTACCCCGGGGGGTATTGTAAATGTTATTGTCTATTGTTACTGTTATGTGGTTGTTTTGGGTCGCCCGTTGGACGGCGTCCCTAAGGTGCTAGTTTGTTAAACAATAGGCAATAAAAGGCTGCTGTGGCCATTTTGAACCAAGTCGCATGCAGTCCGTGTGTTTATTCTTAGAGGATAAGGGGGTTTGGTTACACAGACATCACGACCGGAGAATCCTCCCTCAGCTGGTCATGTGTCTATGGGTCTGTGGCAGAGACGTCTATGGGTCTGTGGCAGACACGTCTGTGTCTATGGGTCTGTGGCAGACACGTCTGTGTCTATGGGTCTGTGGCAGAGCAGACTGTATCTATCGGTCTGCGGCAGAGCCGTCTGTGTCTATGGGTCTGTGGCAGAGCCGTCTGTGTCTATGGGTCTGTGGCAGAGCAGTCTGTGTCTATGGGTCTGTGGCAGTGAAGTCTGTGTATATGGGTCTGTGGCAGAGCAGTCTGTGTATATGGGTCTGTGGCAGAGCAGTCTGTGTCTATGGGTCTGTGGCAGAGCAGTCTGTGTCTATGGGTCTGTGGCAGAGCCGTCTGTGTCTATGGGTCTGTGGCAGAGCAGTCTGTGTCTGTGGCAGAGCCGTCTGTGTCTATGGGTATGTGGCAGAGCCGTCTGTGTCTGTGGGCATGTGGCAGAGCAGTCTGTGTCTATGGGTCTGTGGCAGAGCAGTCTGTGTCTATGGGTCTGTGGCAGTGAAGTCTGTGTATATGGGTCTGTGGCAGAGCAGTCTGTGTATATGGGTCTGTGGCAGAGCAGTCTGTGTCTATGAGTCTGTGGCAGAGCAGTCTGTGTCTATGGGTCTGTGGCAGAGCCGTCTGTGTCTATGGGTCTGTGGCAGAGCAGTCTGTGTCTGTGGCAGAGCCGTCTGTGTCTATGGGTATGTGGTAGAGCCGTCTGTGTCTGTGGGCATGTGGCAGAGCAGTCTGTGTCTATGGGTCTGTGGCAGAGCCGTCTGTGTCTATGGGTCTGTGGTAGAGCAGTCTGTGTCTATGGGCATGTGGCAGAGCCGTCTGTGTCTATGGGTCTGTGGCAGAGCCATCTGTGTCTATGGGTCTGTGGTAGAGCAGTCTGTGTCTATGGGCATGTGGCAGAGCAGTCTGTGTCTATGGGCATGTGGCAGAGCCGTCTGTGTCTATGGGTCTGTGGCAAAGCTATCTGTGTCTATGGGTCTGTGGCAGAGCAGTCTGTGTCTATGGGTCTGTGGCAGAGCCGTCTGTGTCTATGGGTCTGTGGCAAAGCCATCTGTGTCTATGGGTCTGTGGCAGAGCCGTCTGTGTCTATGGGTCTGTAACAGAGCAGTCTGTGTCTATGGGTCTGTGGCAGACCCGTCTGTGTCTATGGGTCTGTGGTAGAGCAGTCTGTGTCTATGGGTGTGTGGCAGAGGCGTCTATGTTTATGGGTCTGTAGCAGAGCAGTCTGTGTCTATGGGTCTGTGGCAGAGCAGTCTGTGTCTATGGGTCTGTGGCAGAGCAGTCTGTGTATGGGTCTGTGGCAGAGAAGTCTGTGTCTATGGGTCTGTGGCAGAGGCGTCTATGTCTATGGGTATGTGCAGAGCAGTCTGTGTCTATGGATCTGTGGCAGAGCCGTCTGTGCCTATGGGCATGTGACAGAGCAGTCTGTGTCTATGGGCATATGGCAGAGCAGTCTGTGTCTATGGGCATGTGGCAGAGCAGTCTGTGTCTATGGGCATGTGGCAGAGCAGTCTGTGTCTATGGGCATGTGGCAGAGCAGTCTGTGTCTATGGGCATGTGGCAGAGCAGTCTGTGTCTATGGGCATGTGGCAGAGCAGTCTGTGTCTATGGGCATGTGGCAGAGCAGTCAGTGTCTATGGGCATGTGACAGAGCCGTCTATGTCTATGGGCATGTGGCAGAGCCGTCTGTGTCTATGGATCTGTGGCAGAGCCGCCTATGTCTATGGGCATGTGGCAGAGCCGTCTGTGTCTATGGGTCTGTGGCAGAGCCGTCTATGTCTATGGGCATGTGGCAGAGCAGTCGGTGTCTATGGGCATGTGGCAGAGCAGTCGGTGTCTATGGGCATGTGGCAGAGCAGTCAGTGTCTATGGGTCTGTTAGTAATATGACCCCTCCCCTTTACACCGCCAGGTAAGTTTTAATAGGAAAAATGCTTATTCTATTTTCTGCTGTGTAAACCTGGGGTGTGTCTTATGGTAAAGAGTGTCTTATAGTCCAAAAAATATGGTTTTTAACTTTATGAAGCCCCGGGGCCCCAGCCATAGCCACAGCTACTTAAAAGTATCGCCACCAAAGAGGGGTCTGGCCGCTTGTGACTTCATCAGTAACGTCTGACGCTGCTGGCCGGTCTCTGTTCATCTGTTCATTATTGTGTCCTGGAAGATGAAGGACGTCACCGCGAGAAGAGAGGATCCTCCAATCACCGCCGAGCACCAGGACTCCATCTGAACCTTGTGTCTTCAGCGTCGGAACCGTTCATGGCTCGCGAGTATAATCTGTGTGTGTCTGTCTCTCGGCTCATACACAGCAGCATACTGTATATACAGGAGCACACTACAGTCTGCATTATATCTATATATACTATATGTGTCGCAGACGGGTGCCGCCTCCGCTGCGGCAAGCGGGGCTGCTCGAGTGGCGCTCGGGTCCGGGACCGTGTCTGGGGCTTGAGTGCTGACCAAACCCGGTGCTCTCGCAACCTCCCGTACACGCACACAGTGAAAGAGGGGGTATTTACGGGGGAGAATGTCTGTGACGCCACCCGTGGGTTGCGGTGATGGGATGGTGGCACCACTGCTGCCTCTCGGGGTCGACGTCCGGAACCGGTGATGTAGGGGGGCAGCAAGGTGGTTCCCCCTCCACGGGTAGGGGTTGGTTGTAGTACCGGGGCCCAGGTGTGGGTAAGGAGCAGGGCTGGGGCGTTGTCGTCAGGTTGGACCGGGTGACACCGGTGTACTCACGATTATGAATAATCCACACAGAGTCCATACTGTAAACCAAGGCCGGATGCCGGTTGCCTCTGGAGGGGTGTGCTGGTCTCGCACACGGGTTGACAATGTAGGGTCCTTTCCTCCTGCATTTGTGTCTTTTGGTGTGGGGATTAACCCCGCTTGGAACGGGAGAAATCCGCTCCCCTGCAGCTTTGGACGCAGAGGGAGCCGTTGCCCGCAGACGCTGACCCGTGGGACTTCAGTGGGTTCTTGGCGAACACCCTGTCCCCCGCGTTGGGCTGCCGGTCTGCTCTATCTGGGCTTCTCTCCTTGGGAACAAGACCTGGTACCATGTTCCGCTGGTCAATTAATAAGGGGCTTGAAGATTGCCTCGTCCTAGAGTCCGGGTACCCCGTCCGTGCACGGTCTCTGGACCGGATTCCCTCCGTCGGTACCGTCGAGGCTACGACCCTGCCCCGGTCCAGCTCGGGTGTCCCGCGACCGAGTCGCCATCTCCTGTGGCCCTACAGAGCCGTCTGCCACCCGTGGTCCCAGGGCTCCAACCCTGACCACACCGCACTCCGACTTCCACTCCACTTTTCCACCTCCACTGGACTCCAACTCCAACTAACTAACTAACTACTGGTTCCCACCCCGTGTCACCTCAAGACCCCTGGTGTGTCCTGTGTGTCATGGGGGGCAACTAGGATTTGTGGCTGATGTTCCCCTGTGTGTGGGATGTGTGGTGTTAATTCCCAAGGAGGAGGCGATTCCTGTACCCCTGGTGGGGGGTACAGTCATCTGTGACTACCTGGTTTTGCCAGGGCGTCACAGTCCCCCTTGGTAAAACACAGCCCGTTCGCGGGCTGTCCGGCACCGGTATTTATTTTTTCAGGAACTGGAAAAAGGTAAAAACAACATTTAAAACATGTAAAACATTTCTTCCCTTTATGGGAGGCACAGTGTTTAAACGTTACGTAACCGTTGCCATCTACCCCTTTTTCCCAGCCAAAACACCTGTACCCTCCCTTGGTGCCACCGCTAGTCAGGTGTCACACCATCCTGGGTTTTGGTGGGTGTCTTAGTTGGTGTCCAGGTCAAAGTTCCGCACCCATTGTCACCCCAAAGGGTCCTATGGACCGGAACCCTTTGGGTCTGGAGGGTAGTCACCGGTTTCAGTGGCGACTGGGCCTCGGCCGACTCCACCACAGGCCCTTCCTCCAATCTTCCTCTCCAGCGGGTGCCGCCTACTAGCGGTGAGTAACAAGAAGGTAAATGGGGGTTATTTACATGACCCAAGAAAGTTTTTGGTGCGGTGTCGCCACTCCTGACACTATGGTCCATTTTTAACTATTAAACCGGGGATAAAACTCCTGCTGCAGCTCCTCTCCACAACAACACGGGTCCACAGTGCCACCCTTACTCACGGTGCTGCAGCTGCCTTTCCTCTTTCAATTTGGTCCGTCTCCATCCTCCACCAGGGGCTCCAACCCCTGACGGCCTCTTCATCTTTAGCAGGCAGGGATGAAGACGTTCAACAAGAACAGAGCATATTAAACTGGTTAACTTTAAACTGTCCTGCCACCCTCCACCTGGGGATCCAGATGGCTTCCTCCCGGAACATGAGGACGTTTAACAAGGGTTGCAGTCTTTTAACTTGGAACTTGTAAACTTGTAACTTGTTTGCGGGTCCCGGTCTCTTTAAGGCTGGGCGCCTCCCGGGCACACTCTGGCAAAGTGCCTGGGCAGACCACAGCGCCGGCAAACTGGCACTACTACACCCTCAGCGGTGGACGGAGGCTCATCCTCGGAGGTGGACTCTGCTTCCACTTAGTACATCTCCAGCATATGGAGCGCCCGGGACGACAAAGACAACCGGTATCCGTTCCTGCCAAATCGAGGAACCCATGCAGCCTCCGGGGTACTGGTACCGGAGTCACTCTCCTCATGCTCCACTGATTCTGAGTCTTCACCAGCCGGTCCATCTTCATCTGCGGCTGCAGATTCCGCCTCCGGTACCGCGAGCAGCGCCTCAAAGGTATCAGCTGCCTCCAGATAGGGAGGTAACATCGCTGGGGTATCGGTCGGAACCGCAGGCTCCACCGCTCCTGCGACCGGAGCGGGGCCTGCTGCATCTCCGTCATCCTGTACGGCTCTGCTCCTATATCTCGGTTCTGCTCCTATAAGCTCGCTTCAGTTCCGTATCTATGTAGTCATCTTTGTTCTGTTGCAGTATCTATGCAAGCAGTAAGCGTGGTTCTACTCCCATATATATGCACTAGCCTGTTCATAAAGCCTGTTACCACTGCTGCTTTAATGCAGATATAAACAGTCCAATGGCGGGCTGCTGCAACTTGAGGGCCACTGCTTTGTGATTGCCCCCCAGGCTAAATTGTTCCAGCCAGCCCCTGGAGGCCGGGCGGTGCCAGCTGTGACTGTGAGGTTTGGCACAGGAAGATGTCATGTTTGGTTGAGCTGTATGTAAACAAATAGCTGCAGAGAATAAAGGGATAATTTGAAGAGGGCAACAGTTAGAAAACAAAAAAAATAATGTAGGGGTGTTTTATATAACAATACAGCACAGATTAGCTGAAACATTTTTGGAGTTTATGTCAGACAACTCCTATAATGGAATTCAATGAATACCATTGCTTATAATATGTACATTGAGGTTTCCATGATGGTTTTTGGATATATTGTATAGCACAAATAGCAGTGAAGTCAGCACTATTCTTGCTGTCAAAAATTTTGGGACCATAATGGATAAAAGCTAAAAACAAAGTCACGCAGCACGGACTATACACTTGCACTGTAAGGGAAGCTGTATTTGCTTTGTTTTGCAAAATGCACAAATTCAATCTAAACTGGAAAGCGCCCATAATTAAAAAAAAAAAAAAAAAAAAAATAGTTTGGCTGTGTTTAGGAATTAAAAATCACGAGTATTAAAAGGGTGGTTCACCCATATTTTTTATTGTCTAGATCGATATTATATTGAGAAACAATGTTTCTCTCAAATACCTTATGTTGGCAATAGTGCCTGTGAGAGGCGCTAATGCAGACCTCTGTTCCCCGCTCCGTGACCTCCGGGCTCCATGACCTCGGGAATACGGTGACGTCACGTCAAGTTCCGGACACGTCACATTCCTGCGGCCGGCCCCAGTCTTCCTGACTCACTGAGCTGTGGGCGGTGTTTCACCGCTTGTCACAGCCCAGCGTGTCTCCTGCTTGCAGCGCTCTGCTGTGAGGGAGCAGATTGGGCTGTGACGAGCGGTGAAACACCGCCCACAGCCCATCACTCATGAACACTGTGGCCGGCCGCGGTGTCAGGAACTTGACGTGATGTCACCGGATCCCCGAGGTCACGGAGGCCGGGGTCACGCGTTGGGGAACAGCGGTCTGCAATAGCTCCTCTCACAGGCACTATTGCCAACATAAGGTATTTGAGAGAAACATTGTTTCTCAATATAATATCGATCTAGACAATAAAAAATATGGGTGAGCCCTCGCTTTAAAACAAAACCGCTTCAGGAAAATCTCCTTTTTTGGGGAGGGTTTGAGACAGCTTTTCTTTTCATGGAGGGTTTCCTAAGGCTATGTGCGCACGTTGCGTTTTTTCATGAGTTTCCGCAGCATTTTGAGCTGCAGTGTTTTAATGCAAAATTGCATGCGTTTTGATTTCCAGGCAAAGTTTATGGAAAATAGGGCTTTCTAGTGCGCACTATGCTTTTAAAAACACAGCATTTTTTATGTCAAAAATTTGTCCAAAATCTCTGCGTTTAAAGAAGCAGCATGTCAATTGTTTTTGCCATTTTGGCAGCGTTTTGCTAACATTGAAGTCAATGTGAATTATAAAAACGCATCCTAAAAGAAATTTCTAGTGTTTTACATGCTTTTTTGATGCTGAATGCATGCTTTTTTGTCAAAATCAAAGCTTGCGTTTTTGGCATTATAGTGAGGTCAAGAGGTTTCCGTTTGCCCTCACAATCCATTCCGACTTTAAAAAATGAATCAAACAATACTTTTACTTTATTTTGAACATAATTATTAAATCACATTAATCATTTTTGGTAAATTATCATTTTAGTGTTTGATTTATAGGTAATGAATTTATTTATGTAAATGCATGTAAAATGTGGTCAAAACGCGGCAAAAACGCTATGAATACGCTTGCGTATTTCCTGCATTTATATGGTCAAAACCAAATTTGACAATGACAAATTCTGCCAAAGAATGCACTCATTTCTGCAAGTTACTGAACGCAACGTGCGCACATGGCCTAAAGCTGTTTTGGGGGTGTGCACACAATGTCTTTTTCAGGCAGCTTCTGAAGCTACTGTAGAAAACGCTCAAAAGAATGATCATATGCATTTCTATGTAAAAACCACTTGTTGCTCCTACGTTCAGGCTGTTGAAATATTTTTAACCACTTCAGGTCTCCAAAGATTTCAATTGGTTAGAAGAAATGGCATGTCCATTCTCCCAGCATTTTCCACTCAGAAAATACTCTGTACTTTACAATACAGAAATGAGAAAGCTCAAGATACCCGGACATCGTTTGGATCATTTTGCCAATGTTTTTCCTTTACAAAAACATTAGCAGTTCATTCATTTTTCAGTGAAGTGAAAAAAATAACCAAACAATCACAATAACAAAAGCCATGGGAAAAACCTAAAAAAAAAACGTTGGTGGCCATAGCCGTCAGAGAAAAGCTCCAGGAAACAACTGAAAAACTATACATAAGGACTCTTTCAGACAACTGTCGTAGTTTTCCTGAAGCGACTTTGCCTGGGAAAAATTGGAGGTACATAGTGTCAAACTTTAGGAACCTTTGTTGCTGTTTTTCTTTTGCATGATGTGTCTTGGGGCTCTTTCAGACATCTGTGCAACACTGTCCATGTGTGCCGCCCCGCTCGCAGCAGCCGAGCTGCTCGGATCTTCTGTGGGTGGCTCGAGGGTCTCCGGACCCGGGGTCTCGTGATCACTTCTATCAAAAAGGGGTGTGTGTAGTGGTGGATGTAGGACGTATATGTATGGGCTGAACCGTACTAAGTTCATGACGCCACCCACGGTATGTGGTGAGGTTGGACACCACCGCTGCAGTGACGGGGCACCCGGGGAGATGTTATGCAGCAAGTTGTTAACCCCTCCGTGGGCAGGGATGGTGGCCCCGGGACCCGTTGGTGTTTTGTTGCAGGGAGATGGGCGACCGCAGGGTGCTGGTGTACTCACTATTGAAGGAAACACACGAGTCTCTGGTAAACCAAGGTGATGGTGGTCGGTGCCCGCAGCCGGCTGCGCTCTGGTCCCCCACCCGGCTGGTGGTCTCTGTCTTCCTCCTGCACCTTTGTGTAATGGTGGACTGCCTGTGCTTGCAGCTTCAAGAGTCCACTCCCGACTGGATGTGGCCTAAGGAGCCCTTGCCCGCAGACGCTGGCCCATGGGATCTCTGAGCCCTGGCGGTGGCCTTCTATCCCCCTCGGTGGGCTGCTGTCTTCTAATAGGGACTTTGGGTCGGACAGGACTTCTAGTCCTGGCCTCAATCGGTAAATTTACTGGTTCTAGTCGCTTCTGGTCCCGGCTTCAGGGTCCGAGTACCCCCCTGTGTGCTCCAGTTTCCGAGTCGGTTCCCTGGGTCGGTACCGGCGGGCCACTACCCTGTCCCAGTCCACCTCGATTCCACTGAGCCGTCTTCCCGACTCCTGCAGACGGAGACCGCCGTCTGCCTCCTAGCCAATGGCACCAGGGCTCCTACCCTGGCGCCGCTCAATTTGGGGTATTTGCCTCTGCTGGAGCTGCACCCAGCTCCAGCCCACACTCCTCTCCAACTTGAACTCTAAACTGCACTGAACTGTTTACTTTCCCACCCCGGGCTGTCCATACTCCTTGGTGGGCGTCTTTCAACCGCCTGGTTCCGCCCCATGGTGTGTCCATCTAGCCCTGAGGGGGGTGACTAGGGTTTTGAGGTTGGCTGATGTCACCTGTGAGGGAAAGGTGTAGTGCAGGGGCCTATCTGTGACTACCTGGCCCAGTCAGGGCATCACACATGCACAGACCAGAATGCACGGACTGGCCTTTGTTCTCCTGACAAGAGCATGACAGCTTCATATGTTTCTATGAGGCAGTCATACTTGGGTCAGGAGTCCACGCACAGACCGCAATGCAACACACTGGTCGGAGATCACTTTGGGCAGGAGAGCCATGGTCAGTTATTACACAGTCCGCAATGCAACGAGCTGGTCGGAGATCTTCTAACTGGAGCATGACTGCCTCATAGAAATATATGAAGCTGTCATGCTCTGGTCAGGAGACCCAGTGCCAGTCCTTGCACAGATCGCAATACAACGGACTGGTCAGAGATCTTCTAACCGGAGCATGATTACCTCATAGAAATATATGGAGCTGTCATGCTCTGGTCAGGAGAACTGTGGCCAGTCCTTCCACAGAGCGAAATGCAACGGACTGTTCGGAGATGTTCTAACCGGGGCATGACTGCCTCATAGAAATATATGAAGTTGTCATGCTCTGGTTAGGAGAACCGTGGCCAGTCCTTGCACAGACCACAATGCAATGGACTGGACGGAGATCTTCTAACCAGAGCATGACTGTCTCAGAAATATATGAAGTGGTCATTCTCTGGTCGAGAGCCCCGTGGCTAGTCTGTGCATTCTGGTCTGTGCATGGACCATGTTGCACACACGTCTGAGTGAGCAATAAGACACATCAGGCAAAAAAAGAAAAACAAAAGGTTCCTGACACGTCTTCTGCTTTAAAAATTGAGCGTCTTCTCCTGAGTTTGACACTATATACCGCCATAATTTTCCAGGCAAAGCCACTTCAGGAAGACTCTGATGGTTGTTTTCCTGAAGCTGGCAGCTTCGCCGGCGTCTTTCACGCTATACTTTCAGTATAGAGCGCAGGTGGTTCGGTTTCCCTGCAGAAGCTGCCTGGAGAATGAACATGTTACTTTTTTTAACCACTTTATAATTTCTGAAACTTGAAGCTGTGAAAAAACGTGACAAGATAGAACATGTGCATGGTAATGTCATTTTGACATTACTGTGCATTTTGTTCAATCTATGGGGACCTTTTGTGGAGCTTTTTCAGATGGAATCTACCTAAAAAATGTGTGCACATTCCCTTAGAAACGTTGTATGCAAATAACCCTTGAAAAGGTATTTTTTTTATTATTTCTGAAGAGTTTTTTTTTTGTAGGCTTTTGATTGGACAGTGACTAATTTGGAGAGATTTCCTTGAGGAACTGCTTCAAAAAAGTGACATGCGGGCCTGACGGTTAGCACCCAACTTATGAAAACGGTCTCGGAAATGTTCTCAGCCCAAGAGGGCTGCCAAGTCGTGTGCTGCTCCTGCTCTGCCCCTGGATGGCACATAGTGAGTCGAGTCACTAGAGTCAGGGGCCATCCTTATTGGGTACCCCTTGTTGGGGTAGGATGGCTTTTACACTTTTTCATAAAACAAAATGTTACCTATGTTTTTTACATTTGTTAGTATTTTTTTTACTCACTGTCTTCCCATGAATAGTATTTTGATGAAATGTCAAGGAGATTCATGTTTAATAGCAGTTAATGTTTATTAAAAATTAATTAATTCAGTTCTATATCATCACTAAAGATGTTTCTTAAAGCAAATAAAGCAACAAGAATCTGTTCAGTCTTCATCTGTGACTATGGGGCCATGTTCCTAGATGTTGATGTGCAGAGTTTTCTTCTGAAAGTCTCCACACCACAATATTGAATATTCGGCTCCTCTTTTACGTGCAATTCTTTATGGATAATGACCATTTTTTATGCTGATTTAGCACCGCACTTTTAGATAATTTGTTTAGTGCACAAATACTGAGATTTCTCTCTTTAAAGAGGCTTTCACCAGTCTGAGCATGTAAAACTGGCCACATCATAGTATATTGTCTGCAGAGCTGAATAAAACATAGTTTTCATTTTTTAATTTCTCATCTCCATTGCAGAAATGTTAGCTTGTAAAGTTTATATGCTAATTTATACTACAACCAAGGAGTATTAGCATAGATTTCTCCCTTACATGACGATTACCAATCACAAGCAGGCAGGGTCATGCAAAAAAATATTTCACCCCAGAGAAGGTCAGAGCTGGTTTTCTCTGTGTGATATGATAAGACATGTAATCATACAAACAATTTTTAAGGCTTCCAATTAAAGGTTATAGGAAAGAAAAAAGCACCAAAAAACACACAGCTCCATAGTGTTGTTAAATGTACGGTGAGCATGAGTCTAAAGGGGGCTTTACACGCAACGACATCGCTAACGAGATGTCGTTGGGGTCACGGAATTCATGACGCACATGCGGCCTCGTTAGTGACGTCATTGCGTGTGAAACGCAGGAACAACCGTTAACAATCAAAAATACTCACCTAATCGTTGATCGTTGACACGTCGTTCTAATCCCAAATATCGTTGCTGTTGCAGGACGCAGGTTGTTCGTTGTTCCTGCGGCAGCACACATCGCTGTGTGTGACATTGCAGAAACGAGGAACAACATCGTACCTGCGCCCACCGGCAATGAAGAAGGAAGGAGGTGGGTGGGATGTTCCGGCCGCTCATCTCTGCCCCTCCGCTTCTATTGGGCGGCCGCTTAGTGACGTAGCTGTGACGCCGAACGAACCTCCCCCTTAAAGGAGAGATTGTTCGGCGGCCACAGCGACATTGGTGAAGAGGTAATTGCATGTGACGCTGCCGTAGCAATATTGTTCGCTACGGCAGCGATCACCCCGTGATGTGGACGGGTGCTATCGCTCGCAATGTTGCAGCGTGTAAAGCCCACTTTAATGAAATTACAACCACTGTAAGGCTGTGTTCATACTACGTTTTTTTCCCGGTGTCCTTTGAGCAGGTCCGCTCCTAAAAACACTAGAAAAAGTGTTCACAAAAGCTCAAAAGATTCATAAAGTATCAGGCACAAATGTAAAAAAAACAAACAAAAACAAAACAGAAAATATAATAAGAACAAAATAATTTTATTGAAAGAATCTTCTCCAGTACCGTAAATTAACTTTCTGTTCATATGTACAGTCACTGGCCAATCAAAAGGATGGAACTGAAGGGTCGGGAAAAAAACTCTGGAAAAAGGCATGAAAACACAACAAAACTGCTTCTGGAAATGAAAACGCAACTGTTTTATTCCTCCCCTCTACTAGACAACACATCTTATTTTGATTTATCACCTCAGTGTTTATGACCATTTGCATGTTTTGATGACATTTCTCAACACTGTTAGGTGAGTAAGTTTATGATTATCACATTCTGGCGTACACACTTTTAGACATCAATTGAGTTCAATTGATGTTATTTTGGGTAAATCATACTTGTGTACACAGTGAGAGAATTTTTTTGGGACCAGGTTCTCTTACTGTTATTGTACCCTGAGTATACAGTGGGAGCTTTGCTCCTTGTGCTGTAATTAAAAAAAACGTAAATAAACTACGGTGCGGTGATGATACAGAAATTCTGCAGGGTCAAAAACCCAATGGCTACTGATTGTGGGAACGTAGCCCTACTTGTTTATTGATTGCTTTTTTCCATTGCCAGTATTTGTTTAGCATTTTGTTTCCAATTTTGTGTGATTTCTTTTGTACTTGCATTTTTTAGTTGTTTTTAACTCCATTAAAAAAAAAAACAAAACAAAAGACAAAAACAAAACACCTGCAATTTTTCAAGCAAAGAAGCTGACAATACACTTAAAAAGACACCCAGGCGTCCTCCAGGAATCTTTTGAACCTTTACTTTGCCGGGAATTTGAATAGAGCATCTTCAGATGGAAACCGCTTGAATGGTCCGGTCATTTCTTAAAGTGCCGGCATATTTGAGAACCTGAAGTGGTTAAAAGACTGAACATAGAAGTCCATAAATCCATATGTTCATTATTTTAAGCCTTTACGGTAGTTATCGCTATCCAAGTGGTTTTTGGGGCAGAATTGACCTGAAAAAAACCCTCACAAAAAACCCATGTGCACATACAATAGGGTGTGTCTACAATGAGTATTTTTCATGAGTTTTTAGAGATTATTCTCTCTAAAATTCTACTCAAAAGTTTGCAGTTTCTGCTCCTTAAAACTTAGCAAAAATCCTTAGTGTGAACATACCCTTAGGCTAAGTTCACACACTGCATCTTTTATTGCGTTTTTGAGGTCACAAAGATGCACCTAAATGCATGCATTTCCTTTTCCCAGCAAAGTCTATGGGATTTCTATTTTGCTGTCCACACTGGGCATCTTTTGTTGGCTGCATCTTGGCTGTGTTTTTGAAGATGTAGATTGTCAATTCTTTTTGCGTTTTCCCAGCTTTTTTGAGCCCTTTCAGTCAATAGATTTGACTTAAACCGCATTGGGCAAAATGCGGTAAAAACATGTCAAAAACACAACAAAAACACATTGCATTTTTGATGTGGTTTTCCGCGGGTGCATTTTTTGTGTCTTTTTTGGGGCCAAAAACGCTGTATCTTTGTGATTAGAAAAGATGCACTTTTGATGCAGGACTTTTGCAGCATTTCTGCACCTATAAGGTAAATTGGGTTACTCGCATTTTCTTATTGTGTTTTTAGCTCATTTTTACATATGTATTTGATGCTGCGGTATGTGTCTGTTTTTGCTATGTCATGCTGTAAATAATGCTGCTGTGTTTTTATGCGTCCTCAAATTTGGCTTTGACAAAACATTGTTAGTCATGTGTTTTTGGTGTGATTCCACTGCAGACATGCACCAAAAACTAATATGCATATTTTACCTGCAGATTTTCCACATCTACTGCAAGTCTAGGGGGAAATGGTGTACATAAGGCCCCTTTCACATATCAGTTTTTTGCCATCAGTTACAATCCGTCAAAGTTTTAAAACAATGGATCCAGCGACTGGACCCGCTAGATCTGTTTTTTCTCATTGACTTATATTAGTGATGGTCTCACGTTTCATCCGTCGTTCGACGGATCCGTCAAAAAATGTATGTCCGTCGGATGGAGACGACGTCCACAGGAATGTTTTTTGTGTACGTCGAAGAAACGGACAGCGACTGATCCGTTGCCATTCGTCGTTTGGTAGAATGGAAGCCTATGGGCGCAGGATTCGTCGTCATCCGTCAAATGACTGAATCTGAGAACGGATTCCATTTTTTTTAACTGAGCATGCTCCCAATTATTGTATAGCCCCCAGCTAGTCAGATCCGTCGAAAAACGGATCTGTCGCATCAGTTTAGCCACAATCTTTGACGGATCCATCGAGAAAACAGATTGTGACTGATGGCAAAAAACTGATGTGTGAAGGGGGCCTAACTCAGTGTACCCATAAGAGAAATTGACATACTGCAGGTCAGTTTACACAGAAGAAGCGCAGTGCACAGAAGATTTCTATAAATCCCATCCACTTTATGCAGCATCAAAAACTTATTGTGGGTACACAGCCTTAGGCCCCTTCAGACGTCCGTGTTTAATCAGGTACAAGCCACACGCATCGATATGGTTATACGTGTGTCACAGGTGTGACATCTGTGTTTGCATACGTGTGACATCAGTGTGACATGTATCGGAGAAAACTTGGGTCTTTGAAATAACAAGATTTTCTATATCTACCTGTATCCAGCGCTGTTTTCTTTGGCTCTGCTGTCTCCTGCTTCTGACCCCCGCTCATTATATTCATTGATTATTCACTGCACTGAAGACCTGAAAGCCGGAGCATCGCTGGGACAGGCGAGTATCCAGCAGGCAGTGTGTGTGCAGTGACGTCCAAGAGGTTATTGGAGTTCCCAATGAATGCTGATGACATCCTGATGACACCTCTGCGACACCCACGCAGCCACGCTACAGCTGGTGTCACCAGGGTGACTTCACGGGTTCACCATCAAAGTTCATTGTGAACTCCGATGATCTCCTGGAATTCACTACACAATACTCACCTGTGACAGGCGATGCTGTCCCCGTCTAAGCAGTCCCCGATGCTGTCCTCGACGATTCTGTCCCCGATGTGGTCCTCGACGGTTCTGTCCCCATGATGCTCCAGCTTCGAGGTCCTAAGTGCAGTGAATAATCAATGAATATAATGAGTGGGAGGAGACTTTTCTATTATACTGAGGTATTATTGCATAATTTAAACTTCTGTTTATCTGTGGAGCCATGTTGTTTGTAGACTCAATTTATATAACTGATCTAAGAATCCTTTTTTCTTTGTTTTTTTTTATATACAGAGGAAGAACCTGATTTATAGACAACAAATGTTTTTTCAATGTACGCTTTTACTAGTTATATAAGAAGCAGTATATTTTCTCTGTATTGATTCTTAGTTGTTTAATAAAAAAGATCTGATTTAAAAAAAAAAAGAATATAATGAGTGGGGGTCAGAAGCGGGAGGCCGCAGAGCCGAAGACAGCACCGCTGAATACAAGTGAATATAGAAAATCTTTTTATTTCAAAGACCTGTGTTTTCTCCGGTACGTGTCACACTGATGTCTTCGGATCACATCAGTGTGCGATCCGTGTAACACCCGTGCTGCCGGAGAAGACACGGATATGTCTGCGTCTGTGTGTGCAGGGCCACGAGGGGTCACACGGTCTTTGTGAAAACACGGCTGTGTGAGTAACTTCAGAGAATAACATAGGTAAGTGTGGCATCCATGTTAAAAACGGACGTCACACATATCTGGAACACGGACGTCTGAAAGGGGCGTTAGGGCATGTGGGCATGATGTCTTTTTCTGACAGCTTGTAAATCCACTTGAAATATCTGCGTAAAACTGCCCCATGAACATAGTGCACAGTGCTATTATGTGACAACATTTGACCACAAGACTGCATATCCTCGATGAGCTTTTGTTGTTGCAGAATTTCCGCACCTATTATGTAAATTAGGTCACTTGCACTCTTTCATTGCATTTTTGTGCGTTGTTCTTATTGCGTTTTGACGCTGCGGTTTTTGGCTTTTGTTGGTGTGTCACGCTTTAAATAACACTGCTTTGTTTTTAATAGTTTTGGTTTTGAAAACCATGGGGATTACACGCGTTTATTTTATGCATATTTGGAGTGGAAATGCACTAAAAATGCCTGTGCGTTTTTTTACCTGCAGATTTTTTACAACTAATTTAAGTCTATGGGGAAAATCTGCACATAAAACTCAATGTAACTGCAAGAGATACTGAGATGTTGCAGACTGGAAACGCGCAGCGCAGATCAGTGTGATCCGAAATGCAGCATACTGCGATTTTTTTTTTTCTCATGCAATTTTTATTTTTACTAGTTTTTTTTAAAGGGTATGTTCGCACACATTTTTTGCCACTTCAAAAGTCACATAAAAATTGCTTCAAATTCTTTTTGAATAAACTACCTATTGATTTAAATGGTATAATAGTCCTTTTGTATAGAGTTTTTTAACGTTTATTTTTTAATATTTCCTATTAAAATCAATAGCTCTTTAAAAAAGTATTTGACATAGTTTTCTTATTGATTATGGAGCAGAACCTCGTACAAATTTATTGTAAAAATAACTTTGAAAATCCTCTGAGAGCTGAAAGGTTTTTTGAGTAATTGAAGAAGTTTTTTTCCCACACAATGTCGTGACATTACAGGGTCAGGTTTTGCGGGTTTTCTGAGAGGGGTATGCATAAAAGAATAGAAATATCACTTCTTTCTCTTCCATGGCTAGGTTTACAAAATTCTCAGTAGGAATAGCAATGCGTATTTCTCATTTAAATCAATATGCAACATATTTAAAGAGGTCATTGCAGATTTTGAGTTGGATCCGCATAAAAATCTATATAAAAAACTGCGTGTGAACTTAGTTTAAAAAAAGTCAATGTATTTTCCATGATATTGTTTAATATTCAGATACATTCAGAATTTATCAGCTCAAAAATGGTAGTAACTATTGTTATAAACATTGCTTATAAAAAGAATAGAGTTCTCCACAGCATTCTGTCACATACACTGTGTCCAAACTTATTAGGCAAATGAGTATTTTGATCACATGATACTTTTTATACATGTTGTCCTACTCCAAGCTGTATAGGCTTGAGAGCCAACTACCAATTAAGTAAATCAGGTGATGTCCATCTCTGTAATGAGGAGGGGTGTGGTGTAATGACATCAACATCCTATATAAGGGGAGCATAGTTATTAGGCAACTTCCTTTCCTTTGGCAAAATGGGTCAGAAGAGAGATTTGACGGGCTCTGAAAAGTCCAAAATTGTGAGCTGTCTAGCAGAGAGATGCAGCAGTCTTAAAATTGCCAAACTTTTGAAGCGTGATCACCGAACAATCAAGCGTTTTATGGCAACTAGCCAACAGGGTCGCAAGAAGCGTGTTGGGCAAAAAAGACGCAAAATATCTGCCCATGAATTCAGGAAAATCAAGCATGAAGCTGCCAAGATGCCATTTGCCACCAGTTTGGCCATATTTCAGAGCTGCAACGTTACTGGAGTATCAAAAAGCACAAGGTGTGCCATACTCAGGGACATTGCCAAGGTATGGAAGGCTGAAAAATGACCACCTTTGAACTAGAAACATAAGATCAAACGTCAAGACTGAGCCAAGAAATATCTTAAGAATGCTTTTTCAAAGGTTTTATGGACTGATGAAATGAGAGTGACTTTTGATGGGCCAGATGGATGGGCCAGAGGCTGGATCAGTAAAGGGCAGAGAGCTCCACTCCGACTCAGACACCAGCAAGGTGGAGGTGGGGTACTGGTATGGGCTGGTATCATCAAAGATGAACTTGTGGGACCTTTTCGGGTTGAGGATGGAGTGAAGCTCAACTCCCAGACCTACTGCCAGTTTCTGGAAGACAACTTCTTCAAGCAGTGGTATAGGAAGAAGTCTGTATCGTTCAAGAAAAACATGATTTTCATGCAGGACAATGCTCCATCACATGCATCCAACTACTCCACAGCGTGGCTGGCCAGTAAAGGTCTAAAAGATGAAAAAATAATGACATGGCCCCCTTGTTCACCTGATCTGAACCACATAGAGAACTTGTGGTCCCTCATAAAATGTGAGATCTACAGGGAGGGAAAACACTACACCTCTCGGAACAGTGTCTGGGAGGCTGTGGTGGCTGCTGCACGCAATGTTGATCGTAAACAGATCAAGCAACTGACAGAATCTATGGATGGTAGGCTGTTGAGTGTCATAATAAAGAAAGGTGGCTATATTGGTCACTAATTTTTTGTGGTTTTGTTTTTGCATGTCAGAAATGTTTATTTCTAAATTTTGTGCACTTATATTGGTTTACTTTTTGAAAATAAACAAGTGAGATGGGAATATATTTGTTTTTTATTAAGTTGCCTAATAATTCTGCACAGTAATAGTTACCTGCACAAACAGATATCCTCCTAAGATAGCCAAATCTAAAAAACCCCACTGCAACTTCCAAAAATATTAAGCTTTGATATTTATGGGTCTTTTGGGTTGATTGAGAACATAGTTGTTGATCAATAATCAAAAAAAATCCGCTAAAATACAACTTGCCTAATAATTCTGCACACGGTGTATTCTCCTCAACATTGAAATTACATCATAAAGAAGGAAAAGTTGTGGAATTCTGGAAATCACAGAATCAATAGGCAGGTTACTGATCTGCAAGTGATGAAAAAATGGAAACAACATTTGCAAAGCAACTCATTTTTTTCCACTATCGAAGATGAGTGCCAGATATCCCCGCACCTACATGTCTTGGCTGCTATCAATGAGGTTATTAATGGTTGTCTGAGACATGTTCTGCTTCGCTGAATACACTTGGGCAAATCATCAAGATCCTCTGCTGGCAGTCTCTTTATAATTGCCGACCAATGATGTCCCAGATGTGCTGGATGGCAGACAAATCCGGAGAAGCTGCAGGCCGTGGTGACGCTCATACTCGATGCTAAATAAATGAAGATGTTTTTCATCAATTGCATATCACTGGCATGTCTACCCATCCTGTGATTATCATATTTCCATGACTGTTCCTTTATATTACAAGTAAAACAAATCCATCTTTTCACTCCAGATTATTCGCACCATTTTATCTGCTGGTGTTCCCTGAGTGTAGAATACTTTGGGCTCCCACTGTTGACCTTTTATGACTGTTCACTTGAATGTACAGGAACACTATGAACAACGGTGTTTGTCATCTCTTTGGCTGAGTGTTTTTAGTTCCTTAGACTATTCCTAGTAAGCTACATTCACATGTCTGGTCTTCATCCTACCCGTTGAAACATCCGACAGCACGCGGAGCACTAGTCTTTTGTTTTTTGGATGAGACACACCTATTCAAGTCTATGGGTGTGCAAAAACAAATTGGATCCTGTACAGATCAACTGTATAGCATCTAATTATTTTGGATACATTGCAGTTATTTAATATTGTTTTAATAACTGCTGACATATATAAACTAATGATCATCTTTTGCCAACTCACAAAAACTCCCCATTCTGCAGTGACCGCAGCACAACAGTGACCTCAGTACTTTTGTGCTCTGCTCTGTAGACTGGGTGGCACAGCCGACGTCATGCTGATTGATTGGCGTCTGCTGTCCCATCTCGTTTACAGAGCAGAAGAGATGAGAAGCCGTTGCTCTGTTGACGCAACATCATGGAAGGAACTGAATCTCTGGAAGGAGCGGTCTGTGACGGTGCCAGCACAATAGGCAGGTAGGTAGCAACTTCCTGCCTTTTAGCGCTAAGGGTACCTTCACACTTAGCGATGCAGCAGCGATCCGACCAGCGATCTGACCTGGTCAGGATCGCTGCTGCATCGCTACATGGTCGCTGGTGAGCTGTCAAACAGGCAGATCTCACCAGCGACCAGTGAACAGCCCCCAGCCAGCAGCGACGTGCAAGCGACGCTGCGCTTGCACGGAGCTGCCGTCTGGAAGCTGCGGAGACTGGTAACTAAGGTAAACATCGGGTATGGTTACCCGATGTTTACATTAGTTACCAGCGCACAGCTGTGTGTGCAGGGAGCAGGGAGCCGCGCACACTGAGCGCTGGCTCCTTGCTCTCCTACCATAGCTACAGTACACATTGGGTTAATTAACCCGATGTGTAATGCAGCTACATATGCAGAGAGCAGGGAGCCGCGCACACTGCTTAGCGCTGGCTCCTTGCTCTCCTAGCTGCTGTACACATCGGGTTAATTAACCCGATGTGTACAGCAGCTACATGTGCAGAGAGCCGGAGCCGGCAGCACAGGCAGCGTGAGAGCTGCAGAGGCTGGTAACTAAGGTAAATATCGGGTAACCACCTTGGTTACCCGATGTTTATCTTGGATACAGCTTACCTCAGCTGTCAGACGCCGGCTCCTGCTCCCTGCTCGCTTCATTTGTCGCTCTCTTGCTGTCACACACAGCGATCTGTGTGTCACAGCAGGAGAGCGGCTTTGAAGAAAACGAACCAGGGCTGTGTGTAACGAGCAGCGATCTGGCAGCAGGGGCCAGATCGCTGCTCAGTGTCACACACAGCGAGATCGCTAATGAGGTCACTGCTGCGTCACAAAAAGCGTGACTCAGCAGCGATCTCGGCAGTGAGCTCGCTATGTGTGAAGCACCCCTTAGGCACATTTTTTTTTTGATAATTGTTAGTGTGCCACCGCACTTCCCAGACAGTATGAACAAAAACAGACACTTATAGATAAAATAGAACCATATGATTTAAATAGAATAAGCTGTAGGGGTGAATTGATTTCCTAATTAAAAGCAGTTAAGAAAGTCTATTGATACAAAAGGGTTAATTCCTCCAAGTATATCTAAATTAAAATAGAGGTACTGGGACAAATGAAGCACACAATAATGTAATCAAATACCCCTGTTATAGCTGTTATAAGGTTAAAGGGTTAAATTTGCAAAGTGCTAGGACAAAGGAAACACACATTAAATAAGGTAATAAGATGCCTCTGTTATAGTCTAATCGGATAGTGATGAGCACACCAGTTACTTTAGAAAGTCCTGTGCGCTCATATAAATGGTAGGCGGCAGAGGGCTGTCTCCATGGATGATGGGGGTGCTTGTGTTGCTGTCCTGTCGCCCTGAAGTCTTGAGAGAAGCATCGGTTCGCACTGCACAGGAGAGCGCCCCTGCCGGCAGTGAATTAACTGTGTAAAAGAGCAGCGTACTTTGAAAATGCTGTGACGTCACGCACTGTAGCGAGATTACTTCGGATGCCCGCTGCTTGCAAAAAGAGTTACAACACATATGAAAAGACTACATGTCTTTCTTCATCAGGTCTTTGATTTTTTTTTTTTTATAACCCTGGTTTAGTCTTCTTTACAACTTTATCCCTGGTCTTTCTGGTGTGTTCCTTAGTTTTTCATGATGCTGTTTGATCCCTTATGTTCTCAAACAAACCTCTGAGGCCTTCACAGAACAGCTGTAGTTATACCGAGAATAAATTACACACAGATGGACTCCATTTACTAAGTAGGTGACTTCTGGACGCAGTTGATCAGTCAGGATTGTATTTAGAGGTATCAGACAACAGGGGGCAGAATAGAAAATGCACATAACAATTTTCAGATTTATATTTTTAAATATTTAGAAAACCATGTACCATTTCTAGTGATAAGGAAGCACTACCATGCTTGGGTGGCTCTGTATTCAAAACGAGCAAGTTGGACGCTTGGGAGGATCTTCTGGAAAAATGATTGAATTTTTCATTGACTTTTATTATGCTGAGTACTTGAGCCTCCGAACTTGTTTCGAGTACCATGCACCCAAGCATAGTAGTGCTCACTTATCACTAATCATTTCTGTTACATTTCACAAATACTTTCTACTTAGTGTTGGTATGTCACATAAAATCCCAACAAAGTACAATTAAATTTGGGTGAAGTGTGAAAAAAATGTGGAAATGTTCATGGGGTACATCCAAACTATAATACGCACCCCTACTTTGCTCCCAATTTTTTTTTTTAGGAAAAAGTGCATCTTATAGTCCAAAAAATATGATAAATATTATAATGTCCCCCAGCCACCATATGTATAGTATGAAGTACCACAGCGCTATATACAGCCTTGACAAAAATTAAGAGACCACTGCAAAATTGTCAGTTTTTCTGATTTTTATCTTTATATTTTTGAGTAAAATGTAAATTATTCTTTTATTCTATAAACTACTGACATGTCTCCGAATTTCCAAACAAAAAAAAAATGTATTTATTTTCTGAAAATTAGAAATGGTCAAAATTTACAAAAAAATGCATTGCTTTCAGACTTCAAATAATGCAAAGAAAACAAATTCATAGTCATTTAGTAACAACATTACTAATAATGTGTTAACTCAGGGAAAGTTCAGAAATCAATATTTTGTGGTATAACAATGATTTTTAATCACAGCTTTCATGCGTCTTGGCATGCTTTACACCAGCCCAATCTCCAGACCTGAACCCCATTGAAAACCTCTGGAATGTAATCAAGAGGAAGATGGATAGTCACAAGCCATCAAACAAAGAACTGCTTAAATATTTGCACCAGAAGTGGCATAAGGTCACCCAAAAGCAGTGTGAAAGACTGGTGGAAAGCAGCCAAAACGCATGAAAGCTGTGATTAAAACTCATGGTTATACCACAAAATATTAATTTCTGAACTCTTCCTGAGTTAAAACATTGTTAGTATTGATGTTTCTAAATTATTATGAACTTGTTTTCTTTGCATTATTTGAGGTGTGCAAGCAATGTATTTTTTGTTATTTTGACCATTTCTAATTTTCATAAAATAAATACAAACTTTTTTGCTTGGAAATTCGGAGATGTTGTCAGTAGTTTAAGAATAAAAGAACAATTTACATTTTACTCAAAAATATACTTATAAGGCTGGGGCCTCGCGGGTTTACTGCGATCCTCGCATGACACTCGGCTCACGCTGGCAATACAGCAGAGCAGAGTGTCATGTGAGTGTCCTTGGGACTGAGGTCCAACCGTGCGAGTAAACCTGAGCTGCGGGGGGCGGGCCGCCACTGAGGAGGGGCGGGAGGGATTTATCTCCCTTTTATCTTATTTTTCCTCTTGCCCCATACACTTGAATGGGTGCGAGAGAGAGTCTCGCATTACAATCGCAGCATTGCCATTGTTCTCGGTCTGATTAAGACTGAGAAAATTATCGCTCATGTGTGCTGACACATAGGCTCATATTGGTCCGAGTGGAATGCGATTTTTTTTTATCGCACTCCACTCGCACCGATTTCCATGCTGTGTGGCTTAGGCCTAAAGAGAAAAATCAGAAAAACTGAACATATTGCAGTGGTCTCTTACTTTTTGCCAGGGCTGTATATAGTATAATGGTCCCACTGCCCTCTACATAAATTGTGATTGTCCCCTATTTGTTTTTTCACAGCATTTCTGTACTAACGAAAGCACTATGTAATGCTTTGCCAAATCTGCACAAATAAAAAGTGTTAAATGCAGGCAAAACACAATCGGAGCAGATTGCAGTTACCTATTTTGGTGCAAACACCTGTAGAAGGGTCAAAGCAGAAATGTTTTCGCACTTGGGAACATGGCATTAATGGTTGTTGCAAGAGCGTGTCAGGCACTTGTTGTTTTATGACATATTTATCAGTTCCTAACAACAGTTTTGTCTTATATAACTGGAGCGGATCACATTTGACAATCTAATCTCTATGGAAGCTGCCAGATGCTCCCTCCTCGTCCAGTGTTGTAGTCAACATGGATCTTGCTGTATGGTTTTTTACTGCCTGATACTTTTGTTTCCCTTGGAGCTAACGTCTACCAGATTTATGTAGCAGCCGTTTATTCCCTCGGTCTCTTTCAATAACCCTGGGCAGGATAATATCACATGGCTACATATGGCCAAGATTACCAGATGATGGTCCATGTACCCGCCGCTGTTATGGTGATTATGTGCCTGGATATGTCTGGTGATGTAGGGTTCATCAAGCCACAAAAGTCCCTTGTTGGGTATTTAAAGCGTAACATGTTTTGGGATTATCATCTGTCAATTATTGATTTGGGAATAAATCATTGGAATATTGGGCTATATCATGTGGACCACATCACTGAGCTAAATAATATGACTGAGAAGAGTGCTTCTGCTTAACTCAATCTATACACCGCGCTGTCTTTTTCATCCCCTGCCTTACATTTGTCATAATTGAAAAGCATCTTAAGAGCAATTATAGGCACTTTCTGACATTCATATATATCAAAGCCTGCCTGTTACTGTGCTAATAATATGCATGAAATAAGTGGAGTGTTTATACTGAGCTCATCTGCCAACATTCCCAAATTGATGCTCAGAGTAAACTGGATAACACTCTTTATGCACTGTACTTTGTTCGAATTGTTTGTGTATTTATTATTCTTTATATATAAAGTATTTATACATATCTCTGCACCCTATGGAGCTTTTAGATTAATTTTTTAGATCAGATAGAAGTGCACACAATGGCCTGAATTCATCAAGCATTTTATACACATCTTGATGAAGTGTGCGCTGGAATAAGATGCACCAAATCCAATAAGAGGCATGTTCCTATTAATGAATTTGGCGTATCTTCAGCTGCTGTGGCCATGAAGGATACGGGCTGGCAAACATTTCTGTTAGAATTTATTCCTCTTTTGTATGATAAATTATGGTCATGGCTAGAGATGAGCAAACCCAAGGTTCAGTGTTTGTACCAAACACAGACTTTACTAAAAAAAAACCCGTGTTCAGGTTCAGAGTTTGGGTGCTTTACATATGCAAACCACTCGTGCGAGCATCGCTGTGCTCGGGTACACTTGGTGCTCGGCCCAGTGCAAACTGCTTATGGTGTTTGATCTGCTCCCACTGGGGGAAACAGTGTGACCAGATGCAGTGTGCACCGCTCCAAAAATAAATAAATAAATAAATGAATGAACACTCCTGCCACCACTCTCGCTCAGAAGTGATCTTTTTCGCTGGCTGCGTGTGGGCGGACACCTGAACTGCCCAATCAGTGACTTCCATTGGGGTTGGTTCACGTCCGGGTCCCAAACGGAACTTCCACTGGTCCACTCATCTCTAGTCATGGCCCCTCCCAGCCAGCCTTCGCACCCCCTCCCAGCCAGCCTTCGCACCCCCTTCCAGCCAGCCTTCGCACCCCCACCCAGCCAGCCTTCACACCCCCTCCCAGCCAGCCTTCGCACCCCCTCCCAGCCAGCCTTCGCACCCCCTCCCAGCCAGCCTTCGCACCCCCTCCCAGCCAGCCTTCGCACCCCCTCCCAGCCAGCCTTCACACCCCCTCCCAGCCATCCTTCGCACCCCCTCCCAGCCAGCCTTCGCACCCCCTCCCAGCCAGCCTTCGCACCCCCATCCAGCCAGCCTTCGCACCCCCTCCCAGCCAGCCTTCGCACCCCCTCCCAGCCAGCCTTCACACCCCCACCCAGCCAGCCTTCACACCCCCACCCAGCCAGCCTTCACACCCCCACCCAGCCAGCCATTGCACCCCCTCCCAGCAAGCCTTTGCACCCCCTCCAAGCCAGCCTTCACACCCCCTCCCAGCCAGCCTTCGAACCCCCTCCCAGCCAGCCTTCACACCCCCTCCCAGCCAGCCTTCACACCCCCTTCCAGCCAGCCTTCACACCCCCTCCCAGCAAGCCTTTGCACCCCCTCCCAGCCAGCCTTCGCATCCCCTCCCAGCCAGCCTTCACACCCCCTCCCAGCCAGCCTTTGCAACACTTTTCAAAAAGTTGTCAAAAATTTCAAATATTCAAAAAGTTTGCAATATTTCCAATCAGTTTTATATCAGAAAACTGTCGTAAAATACTTGAAACATCAGCCGCTATTTTTTCTTATGGTTACGATGTTGGAATACTCTATTGATTTTTTGGTGAATGAAAGAAAACAAATATTTAAGATAAAGTTGTGTTTGTGGATACAGATATTTGTGAAAACTCAGCAGACTTACCTTTAGGCCTCATTCACACTTCCATATTTAAACACGTATGTGAAAAAATGGTGTCAATCAGTATTTTGCGTTAATCAGTGTCATCCGTGTGTCTGTTTTTACCATCAGTGTGTCATAAGGGTTTTTCATGGCTGGATTAGTAAATAAATGATAAAGATTCTCCTATCCTTTTAAGTGTTAAACACAGACAGTTCATGGACGCCATTGCTGTGCTGTACAGTTAGGTCCAGAAATATTTGGACAGTGACACAATTTTCGCGAGTTGGGCTCTGCATGCCACCACATTGGATTTGAAATGAAACCTCTACAACAGAATTCAAGTGCAGATTGTAACGTTTAATTTGAAGGTTTGAACAAAAATACCTGATAGAAATTGTAGGAATTGTACACATTTCTTTACAAACACTCCACATTTTAGGAGGTCAAAAGTAATTGGACAAATAAACCAAACCCAAACAAAATATTTTTATTTTCAATATTTTGTTGCGAATCCTTTGGAGGCAATCACTGCCTTAAGTCTGGGTCCCATGGACATCACCAAACGCTGGGTTTCCTCCTTCTTAATGCTTTGCCAGGCCTTTACAGCCGCAGCCTTCAGGTCTTGCTTGTTTGTGGGTCTTTCCGTCTTAAGTCTGGATTTGAGCAAGTGAAATGCATGCTCAATTGGGTTAAGATCTGGTGATTGACTTGGCCATTGCAGAATGTTCCACTTTTTTGCACTCATGAACTCCTGGGTAGCTTTGGCTGTATGCTTGGGGTCATTGTCCATCTGTACTATGAAGCGCCGTCCAATCAACTTTGCGGCATTTGGCTGAATCTGGGCTGAAAGTATATCCCGGTACACTTCAGAATTCATCCGGCTACTCTTGTCTGCTGTTATGTCATCAGTAAACACAAGTGACCCAGTGCCATTGAAAGCCATGCATGCCCATGCCATCACGTTGCCTCCACCATGTTTTACAGAGGATGTGGTGTGCCTTGGATCATGTGCCGTTCCCTTTCTTCTCCAAACTTTTTTCTTCCCATCATTCTGGTACAGGTTGATCTTTGTCTCATCTGTCCATAGAATACTTTTCCAGAACTGAGCTGGCTTCATGAGGTGTTTTTCAGCAAATTTAACTGTGGCCTGTCTATTTTTGGAATTGATGAATGGTTTGCATCTAGATGTGAACCCTTTGTATTTACTTTCATGGAGTCTTCTCTTTACTGTTGACTTAGAGACAGATACACCTACTTCACTGAGAGTGTTCTGGACTTCAGTTGATGTTGTGAACGGGTTCTTCTTCACCAAAGAAAGTATGCGGCGATCATCCACCACTGTTGTCATCCGTGGACGCCCAGGCCTTTTTGAGTTCCCAAGCTCACCAGTCAATTCCTTTTTTCTCAGAATGTACCCGACTGTTGATTTTGCTACTCCAAGCATGTCTGCTATCTCTCTGATGGATTTTTTCTTTGTTTTCAGCCTCAGGATGTTCTGCTTCACCTCAATTGAGAGTTCCTTAGACCGCATGTTGTCTGGTCACAGCACCAGCTTCCAAATGCAAAACCACACACCTGTAATCAACCCCAGACCTTTTAACTACTTCATTGATTACAGGTTAACGAGGGAGACACCTTCAGAGTTAATTGCAGCCCTTAGAGTCCCTTGTCCAATTACTTTTGGTCCCTTTAAAAAGAGGAGGCTATGCATTACAGAGCTTTGATTCCTAAACCCTTTCTCCGACTTGGATGTGAAAACTCTCATATTGCAGCTGGGAGTGTGCACTTTCAGCCCATATTACATATATAATTGTATTTCTGAACATGTTTTTGTAAACAGCTAAAATAACAAAACTTGTGTCACTGTCCAAATATTTCTGGACCTAACTGTATGTGTTTTTCATGGATCTATAGACTTGTATTGGTCCTTGTCCGTTTTTGTTCGGCAGCACAGATGATATGTCTCCATGTGTTTTGCACAAACACATTGTCCGTGTAAAAACATGGCCAGGTGATTAGAACCATAGATTATAATGAACATGTGCTTTATCTGTGAAAAGATGGATACGAAGTGTACGTCTGATTGGGACCTTAGTTTTATTACAAGGATCTGGTCTCATAGTAAATTCTCTTAGTGTATGGCCACAGTTTTTTTTACACCATTTTGTTAGATGCAGGACTATATGCTGCTTAATTTCTTAGGCTAGGTTCACATTTCCGTTGCTTATGATCAGTCACAATCCGCCGCTCTGATAAACAACGCAATCCGTTTGGCGGATTCCGTTGTTTCCCATAGACTTGTATGAGCGGCGGATTGTGACTGATACCCTTGCGTTGCATCCGCCGCCCAACTGATCAGTGACCGTCGGGTGGCAGGAACGCAGCATGTAGCGTTTTTTGAGCGGCGGAATCCTTTTGATTTCGCTGCGCATGTTCTCTCGGCGGCTGAACGATCAGCTGATCGCCCGGCAGCCGCCTTCTGTGAGCGATCAGCTGGTCACCCGGCGGCCGGCATCTGTGAGCGATCAGCTGATCGTTCACAATAGCCGGCCTCCGGGAGATTATCTGATTGCTCTCAAAAGCCGACGGCGGCCAGCTATTGTGAACGATCAGCTGATCGCTCTCTCTCGTTTTACAACGGAATCCGCTTTATGATGACAATGAATTCCAATTCTTGTCACCCGTTGAACAACGCATCAGTCACAAGCGTCAAGCAACGCATGTGACTGATGCAAAACAACGGAAATGTGGACCTAGCCTTAATCGTTCTGATTAGACACAGATGTAAAGGTTCACTTTTTGGTTACCTCCGGGCATAAGTAGGGGGAGCATTAGCCTTAGGCCCCCTTCACACGTCAGTGATTCTGGTACGTATGTTGTAGTTTTTATATGTACCAGAATCACGGACATATGCAGACCCATTAAAATCAATGGATCTGCACACACATCAGTGATTTCTCACTGACATGTTTCAATGCGGCGTACACGCATGTCCGTGTGCTCTGCACGCAGACAAGTGCATTTTTCTCCGGCATCACTGGTGTCCCACAGACAATACAGTGGTGTGATCCGTGAAACAAATACCAGAAAAATCACGTACATGTAAAATAAAAAGCTTTTTAAACTCACCTGTCTCAAGCTGTCTTCAGCCGATGCTGTCTCTGCTTCCAGGCCGGCTAATTAGGCTTATGTATATGCACTGCACAGCCACCCTGGAAGTAGCTGCAGAGGGGAGAAAGCGGTGGCCAGACACAGCATCGCGGGAGACTTCAGCACCATGGAGAGCAGTGGCATGGACAGATGAGTATAAGTGCCTGATCTCCATGTATTATCACAGATAGCACACATGTGCCAAAATCACGGCACATGGAGGGAGATACGCATCTTTAACACACACGTTTTTCACTGACGTGTGAAGGAGGCTTTACTGTATACTATCTCAGTGTATGGTACTATGCAGAGTGCTATTTCCAGTAGAGTCTTCATTTCTGAATTTCACATTTTTAATGATATAGCCTCAGAGTAAAACTGCTACAAGAAGTAGAATAAACTAGCTTTCAAAAATAAGTGAATAAACAAAGAAAAGCAAATGTTTTGGCATGTTTTGTGTGTAATACTTCCAAACAGAAAATATTAGTCTGTAATGTTAGAAGGCGACTCTCCAGTCCCGTCTAATGGTAAATGAGCAGAGCACGTAGAGTCCGCGGCTTTGTAATTGCTATGTGTTTCTAAGTGACCCTCCAGAGGAGATCTCAGAAAGCTCTACTTGTCGCGCGTGTGATTGCTCGTCCAGGCACAGGAGCAAGCCCTGGTACGTGTACAGACTTTCTATGTGCATGTCCTGTGCTTGGCCTTGGCGGGAACCATGCCAGCATATGTAAATATACACACAGCAAATGGTCGCCTCTGAAGTCTTCTTTGTGTGACCTATTTGAAGGTCACATCCCCTTAACAATGACTATAGCCGGGATATACGTAATTGCGTTTAACAAAATGCATTTAAAGTGTTGTGTAGGTTGACTTTTCAAAATAAACTGTTGTGTATATACATGAGGAATAAGGATGAATCCATGCCTGTCCAATATATGTTTCAAATCCTACGTTTTTAGAACTTTTTTACTCTTCTCTCGGCTTGATTTTCTAATTTTTCGTTTCTTTGAGCTCAGCTCCTTCCTGTTTGAGACCTTCAGAAGACTATTCCTCAAAAGCAGCATAAAAACATTACATGGGCGTACTGAGGAATCTAGCTGTGACTCCAGCTTAGGTACCAGATAGAGGACTTAGTGAAGAGAAGCAGAACCGGCTCTGTGTATGTGTCGTTGCCTCCACTGTCCAAAGTCTTCTATAGGCAGCATCGGTAACTTGATCCCCCACTGAGGTCACCAACAAATTCTAAGTAAATAATCAGTTATTTCATAGGTTTGATAAAGGTAAATAAAGATAAATTGTAGTTAAAAGCTGGTGCAAACAGTTTAAGGCCTCTTTCACACGTCCGTACAAAACACAAATGTTTTGCACAGTCTGTGGTGTAGGTGCGTATGTGTGTGCGTGTGTGTCTGTGTGTGTTCAGTGTGTGCTGTCAGTGTGCTAGCTGTGTGACATCCGCATAGCACACGGACAGCATGAACTTCTATACTCACATGTCCCTGGTGCTGCTGTCTCTGGCGCTGCTGCTTCCAGGTCTGCAGGGCAGTGAATATTCATGAACATAATGAGCGTCCCCAGAAGAAAGTGATAGCAGCGCTAGAGACAGCAGCACTGGAGACAGGTGAGTATAAAAAAATAATTTTGTTTCACAGACAATTGGTTTTCTCCAGTACATGTTACACAGATCACATCAGTGTGTGGTCTGTATAACCTGAGTGCTGCTGGAGAAAAACGGACATGTCACCGTGTGGAGCACACGGACACGCGTGTCTGCACACGGACATAAGTCCGTGTGAAAATGTGGACGTGTGCGCAGACCCATTGATTTTTAATGGGTCTACATGTGCCCGTGTCTCCGGTATGTGTGAAAACGGACATCACACATACCGGAAACATGGATGGGAGAAGGGGGCCTAAAATAGCAAAGTAAACTTTACTATGAATTTTTGACACACTGGTGGTTCTACCAGTTCTTGCTTAAAAGTGATCAGCGTGTGTCCACTGCAGCCAATCGGTTGCTCGTAGTCACAAGCTGTATTACTGCAATAGAAGCCATAATGCCAATGGAATAAACCGCTGCGGTCACTGATTAGCTGGTTCCCAGTAAGGTCTCTGCTGTTTTCAAATGGAAAAATGCAATACAAGTCTCATCGCAATTCTCGAGTGTCACAAACCTGCACCTTGGTTCTGTTATCGTGCACACTGACACTGTAGCTGTTTATGCCCGGCTGTGGCTGGTCTTCTACCCAATTCCCAATTAGGCCTCTGCATTCTGCTTATTGCCATCACCAATCAAAGCTTTATGGCCACTCCCTAGGATTTACAGCTGGAAACCCCTTTTAAGAGGCATTCTCCACCCACGTAAATGATCTTCATTAATAAAGATAAGAACATGTCCTCTGTCAACACCGAGTTTATGAAAACTCAGATCAATCAATAAACAGGAAATGCTGTAATGGATTGATTTTGCATGGTAGTACAGATTGAAGAAAATAGCAATCCAATTATATAGACAGCTCCACAAATGAAATGACGCAGGGAATGTTATTGAAAACTGTGACCTCTCTTACTGGCATCTTCCTGAGTAGCGGGGACACAGATGTGGTCATCAGCAGAGATTGGCCATGGATTTCGGATACTATACCGCTATACAGGGTTTTGTATAGATTATGTTTAAGGGGCTGTGCGGCTAGAAAAAAAAAAGTATATTTAGATTTCTTTATAACAAAAATATATATACATTACATGAATTGCAAAAGCTGACCCGATCTCAAAATGTCAGCTCCTGCGACATAGCGATGAGTGCGTTCTCTGTGGGCACGTGTGAGAGCCCTGTAATCCCAATAGCTGGGCCAGCCCCCTCGGTTACAACAGATACATAGACGGGGAGCGATCTGGTTTACCTGTTGATGAGCCAGTTGTTGACTGCGGTGTTTGCCGCTTTGTTACCTATACCACATATTAAAATATTGCACTTTATGCAGATAACTATTTTTAATTAACATGTTGATGTGTGTAATGACATGTAACATTATATCCCCCCAGCCTGTATCATATTGCAATCAGGCTTCAGCAGTAGATATTGTCCTTGATTTGGTGGGGGTTGCACATATATTGTTCTCCTCTGCAGGGGGCTTCCCTAGTACACAATCTCTGGAGACTGTGTCTAGGAACTTCTTTCTAACTAGTAGCTACAAGTAGCAAATGTTAAGGGGGTGGATCTAAGGAGAGGTGGGAGATTCAGCCACATGTTTTTTAGTTTAGTTATGCTTTGTTGGGTGAATGGCGAGGACCTGTGCTCAGGCCAGCTCCTCTTTGCCCGTACATGGACGATTGGACATTGGGGATCAGCTGCCACGCTGCTGGATTTAGGGAACGCATCTGAGGACTGTTGCATTCTCCTTGGCGTCGAATTGCCCCAGATCTGTTTCCTTTGTGTGGACTCTAAAGAACCATTTGGATATTGGATGTTTTATGCTCCCTGCCTCATTAAATCTTCTTGGATTGTTCATCGGTCTGGTGTCCCTTACTGCTCTGTCGCATACCTGTCACATAACAAAACACCATAAAATACCAGATCACACACCACTCCCTACAGAGTGCCTGAAACCCATTAGGCCATGTTCACAGGTAGAGTTTTGCTTTGTTTTTTTGCATTGTTTTTTTTCTGCAAATTTAAAGCTGCTTTTTACAGGACCAGCAAAAGCTCTGAGATTCCAGAAATTTCCTGCACACGGTTGCTTTAATTTCCTGATTAACATGGAAAACTGCTGCTTTTTTAAAGAAATTGCATGTCAATTCTTTCAACGTTTTTGAAGAGGTTATTTTCACCTTTGAAAGCAATGAGAAAGTGCAGAAATGCAACTCCTGCATTTTTGCTGTGTATTTGCTACTTTTGTGGTGACTAAAACTAACTTTATTTAAAGGGAACCTGTCATGTGTAATATGCACACAGAACCACGAGTAGTCCTGGGTACATATTGCTAATCCTTGCCTAAGGGTACCGTCACACTTTAGCGACGCTCCAGCGATCCCACCAGCGATCTGGCCTGGTCAGGATCGCTGGTGCGTCGCTACATGGTCGCTGGTGAGCTGTCAATCAAGCAGATCTCACCAGCGACCAGTGACCAGCCCCCAGCCAGCAGCGACGCGTGGAAGCGATGCTGCGCTTGGTAACTAAGGTAAATATCGGGTAACCAAGCACTTGGTTACCTGATATTTACCTTGGTTACCAGCGCACACCGCTTAGCGCTGGCTCCCTGCACTCCTAGCCAGAGTACACACCGCTTTGCTTATTTACCCGATGTGTACTCTGGCTACTTGTGCAGGGAGCAGGGGGCCGGCACTGACAGTGTGAGAGCGGCGGACGCTAGTAAGCAAGGTAAATATCGGGTAGCCAAGCAAAGGGCTTCGCTTGGTTACCCGATATTTACCTTGGTTATAGCTTACCGCAGTCTGCCAGACGCCGGCTCCTGCTCCCTGCACATTCAGATCGTTGCTCTCTCGCTGTCAAACACAGCGATGTGCGCTTTAGAGCGGGAGAGCAACGTCCAAAAAATGAACCAGCACTGTGTGTAACGAGCAGCGATTTCACAGCAGGGGCCAGATCGCTGCTCAGTGTCACACACAGCGAGATCGCTAATGAGGTCACTTGGTGTGTCATAGAAACCGTGACTCAGCAGCGATCTCGCTAGCGATCTCGCTATGTGAGAAGTACCCCTAACTGTCCCTGTATACACTAGCACAGATAAAGAGATCTTTAGAAAAGTATTTGTAAAGATCCTTTATGATATGTTAATGAGGCCAGCGACTAGTCATAAGGGTGTTAGTTACCTTGGCTAATCAGCCTCCTTAGCATGTAAGCACATCCTTGTGGGTGTGATAACATGCTAATGAATGCGCAACATTAGAGGCATGGTCGCTCTTACCTCTGCTGCCACCGCTAGTTTTTGTCTCAGTGCGCATGATCAGAAGTCCCCGGCATTTCCGGTCATGCACACTATGAAGTTGGGTGTACGCACCCCGGCTTCAAACTGGTGTAGTGCGCATGACCGTAAGTTCGGGGATGTTCAAATCTTGCTCACTGAGTCAAAAACCAGCAGTAGCAGCAGAAATGAGAGCGAATATGACTCTGATGATGCACATTCATTAGCATGTAAGCACGCCCCTGTGGTAGTGCTAAGGGGGCCTACTAGCCAAGGGAACTAATGCCCTTGCGACTAGTCCCTGGCCTCATTAGCATAAGGTAAAAGATCTTTACAAATACTTTTTCTAAAGATATCTTTATGCTAGTGTATACCGGGACATTTAGGCAGGGATTAGCAATATGCACCCAGAACTGATCATGATTCTAGGTGCACATTGCACCTGACAGGTTCCCTTTAAACATGTACTGCAGACAAATGATGCAAAAAAACGCAGCAAAACTTGCTTTTGGAACCAGCTTTTTTACTGCTAAGAGCTGCTAAGTTGGCTGCATGAAAAAAAACGTGTGAACATAGCCTTACACAGCTCTGGAATATCTCCGATAATAACCTAACCTTATAACGTAAGCCAAGTACCATTGTGCTTAGAATGTAATGAATGACATGAATATCCAATGATGAAATCTCTGAGCAGTTTAAACGGGGTATGGAAGCACCATGATTTCAGAAATTGGTGGCGGTCTGAGGTCAGATACTCCGGTGTGTAAAAGTATCTTGGCCAGACCGATGCTTTTTGTTACATGAGTTTTGCTTCTATTGGGAATGAAAATGAAAGATTCTGGTCCATGACCCTGGAAGCGCTGTCATGCTGTATTTTTAGACAGTGTTGGGTGTTAAAACTCTAGAGGCATGCAGACTCCTTTCTCCGATCTGGCATCACATGGAAACTAATCAACTCTATGTCCAAATATTGACAGGATGGAGGCTTCTCTGACATCCACAGGACATTTTTCTGGACAAAATAAACAAATTCTCCCTGATGTTTAAACAATATCGTATCAAATAAATCATGTTTGTCATAGGAGCACATAACATCTATTACATCTGCAGTGATTCCTCCCCATTTACAATATGTAAGGTTGTGTTTCGGTAGGACGGGAGGTCCCTCTCCGCTGCCTCTTTATCACCCACCTTTTGGCTGTAAATATTAGTTACAACTCTTCTGTCACAGCCCTAGATTAGGACCTGCAGATTACAAAGTGAAGCCACCATTCATCATTTTAGATTTCGGTCATGTGCTCCTTATCTGGTCTATAACAGGGATGTGTCGTAAATAATAGATATTCAGAATGATTTCTTCCTTATAAAGTAAAACGAGCCTTGTTCATCTCCTCCAGCATTGTGTGAGTGCCTCAGAGGCAGAAAATGGAGGAACTGACGTCTACTATAACATCGCTATGAAAGAAACGGCAGCTGCTAAAACCAACAGCGTGCATAGCATTGTACAATACAGCATAATACAGGTAACGCAGCGTGGGCAGAACAACATTTCAGAAATGTTAATTGACTGTGTATTCAAAGTTCTGTTCAAGGCAAGAATAAAAAGAATAGGCAGATCACCTGTTTAATATCCTATTTATATGCCGCAATGAGAATTTGCATGTTCAAGTGTCATGAAAGTAATCAATGTGGGCTGGTCTGTGCAACAATGTAACCCGAGTTAGCACCAATTGTTAGCCCCAACATATAGGCTTAAAGGGACAGAATGACTGCTCAAACCAGGTTTTGTCAGATGCTCCAGACGCGATAAGATTGAATTATAAAATGCTGCATTGTACGATAATAACTTGTTAAACGTAAAGTACAGAAAAGACTGCTATCCTGCGTCTGACCTCCCTGTCCCCAATCTTGATTGATATATCACTGCAGATATGTGCACCACCAGGTTCCTGCATTGTCTTTTTGTGATGTGTGTGCTGTGATGAAGCTGGCTGCAGACATCCTGCTGCTGTATGCATGCCTATATGATATAAGCGTATGTGCACACATAGAGAATTTGGATCCAGAAATTTCTGCAGCATTTCTTCATCTCTTAGCAAAAAAAAAAAAGAAACACAGTGACAAAAACGTGCTGCAGTTTCACATGCAGTTTTGCGTATGTTTTTCACTTGCATTTTTTTCTAGCATTTTGGACACCAATGAATGCTATGGAGATAGATAATAGATAGATACAGGTAGATATATATTCACACAGACAGACATATAATTGCACAACTACCAACATATAAAAATTTGCACCCTATGGAGCTTATTGGACAGCTTTTTATGATTAAATAAATAAATAACCAGCAAAGATAAAGCAGACAGCTGAGAGCTGGTATTATCAGGCTGGGAAGGTCCATGGTTATTATGTCCTTTCCAGCCTAAAAATGTCAGGCCACAGCCCTAGAATTGGCACATCACATTAGATGCTCCGATTCTGCCACTTCGTCTTGACTCTTCCCGATTTGCCCTGGTGCAGTGGCAATTGGGGTAATAGTTTTGGGGTTCATGTCAGTTGTGTAATTTCGTCTGGCATGAAGCACTGGTGTTAGTAATGGAGAGGTGTCTATTTAACACCCTCATTACTAACCCAATAAGTAAAAAAAAAAAAAAACACACAAAAATCCAACGTAGTCCAGAAATGGAAACAACCTGAAAAGCAAAAAGAGAGAAATAAAACAAGACAATGTCGCTCGTTCACCAATTTACAGTGATACCTTGGTTTTCGTTGATAATCCGTCTCAATGAAAACCGAAACCGATGAAAATCCAAGCACTTTTTTCCATAGGAATCCATGTAAATCCAATGAATTTGCTTTAGACACTCTAAAATACATAAAAAAACACATTTTATAGAGAATAAAGATAGTGTTTAATACTAAAAACAATAAGAAATGAATATAAAAGGAATATTAAATGAATATAAAACACTAATGTAAAGAATAAATACATTTTATCTTACATTTCTTACATATATTTTGAAACTGACGCTCGGGGTGACACTCCCACAACGCCACACAGAGAGAATGCATGAATCACCCTTTGTTGTCACAAAATTAGCATCGTAGTCACGTGGGCATGCTGACAAAAACAACGAAAACCGAAGCAATCAACAAAAACCGATTCAAATTTTTAGTGCAAAAAAATCAATGAAAAGTGAAATGTTGGTTCGTTGATAACCGATGTCAACGAAAACCGGGTACCACTCTATTTAGGCTGCTTTCACACATCCGGTTTTTGCAGTGCGGCTCAATCCGGCTCAAAAACCTATGCAGCGGATGCAGCGAAAAAAAGTTTTTCCATGCGGCCCATCCGTTTTCCATGCGGCCCATCCAGATGCGTTTTTTGCCTCAGGACGCAGCATCCGGCGTCCATAGGCTTGCATTGTAAATCGCGCCGCATCGCGATGCGTATTTTTCGCCGCACAAAAAAACGTGCCAGGCAACATTCCATCCAGCCGCCGCAAGGGCTAAATATGCCGCATCTGGCAAAAAATGGACGCAACGCAAGGCCATGCGGCACTATACGGTGCTAATGCAAGTCTATGCAGAAAAAAACGCAACCGGTGGCAAAAAAACTGTTGCGTTTTTTTCTGCAAAGCGCCGTATTGTGCCGCTCAGCAAAAACCGGATGTGTGAAAGCAGCCTTAGAAAGTACAGTTCTCAGGTCCGACATAGTCCAGCGGTTCCCACAACATTCCTCAATTACGAAGATCAATGGCTATGGAGCTTCAGAGCGACGCTCCATAGCCTTTGAGCAGCAAATACTCCCGGCTCGCGCTGCACTTTGCGAGACCTGGTGCCTGTGATGAGCGGTGACATCAGGAACGTCACTGCTCATCACTCTGATATCCAGTGACTGTAATGAGTGGTGACGTCACAGCTCATCATATTTGCTGGGTCTCGTGCAGTGTGAGCTGGAAGTTGCTGCTGCCTAATGTCTATTGAGCCTTGTTCTGATGCTTCTTATCTGTAAAGCTACGTAATCGAACAACTTCATGGGATCCGCTGGAATACGTCAGAATTGGGAAATTTGATTTTTATTAAATTGGTACAACGGACAGGGTCTTGTTTTTATTTCTCTCTTTATTTGTTTTTAAGGTTTACATTTGTAGACCATGTTTAGAATCCCTAGATTACGTTTGACCAGCATGTTTGCTTTCTTTTAAAGAGAAAATGGAAGGGAAAGTGGGAGGAAGTGTTTGTTTATTTAAATAAAGGATTTTTGAGTGTTTTTTTTTCTTGTTTACTTACTGGGTTTGCAGTGGGGGTATCTGATATAAACCTTTCCATTACTAGCACCAGGGCTAGATGCCAGCTGACATTACACAACTGACATCAACCCCAACTACTAGTACCCGGATTGCCATCACACCAGGGCAATTGTGAAAAGCTTAAGCGAAGTGCCAGGATTGGAGTATCTAATGTGATGCAGAACTTCTGGTTCTGTGGTGGCTGCAGAACGGTATTTTTAGGCTGGGAAGGACCCAATAACCATGGACCTTCCCAGCCTGATAATATAAGCTCACAGCTGACTGCTTTACCTTTGCTGATTACAAAACCTGGGGGACCCCACATCGTTTTTTTCATTCATTCATTCATTCATTCATTCATTCATTCATTCAATCATAAAAATCTGTCCAATAATCGTCACAGGGTGCAGTTTTATTATATGTCTGTCGCTCTGGCGTTGATTAAGAATATGACTTCGGTTTTCACAGATTGGCTATAGTTTCTGAAATGTTTAATAGTTAATTAACACAATACATTATTGTCAACAGGACAATCATGTTGGAGATGCCAACAGTAGTCTGTCGTCATGTGTACGTCCCGTCTGCCATTATGTGTATGTCCTGTCTGTCATCATGTGTATGTCCCATTTGCCATCATGTGTATATCCCGTATGTCATCATGTGTATGTCCCGTCTGCCATCATGTACTTGTCCCGTCTGCCATCATGTACTTGTCCCGTTTGCCATCATGTGCATGTCCCATCTGCCCTCCTGTGTATGTGCCGTCTGCCATCATGTGCGTGTCCCGTGTGTCATCATGTGCATGTCCCGTCTGTCATCATGTGTGTGTCCTGTCTGCCATCATGTGTATATTCCTTCAGCCTTGATCTCCTCCATTACCTTCATATCCTTGTGGAACCTTTCACCTTGTTCCTTGCTAAAGTCTCCAAGCTTATCTGGAATTCTGTTTAAATGGCTATGGATTAAAGATTCCAGCTTTTAGTTTTTCCATGCTCTGTCCAGGGAATGATCTACAAATGTACTTGAAGCAATTCTCCAATTTTTCCAAAGCCCTAACAAATTGCTTCATTAATCCTAGCTTAATATGAAGCGGTGGGAGAATTGTTCTTGGCCACCAGTGGCTTGTTGATGATATTTGCAGCGCCAACAATCATTTCTTCACTTGTAGGCCATGACACTTTTGTCCAGTGATCTTGCCTTGCCCTGCTATCCCAGAGGCACATGAAGCGTGGATATTTGTGTATACCGATTGCTGTCCAAGCAAGTTCACCATCTTCAGATCAACACAAATTGATCACTGATGTTCATGATAATGGATTCTCTGTAATACGATTTTTACATTTTCTTATTCTGCTTTCAGTTTTGTTGAGTGAGAAATGGGAAGAGACACATAACTGTTACCATTGTGCAAGAGAACACATTTCATGCTTCTAATGGAGCTGTCTATAGAAAGCTGCCTGTTGTCTGGTCGATATTCCGTTCGTCCCGTTTGAAGTACAATTCCTGTGATATCTTTGCAGTATACAAGTTTTTCCTCTTGGTTGAAATATGGGAGAAGCCTCTCTTCTCTTATCCGATAGGCTGTAATTTTACCTTCCGCCTTTATAAGATTTTGTTCATTAAGGGGTGCTTTACACGCAGCGACGTCGCTAGCATTTGCTGGCGATGTTGAGCGCGATAGCACCCGCCCCCATCGTACGGCCGATATGTGGTGATCGCTGTCGTAGCGAACATTATCGCTACGGCAGCATCACATGCACATTCCTGCCTAGCGACGTCGCTGTGACCGGCGAACCGCCTCCTTTCTAAGCGGGCGGTTTGTTCGGCGTCACTGCGACGTCACTAAGCGGCCACCCAATCAAAGCGGAGGGGCAGAGATAAGCAGGGCGAACATCCCGCCCGACCTCCTACCTTCCTCATTGCTGGCTGTACTCAGGTAAGGTGAGGTTCTTCATTCGTGCAGTGTCACACGTAGCGATGTGTGCTGCCGCAGGAACGAGGAACAACATCGTTACTACAGCAGCAACAATAATTGGGAATAGGGGGGGATGTCACCGATTAGCGATTTTGAACGTTTTTGCAACGATTCAAAATCGCTAATAGGTGTCACACACAACGACATCGCTAAAGCGGCCAGATGTGCGTCACAAAATCCGTGACCCCAACGAGATCGCTTTAGCGGTGTCGTAGCGTGTAAAGCCACCCTAAGTCTGGAATGGATGCTAAAAGTTCAGATGTTTACTTGGACAGATTTAAAGGGGGCTTTACACGGTAGCGATATCGCTAGCAATTTGTAGCGATAGCGAGCGTGTAAGTACCCGCGCCCGTCGCGCATGCGATTGTTTGTGATCGCTGCCGTAGCGAACATTATCGCTACGGCAGCGTCACACATACTTACCTGGTCGATGACGTCGCTGTGACTGCCGAACAATCCCTCCTTCAAGGGGGAGGGACGTTCGGCATCACAGCGACGTCACCGCAACGTCACTAAGCGGCCAGCCAATCAAAGCGGAGGGGCGGAGATGAGCAGGACGTAACATCCCGCCCACCTCCTTCCTTCCGCATTGGGGCCGGCGGCAGGTAAGGAGACGTTCCTCGCTCCTGCGGTGTCACACATTGCGATGTGTGCTGCCGCATGAGCGATGAACCACCTGGATAAACAACCCTTACCGATTTTTGAGTTTGGGACGACCTCTCCATGGTGAACGATTTTCACCATTTTTGAGGTCGCTTAAGGTCGCTGGTCAGTGTCACACACTGCGATATCGTTAATGACGCCGGATGTGCGTCACTAACAACTTGACCCCGACGACAAACCATTAACGATATCGTAGCGTGTAAAGCCCCCTTAAGTCTTGAATCAAGAGAATTGAGTTCTTTTTGGTTAAGGCTGGAAACACATCTATGCGAGTAAAATCGGTCCGACTGGGCTGAAAAAAACCCGGCTGATTTTAGTTCACGTTAGGTCCGAGTGCAACGCAAGTGCCATACTTTTTCTGAATAAATTAATGATTTTACTAGCGTGTGTAATGCGTGTGTAATGCGTATTTTTTACTATGTCATCTGCCATTCAGCTCTGCTACATGGCCGCTGACAGCAGACACAGACAGCCATGTAGCAGAGCTGAATGGCAGATGACAGCAGACACAGACAGAGCCGCACGATCAGAATGAACTCGGGTGAACTTCACCCGACTTCATTGTCATGCTGTGGCTCTGTCTGTGCCGCGTCCTGATTAGTGGTCACCTGTGAAGGGCTCACCGGTGACCGCAAATCCCCTGAGTGACTGAAGTTAGCAGCCCTCTCACCGATCCCAGGTGGTCGCGGGTAACCTCAGTGACAGCTCAGCTGATCACGCTACTCACCTCAGTTGCTGCATGGAGCTGTCAGGAGCGGCGGTGTCTTCTGCAGCTCCGGTCACCTTCATGCAGCAGAGCTGGAAGCGACGCTGGACCATCCTGGATTACGCCGGACATGGAGGGCTTTTTGGGGCTTATTAAATTGGTGAACCAGGGAATTTGTTAGTGTTTTTTATTTCTAATAAATGATTTTTTCAGGTGTGTGTGTGTTTATTTACTGTAACTTACAGATTAATCATGGAAGGTATCTCGGGGAGACGCTTGACATGATTAATCTAGGATTTAGTGGCAGCTATGGGCTGCCTTTAACTCCTTATACCCCGATTTGCCAATGCACCAGGGCAAATCGGGAAGAGCCGGGTACAGTTCCAGTTGTCGCATCTAATGTATGCGGCAATTCTGGGCGGCTGCTGACTGATATTGTTAGGCTGGGGGGCTCCCCATAACGTGGAGCTCCCCATCCTGAGAATACCAGCCTTTAGCCGTATGGCTTTATCTGACTGGTATTAAAATTGGGGGGACCGCACGCCATTTTTTTAAATTATTTAATTATTTATTTCACTGCACAGTATAGACACGCCCACCGGCTGCTGTGATTGGGTGCAGTGAGACACCTGTCACTCACGTGGGGGCGTGTCTCACTGCAACCAATCATAGGCGCCTGTGGGCAGGGAAAGCAGGGAATACGAGATTGTTTAATGAGTGGCCGGCTTTTTCAAAATAGTAAAAGCCGCCGGAGCAGTGTGAATGCCGTGCAGCACCGCGCCGGAGATCGGGGAACGGTGAGTATGAGAGAGGAGGGGAAAATGACCGACAGACTGTGAGAGAGGGACAGAGATAGTGACGGACCGACAGAGATAGTGACGGACCGACAGAAAGAGAATAGAGACTGAGAGGGAGAGACCGACTGACAGAGAATAGTGATTGACAGACATTGGGAGACATCACTCGTTTGCAGTGTTTTAGGAAACATGCGAGAAATGTATTTAGAAAATCGGATGTCACTAGGATGGTGTGAGTGCCGTCCCGTGACATCCGATTATTTACACGCTCCCATAGACTTGCATTGGAGAGACTCGCAGTAGAAACTCGCAAAAAAGCAGCATGCTGCGATTTTTTTTCTCAGTCCGATTTGGACTGAGAAAAAAATTGCAAATGATGAATCATTGACTAACATGTGTCCGATTCCAATGCGAGTTTTTCTCGCATTGCTTTACTGCGAGAAACTCGCAAGTGAGAAGCAGCCCTAATGGTTGAATCCGCGAACAGCTTCCCTCAAATTCACTTATACTGATGCTACCTGCCATACACTCCAAGTGGGTGGTCTGGAGTCTGGAAAACAATGGGAGGGGAAAGTCATTGCCATGTGGAATAGGTCATCTTGCTGTTTCCAAAATAGGATAATCCCACTGAGATTTCTCGTAAGTATTAAATCTTTAATCTTTACAACACAAAAAGAACAATTGTTACAATTGTTATTGTGGTGTTTCCTTTCTTTCCATACCATTGGTACACTTCTTTCACCATTTTTCCACTGTCGTAGGTCTTTAGCACATGTTTTCCAAACCATATGTGGAGCCTAAGGCTATGTGCGCACTAGAAAGTGCCTTTTTCTTTAGAAAAATCCGGACCCTCTTAAAGAATCTCGCATCCACGGTAAAAACCACAGCGAAATCCGTATGCGGTTTTACCGCGGTTTGCCTCGGATTTGCCACGGATTTTCCGCAGGTTGTTCCTGCGGATTTTTACCATTATCTATGGCAAAAACTGCAGGTACCTGCAGAAAAGAAATAACATGCTCATTAGTTCCGCAGCGGAAAATCCACGGGTATAAAAAAACGCAGTGTGCGCACAGCATTTTTTAAAACCCATAGGATTTGCTGGGGAATGACTGCAGCAATGTTAGACACATTTTCTGCAGCAAATCCGCGGCAAATCCACGGCAAAATCCGTGGTAAATCCGCAGCATTTTCACAGGGCCTTAGGCTATGTGTGCACTTTGTTTTTTCCTGCGTTTCAGCTGCGTTTTGAACTGCAGCGTTTTCATGCCAAAATGCATGCGTTTTGATTTTCAAGCAAAGTCTATGGGAAATGGGGATTCTTGTGCGCACTTTGCAGTTCAAAATGCAGCATTTAATTTGCATATTTTTGGGCAAAACCTCAGCGTTTAAAGAAGCAGCATGTCAATTGTTTTTGCCATTTGGACTGTGTTTTGCTAACATTGAAGTCAATGAGAAGTAGCAAAAAGCAAGAAATATCAAAATTCCAGCGTTTTACCTGCAGAAACCTGACATCAAAATAATGGCATGATATGTCCCTTTACACACACATAGTCCGACAATTAAATTAATGAAAAATATTAATTTATTGTTATTTTAGCCATAAATAGTCTAAAACCGCTATAATTATATTAAATATAACTATTTTCGTTATGATTTAATTAATTATATTTGTTTTCTTTTTTTTTTCCTGTTTTCATAGTGTTTGACTGTTTAAACTTTATTTAGCAGTGTCTTTATGTTCAAAACGCATCTGTCTTTACGCAATGGAAAAACATGTAAAAAGCGCTAAAAACGCGGCTAAAACGCTGTTAAAACGCACGCGTATTTATCGCGTTTCTGTGGTCAAAAGAAACTTTGGCAAAAGCAATTTCTGCCAGAGGATATGTTTAGAACTGCAACTACCTCGACGCAAAGTGCGGACACAGCCTGAGTAAGACTTATCCTGGTCTCCAAGCTGCACTCCAAATTAAGCCAGATATACTCGATGCACAAAGCTTGTGATATTTCTTCTTTGTTTTCAACCATGTACTCTTACAGATATAGCAGAATACATCAGGATTTTTGATGCAGGCTCTTTTTGATGTAGACATAATTTTTTACATGTATTTGTATACTTATTAAGGCAGAACTTTTTGGGTATAAACCAAAGCTGGGCTGACAAACTCTTACTGTAACCAACTTCCTTCCTCCATTAATTAACACTAGATTTCTGGCGTCAGAAGGTCACTTTTATAGCATTGTTGGCCTACAAATTGAAATACAAAATAATTATATGGGATATTTCATTACCTAAGATACTGTTAGAGTCAAAAGACTAAGGCTATGTGCGCACGTTGCGTTTTTTCATGCGTTTCGAACTGCAGCGTTTTAATGCAAAAATGCATGCGTTTTGATTTCCAAGCAAAGTCTATGGAAAATCAGAATTCCTTTTTAAAAACGCAGCGTTTTAGTTGCCTAAAATTTGTCAAAATCTCTAGTGTTTGAAGAAGCAACATTTCAATTGTTTTTGCCATTTTGGCAGCGTTTTGCTAATATTGAAGTCAATGAGAAATAGCAAAACGCATCCCAATAGAAATTTCTAGCATTTTACATGCTTTTCTGATGCTAAACGCATGCTTTTTTGACAAAATCAAAGCTTGTGTTTTTGCCATTATAGTGAGGTTAAGATGTTTCCATTTGCCCTCACATCCAGGCTGAGTTTAAAAAATGAATCAAACAATACTTTTACTTTATTTGGAACATAATTATTAAATCTCAATAAACATTTTCGGTAAATTATCATTATAGTGCATGATTTAAAGGTAATCTTATTTTTTTTTTCATTTTTTTCCAACTGTTGGAATGTTCAAACTTTATTTATGTGTGTATTTGTATTGAAAACACATCTCAATTTAAGCACAGAAAAAGCATGTAAAACGCGGCAAAAACGCTATAAAAACACATGTGTATTTCCTGCATTTATGTGGTCAAAACTAAATTTGGCAATGACAAATTCTGCCAGAGGATGCATTCATTTCTGCAAGGTACTGGATGCACCGTGCGCACATGGCCTAAAAGCTATTGCATTTGTTATCACACACAAGTCGCATAAATTATTTTAATGGATGTCCGTTATCTTAGAAACTAGAACCAATTCTGCAAAAGTAATGGGATTTTAGAACACCGCACCATCAAAATACCCTAAATCCATTAAAAAAACCTTGGCACTTGAAATTTTTTTCTGTAGACCTGTGTTATTTATCTCTATAGATCCGAGGAAAAAAAAAGACTCTCTTCTCCAATGATCAATCTATAGAACCTTTATTGGTACATCAATTCAAAGAGCTCTGCATGTTAAAACCATTTTTTTTTTATGTATAATCTTTGTTTATTAAGAAATATGCAATACAAATGACAAGAACGAAAGCATGGGATCAAATATTGCATACAAATTTGACTAACAAATCAATTCCTTAGAAGTACAAAAAAGAGTCATGTAGACATATATTCTTCTTGAAAGTAGCAAAAGGCAATAACAGAGGGAAGGGAAGAAAGGAAGGGGACCGGCAAATCTCGAGCTCTTTAAATTACAAATGTTATCTGCCCCTCACCCTCCCTCGACATTTGTTTGACTCTGCTCCCTCTGTTTACTTGGGATAGGGTATTATTTCAAAACCAAAATAAGATGAGAGGGAGTCTACGTAACCACCTGACTCGTATACCAGAACATTAGGCACTAAGAATGTAACTTAAGGTCAGGAAACAGGGTGGTAATAAAAAAAAAAAAAAAAAAAGGAAGAAATGAGCTAGCAGTGAAAATAGTAACGACATAGAGAGGGAAAGAAGGTGAAGGGGGAGGGTGGGTAAGTCCGAGGGGAAGGGATGTCCATGGTCCCCTAGGTGCGGCTGTTGGAGCAACCAGGCCCGGCCAGTATTCCCCCTCTATTCAAGGACCAAACAGTTCTCTATACGCATTTGTCCCTTTGAAAAGGATCCATGCTTGCCAAATCTTTATTTCTCGCTGTCCTCTGTCGCCTCCGCGGAGAGCTCCTCCATATAACATATGGAGGAGAGTTCCTGCTGCCATTCTTGCAAAGAAGGAGACGTTGTCTTCCGCCAGTGTCTAGGTACCACCGAACGGGCTGCCGAAAGGCAGAATCTAAGTAAGTCTCCTTTTTGTGTCTTAATTGAGCCGGGCAACATGGACAGCAGAGAGATCTGTGGGGAGGGCAATACCCTCTCTCCAGAGATATTGGTATATGTCCGAAACATCTCTAGCCAGAAGGGTTTAATTAGCGGGCAGTCCCACAATATGTGCAGCATTGTCCCCGGGGAACCTCCACACCGCCAACACAGCTCAGACACAGAGGGGAAAATCCTATGCAGCTTCACTGGGTATAGGTACCATCTTGATAAAATTTTGTAATTCTTTTCTTTCGCATAGCCTGCTGTGGCCAGCTTATGACCATTTTTTTTTAAATAGGGGAATGTGTAGGATGCAAAAACAGACTCAAGCCACAATATAAAAACATTGTTGTCTGAATCAAACCACCTCATTGGTTGTCAATATAAAATGGAAAGGAATACACCCTTAAGGTGGTGTCACACACAGCGACGACGAAAACGATGTCGCTGCTACGTCACCATTTTCTGTGAAGTTGCAGCGACGTCCCGTCGCTGTCGCTGTGTGTGACATCCAGCAACGAGCTGGCCCCTGCTGTGAGGTCGCCGCTCGTTGCTGAATGTCCAGCTTCATTTTTTGGTCGTCGCTCTCCCGCTGTGAAGCACACATCGCTGTGTGTGACAGCGAGAGAGCGACGAAATGAAGCGAGCAGGGAGCAGGAGCCGGCGTCTGGCAGCTGCGGAAAGCTGTAACCAGCGTAAACATCGGGTAACCAAGGGAAGACCTTTCCCTGGTTACCCGATATTTACCTTCGTTACCAGCCTCCGCCGCTCTTGCTGCTAGTGCCGGCTCCTGCTCTGTGCACATGTAGCTGCAGTACACATCGGGTTAATTAACCCGATGTGTACTGTAGCTAGGAGAGCAAGGAGCCAGCGCTAAGCAGTGTGCGCGGCTCCCTGCTCTCTGCACATGTAGCGACGTTATGATCGCTGCTGCGTCGCTGTGTTTGACAGCTAAGCAGCGATCATAACAGCGACTTACAAGGTCGCTGTTACGTCACAGAAAATGGTGACGTAACAGCGATGTCGTTGTCGCTGTCGCTATGTGTGAACCCAGCTTTAGAATATAATGGATAGTAGTGTGATGCATAGGATAAATAGGTAAACATGTATAAATAAAGACAAATGAAAATAAACGGTGTGTGAATAATTGCTCCAAGGTGTGAAAGTATGGGAGTCTTAGGCTATGTGTGCACGTTGCGTCGGAGTACCTGCGGTTTATTCTGCACGTTTTCCTTCCCTTGGTTTTTGACCAAATGGCTTTTGACCATTTTTTAGCGCTAAAAACGCATGCGTTTTTAGCGCTTTTTACCTGCGTTTCTGCAGATGCGTTTTTGAGATCAAGACACTGAGAAATAAAGTTGAATTAGTCAAAAAGAATGAAAAAAGAGAAAAAAAGTATAAAATTAACTTTTAATAAAACTATATGGGAAATTATCATTTTAATGAGAAAATAGTGGTTATGCACATTTTATCAGAAAAATAGGTGAAGTTTCTAATTTTTTAACATTTCAATTTTCGGTTATTGTGTGTGTGTAAAGGAACATTAGAACCCATTAAATTTTGTCCAGAAAAGCATGCGTTTTTAGAGCCAAAAACGCAGTGGAAAAGCAGGTAAAAAGCATGAAAAACGCAGGAATTGTGATTTTGGTTGCGTTTTGCCATTTCTCATTGACTCCAATGTTAAGGAAACGCTGCAGAAATGGCAAAAACAACTGACATGCTGCTTCTTTTTCAGCATGGTTTTTGACCACAAATATGCAAATTAAACGCTGCAGAAAAAAAAGCAAAGTGCAGACAGGATTTCTGCTTTTCCCATAGACTTTGCTGGCAATCAAAAACGCATGCATTTTAGCGCAAAAACGCTGCTGCTAAAAACGCTGCAAAAACGCGGAAAAAACCGCAACGTGCGAACATAGCCTAAGGCTATGTCCGCACGTTGCTTTTTACCTGCTTTTTACCTGCTTTTTTGCTGCTTTTTCAACTGCAGCGTTTAATGCCAAAATGGTTGTGTTCTGCTTTTCAAGCAAAGTCTATGACAGGTCAATTGTTTTTGCCATTTGGGTTTTGCACTGCAAAGCTGAGTTTTTGACCAAAGTTCTGCAACAAAAAGGCTGCAGTTTGAACTGCATAGTGCGGACAAGAAACCCAAATTCCCATAGACTTTGCTTGAAAAGCAGAACACATCCATTTTGGCATTAAACGCTGCAGTTGAAAAAGCAGCAAAAAAGCAGGTAAAAAGCAACGTGCGGACATAGCCTCAGGGTATGTGCCCATGGGACTCTGTATCTGCGGATTTTTCTGCAGCTAAATCCGCAGCATACCGCCGGAATCCGCACCTTTTCATAGGTGCTGATTTTGTGCGGATTTTTTTGCCGATTTTGCGATTTTTTTACATTCAATTGAATAGGCAAAATCCGCAGGTAAATCCGCAACAATAATTAACATGCTGCAGATTTTTCCGCACGGAAATCCGCATGATTTCCGCTGCGGAAAAATCCGCAGCGTGGGCACAGCATTTCCCAAATGCCATAGAAATGGCTGGGGAGTAGCTGTGCTGCACATTTCTGAAAAATCCGCGGCATTTCCGCGAGAAATCCGCGGCAAAATCCACGCATTTTCCGCAGCGTGGGCACATAGCCTTACAAAGGGAGAACTAAGGCTAAGTTCACACATCCTGTGTTTTGCATCAGTCACAATCCGTAGCCTTGAGGAATTACGGAATCCTGCAAAATATTTTGCAGGAATCCTGTATTTCCCCATAGACTTCTATTAGTGACGGATTGCGACTGATGACCCTGCGTTGCATCCGCTGCGTCGCGGTCCGTCGTTTTTGACTGACCGCCGAGCGGGGAGCAACGCAGAATGTAACGTTTTTCGGGCCGTCAAAATTAACGCGCCGCGCAGGAATCCGTCGCCATCCGTCAAGCTTGTAATGCATGTCTATGGTGCTGGATTCCGTCGAAATCCGTCTTACAACGGAATCCAGAGCAGGATTCCGTCATGCTCTACTGAGCATGCCCAGCATGCTTGGCACGCCCACTGGGCTGTCCCAAACACAGACGGATCATGACTGATCCGTCAAAAAACGGACGCACAGCGGATGTAACGGACGCAACTGATCCGTTTTTTCACAGGATTCCTGTGAAAGGAATCCTGTGAAAAACACATCAGTTGCATCAGTTGACATCTTGAAAATGACTGATCCGTTGCTGACGGACCTGACGGATTGAAAACACAGGATGTGTGAACTTAGCCTAAGTCAGAGGAAATAAATGAGCAGACACTTGTAATCAAGTAGTTACTATATGAGTGTGCCCCTGGGATGAACGTGGCCTTGATTCACACTGAGGTCACATAGATTATTTTTAATGTTGATCCAGCTTGTGTGCCATTGCTCTATATTCGATCGGAGTGCTTGGGTACTTGCGGTGCTCAGCCAAGTATCGCGGGTGCTCGGATGTGTCGTTCATGAAACAAGAACACAAAGCTGGCTCTCTTCACTGAATGATGGGAGTTGTAACCTCAGTGCAAGCCATCGGTAATGTCTAAATGGGCCTCCGGGGGCTAACCCCCCCCCCCCCAAAAAAAAATCATTTTCAGATGTAGTGTCAAAAGAATCTCCCACACTCCCCCCGCCCCCCCCTTCATCCCCCTGGAAATGCTCTGTTTATGGCTGGCTGGCTGTATGTAGGTGGAGAGCCTATCTGCCCACTCATTGACTTCCATTATACTCACTACTCCAGTTGAGCCCGTCCTAGTGTCTACTAACCCGCTCGACTTGAGTAATGAGCATTTTAGTGGTCGCTCATCACTAGTTACTATCTATCTCTATAGCATTCACTGCTGTCTAAAAACACATGCAAACACACTACAAAAAGGGAGTAAATGCACAGCAAATCTGTTATTTTTATAGTGATTTTAACTGACTAAAATTGCTGAAAGGATTGATATGCTGCACATTATTTTCTGCCCTACACGAATAAGTAACATGTGCATGACTTCAGGATTCTCATTGACTTTGCTGGCTTCAGTTTTATGCTGGAGTCACACTTGCGATTGACTCGCACGAGTGCCATGTGAGAAAATCTCGCATCGCACTCGAACCAATGTTAATCAATGAGGCAGCTCCGATCTGCTTTTTCTTCTCAGTCCAAATCGCACTGGGAAAAAAAACGCAGCATGCTGCAATTTCTAGAGTTTCTCGTGTGAGACTCGCCATTGCAAGTCTATGGGTGCGAGAAAAAAAAATGCGGCCAAAAACGCTGCGTTTTTTTGTGACAAAAATTTGTCAAAATCTCTGCGTTTGAAGAAGCAACATGTCAATTGTTTTGAGCGTTTTGGCAGCGTTTTGGTAACATTGAAGTCAATGAGAATTATCAAAACGCATCCTAAAACAAATTTCTAGCGTTTTACATGCTTTTTTGATGCTGAACGCTTGCTTTTTGTGTCAAAATCAAAGCATGCGTTTTTGGCATTATAGTGAGGTCAAGAGGTTTCCTGTTGCCCTCACATCCAGCCCGACTTTAAAAAAAAAGAGTCAAACAATAATTTTACTTTATTTTGAACATAATTATTAAATCTCAATAATCATTTTCGGAAAATTATCATTATAGTGTATGATTTAAAGCCTTTTGTTTTCATTTTTTTTCTAGTGTTTGAATGTTCAAACTTTATTTAGTAGTGTCTTTGTATTGAAAACACATCCCATTGTAAGCACTATGCATGTAAAACGCAGTCAAAACGCAGCAAAAACGCAAAAAAAAACGCATGTGTGACTCCCTGGCAAAACCACGGTGTCACAGAGGTCTGCATCCATCTTTTTGGTGCAGATCTCACTCTCCCTTGGGGAGTTTACAACACAGTTACACACAGCACCAGTGGGCGGAGCAGTAAAGTCTGAAGTGTCTGGAGGGAACTATATAGGGAGTTCCCAGTTTACAGTGTCAGTCTGCAGGAGGTGTGGAGTCTGGAAGGAGCTCCGGTGTGGAGCTTGGGGAGAGGGGCAGTAAGGGACTCAGGAATAGGCCAGCTGTTTGCGGGGAACCCGAGGTGGACCGGGACAGGGTATTGGCCCGCCGGTGCCAACTGTCGGACCCGGACCGGACCCGTGCACGAAGCAGACACAGACATCAGGCAGGAGAAAAGCACCTTTATTACACCCCTAGATGAGGGCCCCGTCTTCACAGCATCCGAGGGCACCAGTTACCAGCAACTTGGTTAATTCGTGGACTCGTGTCAGTTATTGCCTTATATCGTGAGTACTCCTGCACCACCTGGTCCAAGCCGTGGACTGCACCCATCACTCCCAATCCATTACACTGGGGTATCGGGACATCAACAACCTACCCGTGGAGGGAAAATCACCATCTTGCTGCCCACCACCACCCCCGGGATCCTCTGATCAGCAGCAGCGGTGCCCCATTATCTCACCGAACACCACGGGTGGCGTCACGAATCATAAACTTACAAATTTCCCTTTACATATTCTCCTTTTGTTGTGGAGTCTGGGATCACAGACCGGGTCACGCCACCGTGATACCTCTAGAAGCGACCCCTTGGCCCATTTCCGAGTACCCCCTATTCGTTGGCGACTCACATGCGTATTTCCTGCGTTTATGTGGTCAAAACCAAATTTGACAATGACAAATTCTGCCAGAGGATGCATTCATTTCTGCAAGGTACAGAACGCAACGTGCGCACATGGCCTAAACAATTAACCCAAAAACTGCCTTAAAAAAATGAACATAATGCACAGCAATGTCAAAACGACATTACCATGCATACGTTTAGTCTTTTGTTATTTGTTAAACTGCAGAGTATGGAAACCGTCATGTGGTTAAAAGAATCAGCGTGTGCATTTTTGGGGGGGTTTCCACAAGGTAACAACTTTCTATAGTTTAAGGCTAAGAATGCACTTTGCGTTTCCACCTGCGTTTTTGCTGCTTTTTAGGTCCGTTTTGAGAAGCACCTTTTTCATGCCAAAAGGCATGCGTTTTGATTTTCCAGCAAAGTCAATGGAAAATGGTGATTTTCAGACCCCACTTTGCGTTTCTAAACGCTGCGTTTAATTTGCATATTTTCTGGCAAAAACCATGCGTTCAAAGAAGCAGCATGTCAGTTGTTTTTGCCATTTTGGGTGCGTTTTGCTAACATTGAAGTCAATGAGAAATGGCAAAAACCAAGATTCCTTCAAATTCCTGCGTTTTACCTGCTTTTTATGTGCAGAAAACATGCTTTGTGGACATCAAAATAATGATTTGATATGTCCCTTTACACACACACATAGTCCGACAATTAAATTTAAGAAAAATATGCATTTATTGCTATTTTAGGGATAAAATGTATATTACCGCTATAATTTTATGAAATATATCTATTTTTATTATTTTTGCCATTAATATAGATTTGATCCTTTTTTTTTCTATTTCTTCATTCTGTTTGACTGTTTAAACTTTATTTAGCAGTGTCTTGATGTTCAAAACGCATCTGTCTAAACACAGGTGAAAAAGCATGTAAAAAGCGCTGAAAACGCATCAAAAACGCGGTAAATACGCATGCGTTTTCAGCGCTAAAGTTCTCAAAAAGGCAACTTTGGTCAAATCAATTAAGTCCAAAACGTGCGTTTAGAACTGCAAGTAGGTGAACGCAAAGTTCGGTCTTAGCGTAAAAGACAGAAAAAAGACGACAGCTTTTTCCTGAAGCATTTTCACCTAGGAAAACCTCAGTCTGTTTCTTAAGGCCATTGTGTGTACACAGCCGTAGGTAACGTTGTGTGAGATTTGGAGTAGTATGGTGGTGACTCCAGCAGATGAGTGAATGTCACTCACGCCCTAGGGTTAGACGCTGGACAGCATCTCCGAACTACATAAACACCCACTTGATGCCTCGCAGGTCAGTAGCAAATAGTACATTGCTTTTTAAAATTTAATTTACTAACTCTTCATAGTTTCGGGTTGGGGTGTTAAAATGAGCGAACAAGATCCCCTGATACTATAATATTTATATCTGATTACCTTTAACAAAAATAAGAAAAAAACAATGACCACTTAGTGATGTGATCTCTCATTGTGAGAGAATCCTGTTTGTTTCTTTTGTCTTCTGATGTCTACCATTGAATCCAGGCTCATGGGGAATATTATTAGAAACTCGAACAGACGGTTGACATAGTGATGAGCCTAACTGTGAAAATTCATTGGTGAAGTGCCTTTTATGGAACTGAATTCCCATTATAGAAATCAACGGAGACTAAAATACTGGTCTGTTATTTAGCCTCCATTGTTCGGTATAGCAGAGATTGTCTGGTCACCGGTCGCCTCTACTATGTTCACTTTTCTCTCCTTGGAGCGCTGCCAGCTGACCAAGGTGAATGGCACACGTCTACATTGCTAGTTACCTTTATATTATTACTTTTATTTAAATGGAAGTAGTAGTCGAGAACGACATTTTTCATTTTAGATTGCACTGACTTTTCTTATAGAGGTTTGAAAATTGATGTGAGTCTGGAGGGCATTATTACAAGGTTGCCAGTCCAGCCTATTTATGAGCCAGAATTGCTCTCTGCCATATATATATTCAGTGATTGACAGCTCCATACCATGCTGCTATTAAGAAGTTATGTGGACTCTTTACAGAACCTGTGAATGTAATAAAAGGGTTTTGTTTGCTGTCAATGAGTGACACAAAATCATAAACTTTCAGTTGTGATACGTTATAATGGCCGAGTGAAGTATAAGGGCTGCTTCTCACTTGCGAGTTTCTCGCTCTAGAGCAATGCGAGAAAATCTCACATTGGAATCGGACACATGTTAGTCAATGATTCAGCTCGCATTTGCGATTTTTTTTCTCAGTCCAAATCGGACTGAGAAAAAAATCGCAGCATGCTGCTTTTTTGCGAGTTTCTACTGCGAGTCTCTCCAATGCAAGTCTATGGGAGCGTGTAAATATTTGGATGTCACGGGACGGCACTCACACCATCCTAGTGACATGCGATTTTCTAAATACATTTCTCGCATGTTTCCTAAAACACTGGAAATGAGTGATATGTCACAATGTCTGTCAATTACTATTCTCTGTCAGTCGGTCTCTCCCTCTCGGTCTCTATTCTCTCTCTGTCGGTCCGTCACTATCTCTCTCCCTCTCTCACAGTCTGTCGGTCATTTTCCCCTCCTCTCTCATACTCACCGTTCCCCGATCCCCGGCGCTGCACGGCATTCACACTGCTCCGGCGGCTTTTACTATTTTGAAAAAAGCCGGCCGCTCATTATTCAATCTCGTATTCCCTGCTTTCCCCGCCCACAGACGCCTATGATTGGTTGCAGTGAGACACGTCCCCACGTGAGTGACAGGTGTCTCACTGCACCCAATCACAGCAGCCGGTGGGCGTGTCTATACTGTGCAGTGAAATAAATAATTAAATAATTAAAAAAAACAGCGTGCGGTCCCCCCAATTTTAATACCAGCCAGATAAAGCCATACGGCTGAAGGCTGGTATTCTCAGGATGGGGAGCTCCACGTTATGGGGAGCCCCCCAGCCTAACAATATCAGTCAGCAGCCGCCCAGAATTGCCGCATACATTAGATGCGACAGTTCTGGGACTGTACCCGACTCTTCCCGATTTGCCCTGGTGCGTTGGCAAATTGGAGTAATAAAGAGTTAATGCCACTAAATCCTAGATTAATCATGTCAGGCGTCTCCCTGAGATACCTTCCATGATTAATCTGTAAATTACAGTAAATAAACACACACACACGCACCTGAAAAAATCATTTATTTGAAATAAAAAACACTAACAAATTCCCTGGTTCACCAATTTAATAAGCCCCTAAAAGCCCTCCATGTCCGACGTAATCCAGGATGGTCCAGCGTCGCTTCCAGCTCTGCTGCATGAAGGTGACCGGAGCTGCAGAAGACACCGCCGCTCCTGTCAGCTCCATGCAGCAACTGAGGTGAGTAGCGCGATCAGCTGAGCTGTCACTGTTGGAGGATCCAGCGGTGGCCACGGGTAACCTCAGTGACAGCTCAGCTGATCGTGCTACTCACCTCAGTTGCTGCGTGGAGGTGACAGGAGCGGCGGTGTCTATGTGTCTCCACACCGGATGCTGTGATTGGGTGCAGTGAGACACCTGTCACTCAGCGTGGGGGCGTGTCTCACTGCAACTAATCATAGGCGCCTGTGGGCGGGGAAAGCAGGGAATACGAGATTGTTTAATGAGCGGCCGGCTTTTTCAAAATAGTAAAAGCTGCCGGAGCAGTGTGAACGCCGTGCAGCATCGGGGATCGGTGAGTATGAGAGAGGGCTGCTAACTTCAGTCACTCAGGAGTTTAGCGGTCACCGGTGAGCCCTTCACGGCACAGACAGAGCCGCAGCATGACAATGAAGTCGGGTGAAGTTCACCCGAGTTCATTCTGATCGTGCGGCTCTGTCTGTGTCTGTTGTCATCTGCCATTCAGCTCTGCTACATGGCTGTCTGTGTCTGCTGTCAGCGGCCATGTAGCAGAGCTGAATGGCAGATGACAGTAAAATATACGCATTACACACGCATTACACACGCATTACACACGCTAGTAAAATCATTAAATTATTCAGAAAAAGCATCGCACTTGCGTTACACTCGGACCTAACGTGAACTAAAATCAGCCGAGTTTTTTTCAGCCCAGTCAGACCGATTTTAGTCGCATTGATGTGTTTCCAGCCTAAGAAGTGATGGCGTACAGCAGGCTTTCCAGATTACTTAAAGGGAAGTTGATGGATGTGGCATACTGTCGGATCCATGGGCAGCATGTAATAAAAGGGATTCTGCAATCAGATCACAGCTGCGGAGGAGAAGGAGGGATTAATCTCCCCCATCTTGTTCATTGTCAGCTGATGCAATTATCATACTGCACTCAGATATCATCTGAGTACAGTCCGATGTTTCACTCGCACCCATAGACTTGTATCCAGAATCTGGATGAGAAAAAAGCTGACCATCTGCTCTCCTTCAGTGAATAACATTGTTCCGAGTGCAATACAAGATTTTCTCGCATTGCACTCGTCCAATTCATACGCTCGTGTGAGCGTGCCCTAAGGAGCATTTACAGTGGCCGATAATCGTTTATGAGCATTTCCAGATTATGAGTCTAAAGGCCCCGTCACACGCAGCGACGTATCTAACGATATATTGCCGGGGTCACGAATTCCATGACGCACATCCAGCATCGTTAGCGATGTTGTTGCGTGTGACACGCACGAACGACAGTTAACGATGGAAAATACTCACCAAATCGTCCATCCTTGACACGTCGTTCCTTTATAAAAAATCGTTGATTGTTGAGCACGCAGGTTGTTCGTCGTTCCCAAGGCAGCACACATCGGGAACGACAAACTACAGATTACCTGCGGCCGCCGGCACTGAGGAAGGAAGGCGGTGGGTGGGATGTTATGTCCCGCTCATCTCCACCCCTCCGCTTCTATTGTGCAGCCGCTTAGTGATGCCGCTGTGACGCCGCACGAACCGCCTCCTTAGAAAGGAGGCCATTCGCTGGCAACAGCGACGTCGCTAGGCAGGTAAGTAGTGTGACGGGTGTTAGCGATATTGTGCGCTACGGGCAACGATTTGCCCGTGACGCACAAACGACAGGGGCCGGTGCTTTCACCAGCGATTATCGATAGCGATGTCGCTCCGTGTAACACCCCCTTAACTAAACAGGCTGGCAATCATCCAACAAATAAGTAAAACACTCTTTTGTTGAATTAACTTATTTCTGAGCTCTCTGGCTTAAAATCATCACCATAACCCTCAGCAGCGCATTGTTCTTTACAAACAGGTGATATGCTGCCAAGAACATGATATTCTATTTCCATACAATGAGCGTATTAACATGTCTAAGCAAGCCAATTGGCTTACATGTCAATGGTTGTTTACCAGCCGCAATTTTCCAGCATAAATGGACTATAAGGTCTTTTTATCAGACATATTATAACAAAGAATCTAACATCACACGCAACCATCACACAGTGATGCTATTTAAAAATGGCACATGCTTTCTCACCTACCCACCCAGAATAGGTGATGAGGGCTTAATGGGAGTCTGACAGCAGGTTTTTGGTATATACTTTGAGGACAGCATGAAGTAGGGGCTGAGACACTGATTTCAGTGATGTGTTACTTATAAGGCTATGTGCTCACTTTGCGATGAGTTTGTTGCAGTTCTAAACGCATCCTCTGGCAGAAATTGTCTTTGTCAAATTTGGCTTTGACCTCAAAAACGGTAAAAATACGCTTGTGTTTTTACCGCGTTTTTACATGCTTTTTCATTGCTTAAAGTTTTCAATACAAATACACTACTAAATAAAGTTTAAAGATTCAAACACTATGAAAAAAATGGAAAAAAAATTATAACAAATATGAGTAAAATCATGCACAAAATAGCTAATTTTATTAAAATGATAACTGTGTTCTAATATTTATGCATAAAATAACGTTAAATTATGGATTTTCATTAATTTAATTGTCAGACTATGTGTGTGTATGTAAAGGGACATCTATCATGCCCTTATTATAAAGTAAAAAACGCATGCGTTTATTTTGTCAAAAAAGCATGCTTTCAGCATCAAAAAAGCATGTTATTCGCTAGGATTTTGATTTCGAATGCGTTATGCAAGTTCTCATTGACTCCAATGTTAGCAAAATGCTGCCAAAATGGCAAAAACAATTGACATGCTGCTTCTTTAGGCCTGTTTCACACGTCAGTGATTCTGGTACGTTTTGTTTGTGCTTTTTTTAAACGTACCAGAATCACTGAAATACGCAGACCCATTATAATGAATGGGTCTGCTCACACGTCAGTGATTTTTCACTGACCATGTCTCCGTGCAGCGTTCACGCGTGTCCGTGATTGCTGCACGGAGACATGTCCATTTTTTTCTGGCATCACTGAAGTCCCACGGACCACGCAGTGATGTGATCCGTGAAACACGTGCCAGAAAAAAATGTGCTTTTAAAAATAAAAATCATTTTTACTCACCCGGGTCCAGCGATGTCCTCTGCAGCCCGTCCTCCCTGCTGCTTCTGAGCCGGCTCATTACTGTCGCGCATATTCATGATGCGCAACACAGCCGACCCGGAAGCAGCTGCTGCGGGGGTCAGCGCCGGCCGGATGCTGCACCGCGGGAGCGATCAGCACCATGGAGAGCGGGAGCGCGCACAGGTGAGTGAATCTCTAAGAGCAATCACGGGCCACGGAGAACGGAGCCCAGATTGCACTTAGACAACCCACGTGTGCCGTGATTCACAGCACACGGAGGGACATGTGCGTGTTTTACACACCAGTGAAAAACGTCAGTGTTTTTCACTGACGTGTGAAACGGGCCTTAAATGCAGAGATTTTGACAAATTTTCTGCAACTGAAACGCTGCGTTTTTAACAGCAAAGTGCGCACAAGAAATCACAATTTCCCATAGACTTTGCTTGGAAATCAAAACGCATGCATTTTGGCATTAAAATGCTGCAGTTCAAAACGCTGCGGAAACGCATGAAAAAACGCAACGTGCGCACATAGCCTTAGACTGTGTGCTGTTGTTCCAATGTAATAAGAGTTTTAGGGATTATAACAGCATGGACTAGTTTCGCGTATCTTTTAGACCGACCATGTTCCCAGCACTAATTAGCAACTTACTGTCACTATATAATGGACATAGAAAGCTGTGAATCAGTGGTGTGGCAGGGTTAGCTTTCTGAGCACTGCTACTTCTAAGAACTGTGTGTAACAACTGCTGCCCCAGTAAACTAAGTGATAAATTGCTGGAATCAGGGTCACTTTCCCTATATTCTGCTGTTCTCTGATGAGTTAGCAAAAACTTGGTGATATATTCACTTTAATTGCAGGGAATCCCACCATTCATGAAAATGGGGGTTGGTTTTCCCCTGTTTGAATGGAACCACGGTCCAGCATACAGACATCTCAAACTCTGTGACGACCAGATAATGGAGTATAGCATTTCACAACATCCTCCGGGATTTTATTTTATTTTTTATTTTTATAAATAAATATATATATAAATATATATATATATATATATATATATATATATATATATATATATATATATATATATATATATATATATAAATATAAGTAAATAAATAATAATAAATAAATAATAAATACATAATAATAATAATAATAATAAAAAATATAATAAATATATATATATATATATAAATATATATTTTTATTTATTTTTTATTTTATTTTATATTTATTTTATTTGATTTTATTTTATTCAGCCACAGAGTTTCTATATTTTGCAGATCTCCTCGACTCTACTATATCTGCAGCAAATGTGATAATATCTGCATGTGAATAAATACATCGATACATACTTATTTACTGTGGATTGTTAGGCCATGTGCCCACAGGAGAAAATGCCTGCGGATTTTGCTGTGGAAAACCTGTGGATTTTCTAGATTTTCCAGATAAATCTGCAGGTTTGCGCAAGTACAGACACTCCCCATTATCCTCTGGGATTTGGAGAGTGCTGTTTCAATGCTGTGGATTTCCTGCAGCCACAAAGAACTGCATGTCAATTATTCCTGCGAATTTCCTGCCTTTCTACTATGGAGATACTGGGGGGGAAATCTGCAGGAATAACGCTCGATTTCCACACATTTTCCTCAACAATTCCGCAGCAATGGATAGCTGCGAATTCTGGGGAGCTGCTGTGTGAACCTGCGGAAATACCTGCAGAAAATTCCACAGGTGTTTTCTCCCGTGGGTGATTTCTCCCTTACGGTGATTACTTCATGGTTCCACTTTGCATTTTGCCTGCAGCAGGTGAAAAACTGGAGCCCAAATCGTAGAACTATAGTAAGAGGCTGAATTCCAGAAGGAATCTGTCCGGGTGTGTCACGGGTGACAGTCATGTGGTTATGTGGTTTCTGGCTTGGTGTATAGGTGTGGATCCTATCATGGGTGGTGAGGGACTTCAGGGACCAGCAGTAGGTTTGGTCAGGGGTCACCATCTCCCCCTTTCCTAGATGCAGGGGTCCCCTTCCCTTCTTCGCCGCTCGCTTGGTACTTCCCCGTACCTAGCGTGACACAATCTCTTCATAGTCAGCACTTGTAATGTTGCTACAAGTAAAGTACATTGTTGTGAAGATCATGTTCTCGCCTCGTTGTGTGCTCGGAGGGTGTTATTAGATGCCTTGGATATAATTAGAGGTGTATGTTGTGTTGTAGTCTGGACCTTTATACTAGACCTTTGTTATGGTAAAATGCTGAATGTATAATGAATATACAAATAAAGAAGCATCACTGACAACCATGATTATACATTATACGTCTCCTTCATAGTTTGTCAGCTCAAAATAAGGGGTTTCTTTGCCCTTTGTAATATTGGCAGCTCTCAGCGCCTTTTACACTACAATTGTGAATAATGAGCCTGTGAGACTGGCCTGTTACAATTGCCAGTTACACCACTGCCAGGAAATAGCTAAAAGACGGCCGTACATTATCTCCAGAGTGGTGGGTATGGGTGCAGGCCTATTACACAGAGCTGCTCGCACCTTGAATAAAGGGGATATAATACACATAACAGTACTAGACATAATTGTCATTTCCTTTTAATAGAAACAAAGATGATGGCTCCAAATGCTGCCTAGAATTGCAGTTTACAGGATTTGTACTTGTATATGGGCAATGAAGGATTAGACTGATTCGTGGCTTCTGATTTATAAGTGGGTCTGGTTTATAGAATGATGAATGCACAAGTTGTGGATGACTTGTGGGGGTTTATTTCTATGCTCTAGCAGTGTTTTACACATTTCAACTGCACAATTACCCCAACACCCAATAAACTGCAAATAAATAACTTGTGGTAAACTGCAGATATGCAGCACTAAGCGTGGATTCAGTAGCCACGCACGTATGTACAAGAAGTCAGTGTAGTAAAAACCAGCGCTGTTGTTAACACTTGGCTATGGGAACATGTGCCATGGATCCTTTCCACGTGCCTCAGGTCTCGTCACCACGTGAACTCCCCGTCTGCCAGGTATCTTCAGTCTGCTAATACTGCTGTAGACGGGATTGGAGCTGTATGTGATTGTTTATGGATATTGCGTTGCTCTCTGTAAGTCTCCTACAAATGTCATTGGTACAGAGTCTACAGAGGGAACCGCAGTGTTTTCATGATCAGTATTGGGCCTTCATTGCAGCTGTCCCATAAGTGATCCAACATAATCAAATGCAGGACCGTAATGACAGCCTCGTACATATATGATGTCACTGTAAACAATGTTAAGACAAGCATCCCAAGTGCTTTCCTCCTATGTAATTATATGCTCTTTGATGGTTAAAGGGAACCTGTCACCAGATTTGGTGACTTTAAGCTGCAGCCACCACCAGTGAGCTCTTATATACAGCAGTCTAGAATACTGTATATAAGAGCCGAGGCTGGTGTGTAAAACACAAAAAAACAGTTTTATAATACCTAGGGGGCGGTCCAGTCCAATGAGTGTTGCTGCTTTCCACACCAGCGCCTCCTCTCTGCGGCGAACTCTGTCCTCCTTCTACCCAGCCCAGTATAAATGATGTGTCTACATCATCCAATCTATGAAGAGAATGGTTCTCCCAGTGCCACCAAATGTTCTGGACTTTCTTTTTCTTATCCCCTCTTTTGATAACTATGAATCTCTGTGGGTCTCTGGGCCTTGGTAATTCGCCATATATCTGGTATCTTTTGTGAGTGGCAGCTTTTTCTGCCTTCTTACATTTTCGGCTCTAAAGCTGGTGTCACACTAAACGACAGCGACAACGACGTCGCTGTTACGTCACCATTTTCGGTGACGTAACAGCGACCTTGTAAGTCGCTGTTATGATCGCTGCTTAGCTGTCAAACACAGCAGAAGCAGCGATCATAAGGTCGCTGTGCTACATGTTCAGAGAGCAGGGAGCCGCGCTTAGCGCTGGCTCCTTGCTCTCCTGCAGCACACATCGGGTTAATTAACCCGATGTGTGCTGCAGCTACATGTCACAGTTCAGAGAGCAGGGAGCCGCGCTTAGCGCTGGCTCCTTGCTCTCCTGCAGCACACATCGGGTTAATTAACCCGATGTGTGCTGCAGCTACATGTCACAGTGCAGAGAGCAAGGAGCCGCGCGCACTGCTTAGCGCTGGCTCCTTGCTCTCCTTGCTACAGTATACATCGGGTTAATTACCCGATGCGTACTGCAGCCACATGTCACAGTGCAGGAGCCGGCGCTGGCAGCAAGAGCGGAGGCTGGTAACCAGCGTAAACATCGGGTAACCAGGGAAAGGTCTTCCCTTGGTTACCCGATGTTTACGCTGGTTACAGCTTACCGCAGCTGCCAGTGCCGGCTCCTGATCGCTTCATTTCGTCGCTCTCTCGCTGTCACACACAGCGATGTGTGTGTCACAGCGGGAGAGTGACGACCAAAAAATGAAGCTGGACATTCAGCAACGACCGGCGACCTCACAGCAGGGGCCAGGTCGTTGCTGGATGTCACACACAGCGACAGCGACGGGACGTCGCTGCAACGTCACAGAAAATGGTGATGTAACAGCGACGTCGTTGTCGCTGTCGTTTAGTGTGACACCAGCTTAAGTCATTAGAGCCGATGCAGCTCTATGTGCAGATTACATACTGTATTAAGCGCTGCGATAGCCTGGCGTTTATGGGTTAAAGCCCTCCTGCACTGTGTGAGGAGGTGTGACGATTCGCATTTCTCATTGCCTTTTGCGGTAGTGAGTATCTGCGCATGCGCTGGCAACGTCACATTCAGTGACGTGTGCGCTTCAAGCGTGCGTTCCACTGTGCGTCCCGGAACAGAGGGGTGGCGTGGATGCAGCGTCACACGCAGGCAGCTGATCAAGGATTTAAATATGGCGGGCGCAGCATAGCAGTGCACAGTGCTTTGAAAGGCCCGCTGCTGCCGCTTGGTGAGTCCTTGTCAGCTATCTTCGTAGCGGTTTGCTGGGTAATATGATCCTTTGTTTTCAGTACCTTGATTGTGTTGTTTATTTGTTTTCAGCATGTCCTGCCCAGTCTGTGTGAACTTAGGACTGGTGCGTGTTGTAAACTCCCGTGACGAATACTAAATGTAGGAAACGCGTCGGGAGAACGGGGACACCAGGACCTCATTTCCTAATAAGGGGACCATATGCTCAGTCCATGCAAGGACCATTGGGACGCCCTGAGTGCTATGAGGATCCTCTAGAGTAAAGATGGATGGATCGTTTCTGGGTGAGACCATTCCACCTTTTCTACATATAAAAACAGTGATTTATTGTGACCCAGTGGTACTGAGGTGGTCCATATCCTGTTGATAACTGCCCTGTCTTTGCAGATTTACAGTGGTCAGCTTACCAGACTGTTGTTATCATTTAAGAAGTGACCTTCTGGCCGATTGAACTCCTCTTAAGCTGGGTTCACACTAAACGACAGCGACAACGACGTCGCTGTTACGTCACCATTTTCGGTGACGTAACAGCGACCTTGTAAGTCGCTGTTATGATCGCTGCTTAGCTGTCAAACACAGCAGAAGCAGCGATCATAACGTCGCTGTGCTACATGTTCAGAGAGCAGGGAGCCGCGCTAAAATTAGCGCTGGCTCCTTGCTCTCCTGCAGCACACATCGGGTTAATTAACCCGATGTGTGCTGCAGCTACATGTCACAGTTCAGAGAGCAGGGAGCCGCGCTTAGGGCTGGCTCCTTGCTCTCCTGCAGCACACATCGGGTTAATTAACCCGATGTGTGCTGCAGCTACATGTCACAGTTCAGAGAGCAGGGAGCCGAGCGCACTGCTTAGCGCTGGCTCCTTGCTCTCCTTGCTACAGTATACATGGGGTTAATTACCCGATGTGTACTGCAGCCACATGTGCACAGAGCAGGAGCCGGCACTGGCAGCAAGAGCGGAGGCTGGTAACCAGCGTAAACATCGGGTAACCAGGGAAAGGTCTTCCCTTGGTTACCCGATGTTTACGCTGGTTACAGCTTACCGCAGCTGCCAGTGCCGGCTCCTGATCGCTTCATTTCGTCGCTCTCTCGCTGTCACACACAGCGATGTGTGTGTCACAGCGGGAGAGTGACGACCAAAAAATGAAGCTGGACATTCAGCAACGACCGGCGACCTCACAGCAGGGGCCAGGTCGTTGCTGGATGTCACACACAGCGACAGCGACGGGACGTCGCTGCAACGTCACAGAAAATGGTGACGTAGCAGCGACGTCGTTGTCGTTGTCGCTGTGTGTGACACCAGCTTTACATGCTGAGGGGAACTGTGTGTTGTTCTGGCTATTTTAAGATAACATTTTATTTGAGGTTGGGATCTCTGGCTTCTTTTAAGGAATATATTAAAAGTTAAGTTTTACTTCTTGTACCCCGGCTGACTATCCTAATAATTGATGTGGTACTTTACCAGTGGCTAATTCTATATCATCCATTCTAGCCAGCATTGCAGTCATGCGCAGGCGCCCTACTGATGGCAGATCAAAGTACTGTAATGCGTAGGCGCGAGGAAAGGTTAAACACTGCCCATGCATGGCACTACAATACTTTGATCTGCCATGAGCAGGACCTCACAGTCGGCTAGTGTGGATGACGTAGGATGCGTCATGCATACAGGCCTCAGAAGAAGGACAGCAATCACCGCAGAGAGGAGACGCCGGACTGGAGAGAGGTGGCGCTAGATCGGAGAGCGGAGGCATTGGACTGGAGAGCAGCGACACCCATTGGACTGAACCGCCCCTTAGGTGAGTATTATAAAAGTGTTTTTTATGTTCTACACAGCAGCCTTGGCTGTTATATACAGTATTCTGGAATGCGGTATGTCTCCAAATCTGGTGACAGGTTCCCTTTAAAGGAAACAATACTAATGTTTGAGTTTTATAAGCCTAGGATCATTTCATCACTAGGAGTAGACCTTAGAACAGGGATCCCCAACCTGTGGCTCGGGGGCTATATGTGGCTGGCAGGCTTATGTGACCGACACCTTTCTGCCAGCTTGGTGTACTAGTACTGCATCAATCAAACATCTATAGAGAGAGCGTCTCCAAATGGTGACCTTTGTGGGTAGCTCTGCTCAGAAGGGCAGATCTGGATGTTCAAAGTGGTTGTGCACTACTCGTACAATCCCTTCACAGTCCATATGTTTCCCCCATTTAAAGTAATAAAACCTATACTCACGTCCGCTGTTCCAGTGGTGTAGGCACTTCCTCTCCTGGGATTGTGTAACTGTGCGATGTCATGCTGATGTCACGCGATCCCTGCCGCCAATCAGTGGCCACTTCACTCCAATTTTAGGCAAATCACTTACATTCAGAGGAAGTGAGTGCTGCTTTTGTGGCGCCCCTGAGACTTCCGTCGCCACAGAGATATTGCACCGCAGCCAGAGGTGTGATGTCCCATCCTGGCTAAGAACAAGGGTACATACCGGTTCACAGGCAAATCTGCACAAACACTCATTGCTAGGCACATACAGGGACCAGAGATAGTGGCAGCTACCCCCATGCTGTAGCCAGGGGGGCCGTAAGAGTGAGAAGTTTCCTGGTGGAGATCCTGGGGCCCAGCTAGGCCCAGGTGACACCACAGACAGAGAAGAGAGGATCCCAGGGCCACGAAAGGGCATATCTGCTCGTGGCCTGTTCCACAGGTAGATCGGGTGGAGGGGTCTGGCTGCATTCGGGGATGGTCCCCAGACAGAGGGAAGAAAGACATTTCCTCATAAAGTAACACCGAGGGCCCAGGGTGGTTGCAGGCGCCCAGGGCCACCACCTGCCATAGATCCCCTGGGAAGAGGTCAAGATTCCTGTAAGGCAAGTCCTCTTGACCAGATTCTGGGCAGAGGCCGAGACTAGTTTATCTACCAAAGTCGAGGCTAAGAAGTCAGCCAAGGAAAGACACTTAAAAGTGGTGCACCGGTATTAACCCTAAGAATTACCTAGGATCGGCGGAGGCACCGGATAGTGAATTCCAGCACTCCAACGGCAAACAGTCTGCTGCAGCCCTGGCAACAGTGAGTAAAAACCTTGAACTGCAACCTCTGGTGTCACTTCCTTTATTCCGCACTGCACCGCATCATTCCCAAAACACCATAGACTCTTACAAGCTTCAACGGTTGCCCCGGGGTACCGCTCCACCTGTGGGGAGCAGAACCATCCCAGTTGCCATTACATCAGCCCCGGAGGCCCTATCCAGCAGCGGCGGCTCCATAGCCGCAATCCACAGGTGGCGTCACAAATATACCGTATTTTTCGGACCATAAGACGCACTTTTTTTCCCCCAAATGTTGGGGGAAAGTTGGGGGTGCGTCTTATGGTCTGACTATAGGGCTGCGGCCGGGAATGAGGGTGCTGCGGGTCATCGGGGGCACGAGCAGGCAGCAGCAGCGCCTGCCGTGACCACGTGGGCCCGCTCATTACATTTGCACGCCCATCCTCCCGCCCATCTCTCAGCGCTGAAGCCGGCACTGACAGGTGGGCGGGAGGACGAGCGGGGACGCGCGCATAGTAAAGAGCCGGTCCGCATGATCACCCCTGGCAATTACAGCCTGGAGTGATCATGTGCGGCTGTATTCACTGCCCCCCGCGCGTCATTACCAGCGCGGGGTGCAGTGAATCAGTACACTCACCCGTCCCCGTGTGTGGAGCCGGCCCCTGCTGCACGCGATTTCTTCCGATCTGTGCCGGTCAGCTGATCTGTGCCGGTCAGCTGATCGGCACAGACAGGAAGACATCGCGTGCTGCAGGGGAACGGCTCCACACACACAGGTCAGCGTGCCAGAGAGGAAGATGATCGGTGCTGCAGGGAGTGAGGAAAAGGTGAGTATAAACATTTATTTTTTTCTCTGTGCTATAGGATACAGGCCATATACCAGGATGGTGTATGAGCACGATGGGGGCATATAGCAGGATGGGAGTATGTGAACAGGCTGGATGGGGGGGTATGTGAACAGGCTGGATGGGGGGGGGGGGTATGTGAACAGGCTGGATGGGGGGGGGGTATGTGAACAGGCTGGATGGGGGGGGGGGTATGTGAACAGGCTGGATGGGGGGGGGGGTATGTGAACAGGCTGGATGGGGGGGGGGTATGTGAACAGGCTGGATGGGGGGGGGGGGGGTATGTGAACAGGCTGGATGGGGGGGGGGGGGTATGTGAACAGGCTGGATGGGGGGTATGTGAACAGGCTGGATGGGGGGTATGTGAACAGGCTGGATGGGGGGGTATGTGAACAGGCTGGATGGGGGGGTATGTGAACAGGCTGGATGGGGGGGTATGTGAACAGGCTGGATGGGGGGGTATGTGAACAGGCTGGATGGGGGGGTATGTGAACAGGCTGGATGGGGGGGTATGTGAACAGGCTGGATGGGGGGGTATGTGAACAGGCTGGATGGGGGGGTATGTGAACAGGCTGGATGGGGGGGTATGTGAACAGGCTGGATGGGGGGGTATGTGAACAGGCTGGATGGGGGGGTATGTGAACAGGCTGGATGGGGGGGTATGTGAACAGGCTGGATGGGGGGGTATGTGAACAGGCTGGATGGGGGGGTATGTGAACAGGCTGGATGGGGGGGTATGTGAACAGGCTGGATGGGGGGGTATGTGAACAGGCTGGATGGGGGGGTATGTGAACAGGCTGGATGGGGGGGTATGTGAACAGGCTGGATGGGGGGGTATGTGAACAGGCTGGATGGGGGGGTATGTGAACAGGCTGGATGGGGGGGTATGTGAACAGGCTGGATGGGGGGGTATGTGAACAGGCTGGATGGGGGGGTATGTGAACAGGCTGGATGGGGGGGTATGTGAACAGGCTGGATGGGGGGGTATGTGAACAGGCTGGATGGGGGGGTATGTGAACAGGCTGGATGGGGGGGTATGTGAACAGGCTGGATGGGGGGGTATGTGAACAGGCTGGATGGGGGGGTATGTGAACAGGCTGGATGGGGGGGTATGTGAACAGGCTGGATGGGGGGGTATGTGAACAGGCTGGATGGGGGGGTATGTGAACAGGCTGGATGGGGGGGTATGTGAACAGGCTGGATGGGGGGGTATGTGAACAGGCTGGATGGGGGGGTATGTGAACAGGCTGGATGGGGGGGTATGTGAACAGGCTGGATGGGGGGGTATGTGAACAGGCTGGATGGGGGGGTATGTGAACAGGCTGGATGGGGGGGTATGTGAACAGGCTGGATGGGGGGGTATGTGAACAGGCTGGATGGGGGGGTATGTGAACAGGCTGGATGGGGGGGTATGTGAACAGGCTGGATGGGGGGGTATGTGAACAGGCTGGATGGGGGGGTATGTGAACAGGCTGGATGGGGGGGTATGTGAACAGGCTGGATGGGGGGGTATGTGAACAGGCTGGATGGGGGGGTATGTGAACAGGCTGGATGGGGGGGGTATGTGAACAGGCTGGATGGGGGGGTATGTGAACAGGCTGGATGGGGGGGGTATGTGAACAGGCTGGATGGGGGGGTATGTGAACAGGCTGGATGGGGGGGGGTATGTGAACAGGCTGGATGGGGGGGGGGTATGTGAACAGGCTGGATGGGGGGGGGGTATGTGAACAGGCTGGATGGGGGGGGGGTATGTGAACAGGCTGGATGGGGGGGGGTATGTGAACAGGCTGGATGGGGGGGGGGTATGTGAACAGGCTGGATGGGGGGGGGTATGTGAACAGGCTGGATGGGGGGGGTATGTGAACAGGCTGGATGGGGGGGGGGTATGTGAACAGGCTGGATGGGGGGGGGGGGGTATGTGAACAGGCTGGATGGGGGGGGGGTATGTGAACAGGCTGGATGGGGGGGGGGGTATGTGAACAGGCTGGATGGGGGGGGGTATGTGAACAGGCTGGATGGGGGGGGGTATGTGAACAGGCTGGATGGGGGGGTATGTGAACAGGCTGGATGGGGGGGTATGTGAACAGACTGGATGGGGGGTATGTGAACAGGCTGGATGGGGGGTATGTGAACAGGCTGGATGGGGGGTATGTGAACAGGCTGGATGGGGGGTATGTGAACAGGCTGGATGGGGGGTATGTGAACAGGCTGGATGGGGGGGTATGTGAACAGGCTGGATGGGGGGGTATGTGAACAGGCTGGATGGGGGGGTATGTGAACAGGCTGGATGGGGGGGTATGTGAACAGGCTGGATGGGGGGGGTATGTGAACAGGCTGGATGGGGGGGGTATGTGAACAGGCTGGATGGGGGGGTATGTGAACAGGCTGGATGGGGGGGTATGTGAACAGGCTGGATGGGGGGGTATGTGAACAGGCTGGATGGGGGGGTATGTGAACAGGCTGGATGGGGGGGTATGTGAACAGGCTGGATGGGGGGGGGGTATGTGAACAGGCTGGATGGGGGGGGGTATGTGAACAGGCTGGATGGGGGGGGGTATGTGAACAGGCTGGATGGGGGGGGGTATGTGAACAGGCTGGATGGGGGGGGTATGTGAACAGGCTGGATGGGGGGGGGGTATGTGAACAGGCTGGATGGGGGGGGGTATGTGAACAGGCTGGATGGGGGGGGGTATGTGAACAGGCTGGATGGGGGGTATGTGAACAGGCTGGATGGGGGGTATGTGAACAGGCTGGATGGGGGGGGGTATGTGAACAGGCTGGATGGGGGGGGGGTATGTGAACAGGCTGGATGGGGGGGTATGTGAACAGGCTGGATGGGGGGGTATGTGAACAGGCTGGATGGGGGGGTATGTGAACAGGCTGGATGGGGGGGTATGTGAACAGGCTGGATGGGGGGGGGTATGTGAACAGGCTGGATGGGGGGGGTATGTGAACAGGCTGGATGGGGGGGGGTATGTGAACAGGCTGGATGGGGGGGGTATGTGAACAGGCTGGATGGGGGGGGTATGTGAACAGGCTGGATGGGGGGGGTATGTGAACAGGCTGGATGGGGGGGGGTATGTGAACAGGCTGGATGGGGTGGTATGTGAACAGGCTGGATGGGGGGGGTATGTGAACAGGCTGGATGGGGGGGTATGTGAACAGGCTGGATGGGGGGGTATGTGAACAGGCTGGATGGGGGTTTATAGCAGGATCATATACAAGGCAGGAGGATCATTACCAGGATGGGGTACCTTAGTAGAGAATTTGGGGACATTACCCCCATAACAGTGTCAGCAGCAGATCCTCGCCCCATAACAGTGTGTCATGACCACATTTTTTGCTTAAAGTTTTATTTTCCCATTTTCCTCCTCTAAAACCAGGGTGCGTCTTATAGTCCGGTGCGTCTTATAGTCCGAAAAATACGGTATATTTCCACAAACTTTATTATTGATCAGCACCCCTCCATACCGCCACTTTAATTGACTTCACCCGGGTCACGGAGTCGGGCCCCGCCACCGCTGACTACCCCGGACTAGTCCGGCCCAACACCGAGTCGGCTAAGGCCCTGTGGTGGGCGGGTCACTTTTCTCTCTCTTCCTCCAGATCTATGTGATATGTCCAAAGTCGGGAAGAGTGAAGTGAATCCTCATTGGCCGACGGGATCATGTGACATCAGAAAGTTACGCACTCACTGGAGAGACAGTGCCAACATCACTGGAATGAAGCTGGGACCGGAGGGGAGTATATGTTTTATTATTGTAAATGGTGGAAACATTTGGAGTACGAAGTGGTTGTCCAAGTAGTAGATAACCCCTTTAACTGGTAGTATCATTCAATCGCAAGCTTGATGGGAGTACTTAAGTAGAGAATACTGAATGGGGGAAAGGTGGCTCGCCTGGATGTAAATATATTACCAGGGCAGACATTATACCAGTTACAGGAGCTCTGGATGTCACTACTATGGGAGGAGGGAGGCAAGAGCTGGATGTCACTGCTCTGGGGCTCATCATGTGGCTGTCAGGTTCAGAAAGACTGGGGACCACTGCCTTAGTCACTTCCACATGGATGAGTTTACTAATCGCACAATTATACTGGTGACACAATAGACAGGAGTTAGGACCAGCGGCTACACAGTGGACTTCCTGAGCCCTGTGACGGCTGCACATCGTGGCTGAGATCTAGTCCTGGTCTTGTGTGGCCATGCTGGGAGGCTCCAGCTGTGAATGACTCGTGTGGGGGGTTTCATTGACAACTAATCCCACCTTCCCATCACCATTTTTTTTCATACTAGATATCGGTTGAACTTGGTCTTCCCGTACTGAAGGCATCATCATCTCACAATACAAAAGTAATACATAGTGGTTACAGAAAATCAAATTCTTATGATAAAAGTTACATCATTTTATTTATTTATTTATTTATTTATTTATTTTTTTTCAATTATGAAATGGTTTTATCTGGTCAAGATATTTATTTATTGTCTTTCTGTCACCCATTATAATACCCACCACATTTAGATCCACGGTTATATGAAAATACACGTTTTTACGCATGGGAAATCATTTATTGTGCATAGAATACTGGCCCAAGATGTTGTCATTATCTCCTTGCATTTAAATACCTATCACATTACTTTTATAATTCCCTTTGTACTTTCTTATACATTGCTTAAAGCACCCGCTCCTTTTTTATGTTAATGCTGGGAGTGGTGCTTCTAATCGAAGACCCCTGTCCTGGCACTATACTCACCCGCTGGCGTCTTCAGCTTTTATCGATGCCGCTCCTCTCCCACGGAGCCATCTTGTGACTGCAACATATGACTGGCTGGAAGTCAGACGTACGGTCACAAGCTCCCACTGCAAGTCTATTACAGCCAGCAAAAGTCTCTCATAGACTTGTACTGAGTTGTGACCTCTGGCTCCATGAAACACTGGAGCTGTCGGCAGGTCACAAACTGCTGGAGGCCGACCCAAGCGGCGGTGATAGCAGAAGATGCCGGAGGGCGAGTATAAAACAGGGGTCGGGGGACTGAGATTTAAAGGACCATTACAGCAGTAAAATGGAAAACAACAAAGCTGTGGAGTGGTGCTTTAAAAGTAGAACAATTCTATTGCCAAATTTGTAACAGACCTTTTAAAGGAAAGCTATCATCAGAAAATTGTTAGAGAAAGGTTTTGATATGTGTATATACATATATGTTTGGAGATATAATATATAAACATTTTAGGGGGAGTAATATTTTCTTTTTTTTTTCCAACTCCAATCTGTATTAAAAAAAATAAAATAAATAAAAAATCTTGCAATATTCTCACTGACCACTGGGGCTATTGTAGAACTCCCATAAAACGCTTTGGAAAGTATCTAGATTTTAGCGCTGCGTGGATTTGTGCAAAAATGTTGAAACTTTTGCTGTTTTCACAATTGTTTTGGCATCTACGTCAGATTGTGTAGAGCTGTGTTATTGCATTCCCCAACTGGAGTAACATTCTTAGCAAAGTGCAAGACACCAACAAAGGCCCCTATTTTATAAAAAATATAATTTTATTAAACATACCACAACAAGGAATAAGTGCAAAAATTAAAAAATGTTAATGCAAGTATTGGTATGGTGAGAGTACTGTGGGCAAATTCCCTACAACTCTCCCTACCTACCCGTGGGGGTCGGCACCCTGTGACGTCACGTTAGTGGTGCCCCCACTCTCCGTCGACTGGCCCTGGTCGCACCCTGTGCTCGACACTAATAGGTGCTGCTATTCTGTGGGGTTTCTATTCATGTATGGTGAATCCCATTCATACTACCATCATATCTCACTGTCGATCCAATATGGGTCAGCTATTATTTATATTGTATGGTTTCAAATATTCACAGTGAATCCTGCAACCTACAAGGATTCATTAAGAGCCAGGGTCTGGGCTCCAGTCCGGGGTTCCTGCATTAATCCCAGGATATCATTATATTTAATAGTTCAACAAGTTAGCCCGTCCTAATGTTGCCCGACGCGTTTCACCTCCAGGACTTAAATTTAGAGGAGGTTCTTCAGGGGCTTTTCCAAATTGAATTCACATGGATGGTACACTGTAACAACAATATACCTTAAATTAAAAAACAACCCTTTATTGGTTACCATCAATCCTATACCAGTTATTCACTCCCTAATAGTTCTCTACTTACTAAGTATCCAATTTGTCCTGAATTAAATGGATCCTTCAATGAGGAATTCTGTTATTACTGAGAAGACAAAATATGTCAATGTATGTAATCAATTTCATTCCGGGATCACATCGCAGTATCCATATCTTACTGGCCATATTATACTCACTTGCAGACATGACTGCACAAACACAGCATAATATCTGTCCTGTGCCACTACTAGATCTGCGATGGTTCACTTTCTGAATATCACATTTATACATACATGAACGGTTACCATAGAAACGAACAGCGACACAGTGGAATGTATAACTTTACTAGCAATGATCTATCGGAAGTGACGTATCGCCCCCCGATATTACTTATTAAACTCTGTGGCTATAATTAATATTTATCGAGAAGATACGATATAATGAATGTGATGGATACATCAAGATCCGTTTGGATTATGGTCCATTTATGGATGGACTTATTAAACAAAACTTTATTGGTAACGAACAGACCGGAAGTGACGAATCGCCACCCGGCAGTATATATAAGTATGGGGGAATAGATTGATCCGTATGGAATATAGATGTACCCGAATAACGGATCAAGGGATACCATGGCTAAACCGGATCCAGATATAGGTTATGACCCGTTGGTAGGAGGATAGGGTAAAAATTCAAAACGGAAGTGACGTATCGCATCTCTGCCCGAGTAACCGGATGTAGTCATAGGAAGTGACCTCACGGGCAATGTTCAGCCTGATAGGCTGGCAGAGATGACAATCATCTCATCTTGATTGGAAACCGGAAACACAGGCCGTATGGAGGGGTATTTAAACCTGAAGGGAGGCCATATCCAGCAGGCGTGTATTACCTGCACTCCCAGCTGACTATCCGATATATACCTAGATATCTGGCTGCCGTTTTCATCTAATAGTAAGTACTACAAACCTTTGGGAAATAATGTTGCGTTTGGAGAAACTCATGTTCTCCCTTACATGTTTTTGTAGTTAAATTGATCTCCATATTGGAGGGGAACTGGACCCAATGGGTGACGGATGTGAACCATCGCAGATCTAGTAGTGGCACAGGACAGATATTATGCTGTGTTTGTGCAGTCATGTCTGCAAGTGAGTATAATATGGCCAGTAAGATATGGATACTGCGATGTGATCCCGGAATGAAATTGATTACATACATTGACATATTTTGTCTTCTCAGTAATAACAGAATTCCTCATTGAAGGATCCATTTAATTCAGGACAAATTGGATACTTAGTAAGTAGAGAACTATTAGGGAGTGAATAACTGGTATAGGATTGATGGTAACCAATAAAGGGTTGTTTTTTAATTTAAGGTATATTGTTGTTACAGTGTACCATCCATGTGAATTCAATTTGGAAAAGCCCCTGAAGAACCTCCTCTAAATTTAAGTCCTGGAGGTGAAACGCGTCGGGCAACATTAGGACGGGCTAACTTGTTGAACTATTAAATATAATGATATCCTGGGATTAATGCAGGAACCCCGGACTGGAGCCCAGACCCTGGCTCTTAATGAATCCTTGTAGGTTGCAGGATTCACTGTGAATATTTGAAACCATACAATATAAATAATAGCTGACCCATATTGGATCGACAGTGAGATATGATGGTAGTATGAATGGGATTCACCATACATGAATAGAAACCCCACAGAATAGCAGCACCTATTAGTGTCGAGCACAGGGTGCTACCAGGGCCAGTCGACGGAGAGTGGGGGCACCACTAACGTGACGTCACAGGGTGCCGACCCCCACGGGTAGGTAGGGAGAGTTGTAGGGAATTTGCCCACAGTACTCTCACCATACCAATACTTGCATTAACATTTTTTAATTTTTGCACTTATTCCTTGTTGTGGTATGTTTAATAAAATTATATTTTTTATAAAATAGGGGCCTTTGTTGGTATTTTAGTGATTATACCCCTACTGAAAGAGCACATATCTCTTTCTTTGGTTATAGAGTGTTTAGTGTTATGGCTGGATTTTTGTCAGGGCCAATTGAGGATAATACATGGCTAAAAGATGCCAAGGAAGCTTTTTCTGAGTTAGCTTATGAGGAAACTCCCACTCAAGCACAATCCCTAAGGTCTATTTTTTCAGATCTACTGATTGAGTACAAAGAGAATATTAAATCGTGGTGGGAGGTCCAATCTCTTGACAACTACATCAAGAACCGCATAGTCCCTAGGGGACTTAGGATTTCCATTTCTCCTGCCCCTAGATCAAGATCGGCAGAACTTTTAGCCAAGTGGGAGGAGGAATCAATTTCATCATCCCTTAGATTTATGGGTATCCTACTAGAGGGTGAGAAAAAGACATTGCAAAATACAACTGAAAAATTACAAAAAACTATTGATAGGGCCTTGAAATTTAAAACGGATGCTGAATTTGCTAATAGGGAGGCAACTCTTAAAACTTCAATAGAGCGGTATAGATTGAGTATAAAAGATAGAAAACACAAACGTTTTGCGAGAGATTTAAAGGACTTTAAAGAAAAACAGGCCTATAATTTTGTAGACAGTAGGCAAAAAATTCCCCCAAGTGATATATCGTCCACAGAAGCCGAATCATCAGATTCAGAAAACCGCACCACAAAAAATTGGTGGAATCCCAGAGGACCACCAAAGAGAAAATGGAAGGGGGGTTATATGAAGGGAAGAGGGAATGGAAGACAATATCAAGACAGATCCCAAGGCGGGCTAGATGGCTCATCTACCTCTGGGCAATCATCTGCTTCCTTAGCCCCTCCTTCCACCACCTCTTTTTTAGAAATGAGGGAATCAAGACCATACGACCTGAGGGAAAGGGCTCCCCATGGAATAAACAAAGTTTAAGTCACACTGTAAATCAGAGAACAACTATGACACAGGTGATTAACTTATCTAGCTATAATCTCTTGGAAAATGAATTGACAGTACTTAGGGCAGGTTTAGGATTTGTGCCTACGGTTAGATTTGATGTATTCTCATGGATAAAAGATCTTAACCTATTTATACGTAAATTGAGATGGAAAAAGCACTATACAATTTTAAATCGGAATAGATGTCATCAGTTGGGTATTCCGATGGATATGTTGAATGATTTTGACAACCTAGTGAGTTTGGAAGAGGAAGGGAATAGAAGAACGGGTGAAGGCCCCTTTTCCTCATTGAAAAATAGGAGTACAAAAATGCCACCTCAAGGAGAACAAGACAGCACAGAGATTTTTTGCAAATTGGTAACTATGGATTTAATGAAAATTAATCCTAAATATCATCCAGCTCCGAAAAATCTCACTCAATATGAGAAAGAAGCCCTAGAAAGTCTGTAAAAAAATCAAGAGATCATAATAAAACCGGCAGATAAAGGCGGGAATACGGTCGTTATGGATAGAGAAAACTACTTAAAAATGTGCATGTCCCTTCTGTTGGATAGACAAACATATGAGATCCTTAAACAGGACCCTACGGATATTTTTCTGGGGGAATTAAAGCTGATATTGACAGAAGCTCAGAATAACAAACTAATCAGTAAGGATGAATTTGAATTCCTTCTACCAAAGCATCCAAAAATAGCTACTTTTTATACAGTACCCAAGATACACAAGGGGTTGGATCCCCTAAAAGGACGACCTATAGTGTCCGGGATCAACGCCTTGTGTCAAAATAGCAGTACCTATATGGATCACATCCTACGTCCGTTTGTTATGGCCCTTCCTTCACACATTAGGGACACAATGGATCTCCTTAGGAGATTAGAAGGGTTGACGGTTGAAAAAGAAACTATATTAGTGTCAATTGACGTCGAATCATTATATAGTCGGATACCCCATCATGTTGGCTTAAAAGCTATTAACCATTTTTTGTCATCTCGAGGTACACAGTTTGCCCTCCACAATGAATTTATACAAGAACTAATGAAATTCATCCTCACCAGAAACTACTTCATTTTTAATTCTATATTTTTCCACCAGCTCAGGGGCACAGCAATGGGGAGCCTGTGTGCCCCCACTTATGCTAACTTGTTCCTGGGCTGGTGGGAGGATACAGTGGTTTTTGGTGAGGAAGACAATGAATGGACCCCCCAGATTATGTTCTGGGGGAGATACATTGACGATATCATTGTCTTGTGGAATGGGTCAATTGAATCTTTTATCTCATTTGTTGAACATCTAAACATCAATGATATAGGCCTAAAATTAACATATGAGATTGGTGGGGATAAAATCCCGTTCCTAGATATCTTTATACAAAAGGATGAAGAAGGGAGACTAAAAACTGATGTGTATAGGAAACCAAATTGCACGAACAACTTACTACACTGGAATAGCTACCATCCTCCTCCCCTTAAGAGAGGCATACCCAAGGGACAGTTCCTGAGATTGCGCAGGAACTGTTCCTTGGAGAGTGACTTCGATAAACAATCAAGATCTTTGACGAATAGATTTCTCCAGAGAGGATATCCTGGAGAAACAATAAAAAAGGCCCAGGATTTTGCTTGGAGAAGCCAAAGGACGGAGCTATTGGTCCCTAGACAAAAGGAGGATCAAGATATCAAAACAAGATTGATAGGGACCTTTGACGACCAGAATCATAGAGTCCTGGGGATCTTGAAAAAGTACTGGGGAATACTTCGGAGTGATCCAGATATTAGTAATGCAATTATGGAGACACCATCAGTTACATACAGGAGAGGACGCACGATAGGGGACCAGCTGGTACACAGTCTCTATACCCCCCCCCAAAAGAAGGGCACCTGGTTAGATCAAAGAGGAATTGGAACAGATAGATGTGGAAAGTGCTCTTTCTGTAAATTTGTTATTCCATCTAAAGAATTCATTAGTGTGAGCACGGGCAGAGTCTATAAAAATAGAAATTTTGGTAATTGTAAGACTGAAGGATTAGTATATTTGTGTACCTGCTCCTGCCCACTAGATTATGTGGGAAAGACAAAAAGACAATTCAGAATTAGGATCAGTGAGCATTTGGGAGATGTTAGAAATAAGAGAGACACCCCTATTGCCCGCCATGTGAATGACTGTCATGGGGGTGATGTGGGATCCTTGTCCTTTAGGATCATAGAAACGGTGCCCAAACCCATCAGAAGGGGAGATTGGGACAAGACAATTTTACAGAGGGAGACAAGGTGGATGTTTTGGTTGCAATCTATTCATCCTAAGGGATTAAATGAGCAACTCAGTTTTGTAAGCTTTATATAGGTGAAGATGTTACAAGAGTCCAGTAAGACATATAAGTTGCCTTCCAAGAGAAGGATAATGTCTAGGGAAAAGAAAAGGACTGCTAAAAAGACTTTATAGCAGTTGATATCCATAGAAAGTTAACAATAAATAGGGTAGGAGTAAAAATTGGAAATTATATATACAACCTTGTTTGATACCAAAAATCCTCTGCATCAACACACGCTCCAGTTCTCTGAGTTTAAATCACTAGATAAATTTCCCTAATTTTTCAAAAATTCTATCTTATAGACATTCTGGGGTCCGTAAAGTAGTTTTTTATATATTGTCCCATATTCAATTTATCATAGATGGGTGACAATACCAACTGAAAGGTGACAGATGGGACAGATAATGTATCTGTCTGAATTTATTCTCCCTTTATGTCACATGGTGTTTGCATAAATCAGCATGATATGAATCCTGTTTGAGCCATATATAAACTATCCTCATGATGTTATCAACCCTAGAGATAAATGGATGAGATATTTGACTACTATATGTATTTCCCATAATAAGTGGTGGAATGTATTAGATTTGGCTGGCCCCCATCCTTTGGCGCTTTCTGAATATCACATTTATACATACATGAACGGTTACCATAGAAACGAACAGCGACACAGTGGAATGTATAACTTTACTAGCAATGATCTATCGGAAGTGACGTATCGCCCCCCGATATTACTTATTAAACTCTGTGGCTATAATTAATATTTATCGAGAAGATACGATATAATGAATGTGATGGATACATCAAGATCCGTTTGGATTATGGTCCATTTATGGATGGACTTATTAAACAAAACTTTATTGGTAACGAACAGACCGGAAGTGACGAATCGCCACCCGGCAGTATATATAAGTATGGGGGAATAGATTGATCCGTATGGAATATAGATGTACCCGAATAACGGATCAAGGGATACCATGGCTAAACCGGATCCAGATATAGGTTATGACCCGTTGGTAGGAGGATAGGGTAAAAATTCAAAACGGAAGTGACGTATCGCATCTCTGCCCGAGTAACCGGATGTAGTCATAGGAAGTGACCTCACGGGCAATGTTCAGCCTGATAGGCTGGCAGAGATGACAATCATCTCATCTTGATTGGAAACCGGAAACACAGGCCGTATGGAGGGGTATTTAAACCTGAAGGGAGGCCATATCCAGCAGGCGTGTATTACCTGCACTCCCAGCTGACTATCCGATATATACCTAGATATCTGGCTGCCGTTTTCATCTAATAGTAAGTACTACAAACCTTTGGGAAATAATGTTGCGTTTGGAGAAACTCATGTTCTCCCTTACATGTTTTTGTAGTTAAATTGATCTCCATATTGGAGGGGAACTGGACCCAATGGGTGACGGATGTGAACCATCGCAGATCTAGTAGTGGCACAGGACAGATATTATGCTGTGTTTGTGCAGTCATGTCTGCAAGTGAGTATAATATGGCCAGTAAGATATGGATACTGCGATGTGATCCCGGAATGAAATTGATTACATACATTGACATATTTTGTCTTCTCAGTAATAACAGAATTCCTCATTGAAGGATCCATTTAATTCAGGACAAATTGGATACTTAGTAAGTAGAGAACTATTAGGGAGTGAATAACTGGTATAGGATTGATGGTAACCAATAAAGGGTTGTTTTTTAATTTAAGGTATATTGTTGTTACAGTGTACCATCCATGTGAATTCAATTTGGAAAAGCCCCTGAAGAACCTCCTCTAAATTTAAGTCCTGGAGGTGAAACGCGTCGGGCAACATTAGGACGGGCTAACTTGTTGAACTATTAAATATAATGATATCCTGGGATTAATGCAGGAACCCCGGACTGGAGCCCAGACCCTGGCTCTTAATGAATCCTTGTAGGTTGCAGGATTCACTGTGAATATTTGAAACCATACAATATAAATAATAGCTGACCCATATTGGATCGACAGTGAGATATGATGGTAGTATGAATGGGATTCACCATACATGAATAGAAACCCCACAGAATAGCAGCACCTATTAGTGTCGAGCACAGGGTGCTACCAGGGCCAGTCGACGGAGAGTGGGGGCACCACTAACGTGACGTCACAGGGTGCCGATGCCCACGGGTAGGTAGGGAGAGTTGTAGGGAATTTGCCCACAGTACTCTCACCATACCAATACTTGCATTAACATTTTTTAATTTTTGCACTTATTCCTTGTTGTGGTATGTTTAATAAAATTATATTTTTTATAAAATAGGGGCCTTTGTTGGTATTTTAGTGATTATACCCCTACTGAAAGAGCACATATCTCTTTCTTTGGTTACAAAGTGCAAGACACTCATAAAGATGCGCCAAATGTATTACCTGGCATGTGTCTCTTAATGAGCGTGGCATATCTTATTCCTGCATCCCTGTAATTGATACTGGTGTAAGAAATGCCAGTCCTAATGTATTTGTCCATACTTCCTATTCTTTCATGAAATTCACATGTACATTAGCAGCAATAGACTGACTCACACTGTCCTTTGTATCAAAGCAGCTAATGAGCATGTGTAAGGGATTGTGCGCACTAGGCGTTTTTTTCACGCTGCGTTTTTAATGTGCGTTTTTGTCTCAAAATACGCACCTGCGGCTAAAAAACGCGACAAAAACGCATGCGTTTTTGCCGCGATTTGGTGCGTTTTTTGCTGCGTTTTTGCTCACTGCGTTTTTAATCAGTGCACAATGCCATTAAAGATTGTTGATGAGAAAAAAAAAAAAAAAGGTCTGATGTCATTTCCTTCTTCAAAATGTTCATTGTATGCAGGAGAGCAGACAGCTGCAGAACTAGTGTATGCAGGAGAGCAGACAGCAGCTGCAGAACTACAAGGCTCAGCATCCCCCATTCACTAGTGTATGCAGGAGAGCAGACAGCAACTGCAGAACTACAAGGCTCAGCATCCTCCATCCAGGACTGTATGCAGTTTTTTGCCCAAAAAGAAAAAAAATGACATGGGCTTTGCCATATTTTTGTATGCTAGCCGGGTACAGCAGGCAGATACGGGCTGCCCCCAACCCCCAGCTGCCTATTTGTACCCGGCTGGGAACCAAAAATATAGAGAAGCCCTTTTTTTTTAATTATTTCATGAATTTCATGAAATAATTAAAAAAACAAAATGACGTGAGCTTCGCCTAATTTTTGAGTCCAGCCGGGTACAACTAGGCAGCTGGGGATTGGAATCCTCAGTGCAGGGTGCCCAAGCTTTCTGGGCACCCCCACTGCGAATTGCAGTCCGCAGCCACCCCAGAAAATGGCGCTTTCATTGAAGCGCCATCTTCTGGCGCTGTATCCAACTCCTCCAACTGCCCTGATGCCGGGTGGCTAGCTGGGTAATAATGGAGTTAGGGCTAGCTGTATATTATCAGCTAGCCCTAAGCCCGAAATTCATGGTGTCACGCCAATATTAGACATGGCCACCATGAATTTCTAGTAATGATAAAAAAAAAACACAACACAGAAAAAATATTTTTATTAGAAATAAAACACAACACAATTAGTGACTCCATCTTTATTGAAATAAATATCCCTCCTCCGCAGTAATCCTGGGTCAAGGGTCCCGCGCCGTCCAATCTGGATCCAATATCATCTGATCGGTTTGCTGGAAGGCATACCGATCAGATGATGTGTCAGGTTCTAGGATGTGAATCACATCACACAGCAGCTGATTGTATAAAAGCCGATTATACAATCAGCTGATGCATCAGTAGAAAAAAAAAATAATACTCACTTATGTGCTGTGCTGATTACCGGCAGCTCCTGGATCGATCGATTGGACAGGAGTCTGATCCTGTCCGATTGCTGCAGGAGCTGCCGGTAATCAGCTAATGAAGTCCCCTGACGGCAGGATCAGCTGATAGCCGGCCGGGCGCGAAAAAGCCGGCGAGACTACGATCAGCTGATGCGTCAGGTGACTGCATCAGGTGATCCACCACCAGGTCCTGCAAGCAAGGTCCTGCCCCAGGGAGACTGCACACAGCCAGAGCGGCGGTACCGAGACAGGGGCTGGGAGCGGACATGGCACCGGGACCCTGCAGACAAGTGAGTATATATGACATTTTTTTTTTTTCTACTGTTCACTTTGGTTTTCGCCGCTGCCTTCACCTCCCGCCCAGACATGGCGCTGCACGGAGCTGACATGGCACCGGACGGGAGGTAGAAGCAGCGGTGACGGTACCGGGAGGATTCATGCTTCTGTGTTTACCAACAGAAGGAATCTTCTTCCTGTACACGTCACTGTAGTACCCACCCCTTGCGTTTATAGCTGCGTTTTTAGTCATAGAAACGCGGCTATATGCGTTTTTCATTGCGTTGTTGAACATCTCATTGAACTCAGTGGGTGAAAAACGCAGAAATAATTGACATGCTGCATTTTTGTGGTCACCACAAAAACGCAGCTACAAAAAAACGCTGTGTGCGGACAGCACTTATGAAAACCTATAGACATTGCTGGGGAAGCAATGTCACTGCGTTTTCAGCACAAAAACGTGGTAAAAAACGCCGCTAAAAACGCGGCAAAAACGCCTAGTGCGCACAAGGCCTTAGACCATCATAATAGATCCTGTGTTATCAGATGTGTACAGGGCGGTTACCTGTCATGTATTAGTACATTTAGCACAGACCTGATTTAAGCAATAAGTCATTTGGGGTACTGCATTCCCTTTAAGGGCCAATATTCGGGAAGGATGAGGTGATAGCCAAGCCTTAGTATGATTTGTTGGAGTAGAATATAAATCAGATGAATAATCTGCCCATGCCCCCTCATGCCTTTACTGCCCATTGTTTCATTATGGACAATCAGTAATTTAGGATTCTTGGATCGTTTTTAATTTTATATTTAGTGTTAGTGAAAGTAATTTTCCAGAATTCTTCACAAAAATACTTAAGCGCAATTATCTTTTTAATTTTTATTTCATAAATCAATAGTACACATGAAAATAAGAAGCTTTGTAATATATCTTATCAGACAAATCAGCTTCTTTCTCTGCCAGAATTGATCAGTCTTTATCAATTCTCCACTCTTAGGTAAAGTCTGTGTTCAGTGACAACTTTCCCATTACTGAGATAGGAGATGACAGTTGGTGTTGATGAGATTCTATGATAATGGGAGGAGGGATGAGGTAGAGGCAGAGGGAGGAGCTAGAAGTGGTGGGAGGCGATAGATGAGGTGGGTGGAGCTAGAGGCAGTGGGAGGAGCTATAGGTAGAGGGAAGAGCTAGAGGCAGAGCAGGTAGAGGGAGGAGCTAGAGGGAGAGCTCCGCCTCCTCTTCACTGTTCTATCCACATAGAATCTTATCAGTAACAACTGCCATCTCCTATCTCTCTCAGCAATGTGTCAGCAGGATTTTTCTATTTAATCTGAGAGCAACATTATAAAGGGCAAGACACCCTATTCCAGGGATGTGTCACTTACTTGGGTGTGTGTTGTAATTTCAATCCAGTCAGTGTTTAATCAGCGGGAGATTATCACTAGTGGACTAGGTTCATGTACACACCAGACCAGCTAATCTGCATAGCCCCGCCCCCAGCACTGATTAGCAGCTTGCGGAAGTTGCACAGTGTACACAGGAAGCTGACAGACAGTCTTGTGAGCTGGGTTATACTGTACACAGCCCAGAAGTCTTATCTGTGCAACATCTACATCAGACAAAACAGGTATTCTATCAAAAATACACCAAGGTGCCCAGATAGTGACACATCCCTGGAATCAGGCTTTCTTGTTCTATATTGTGTTACACCCACATTATATAGCAAAAACCTGCTGTCAGATTCCCTTTTAAGAGCATCTATCACCAGATTTCACATACATATTAAATAGATCTCTTGACATGATGAGGCTGGTGTACTTACTTTGAAAATCAATGGCCGAATGGCTGTATAACCCTTTTAAAGGTTTTCCTACCGGATTTTAAAATGAACATTTTATGATTCCAGCAAATGTCAAAGAGCTAATGAGTTGAGTGTGTTTATGATCAATGCTCAATCATGAACAGTAAAACAGAACGGTGTTCCACAGTTCTAGTAAAGTCTGCTTTACACCATACGATCCAGACGATATCGTATGCGATCGTACCCGCCCCCATCGTATGTGCGGCACGTTCAGTATGTTGAACGTGTCGCACAAACGAATAACCCCCCGTCACACGTACTTACCCGTCCATACGACCTCGATGTGGGCGGCGAACATCCACTTCCTGGAGTGGGAGGGACGTTCGGCGTCACATCGACGTCACGCGGTAGCCGGCCAATAGAAGCGGAGGGGCGGAGATGAGCAGGACGTAAACATCCCGCCCACCTCCTTCCTTCCACATTGCCGGCGGGAGCCGCAGGACGTAGGTAAGATCTGTTCATTGTTCCCCGGGTGTCACACACTGCGATGTGTGCTACCCCGGATACGATGAGCAACCTGACGTTCAATTTTTAGGAAATGAACGACGTGCATGCGATGAACATTTTACTGTTCAATCGCACTTAGCTGTTACATGCTACAATGTAACTTACGATGCCGGATGTGCGTCACTTACAACGTGACCCCGATGACACATTGTAAGATATATTGCAGCATGTAAAGCGACCTTAAGAGTCAAATATTCATAAAACCATTCTACCAAAGGACAAGAAACTGCCTCTAAAGGACTGCGAATAGGAGTAAACATTTAATTAATTATAATATAAGAATAATAAGAAGCTATTCCTATGAAAAAACTCAATCATGACCCAACTGGCCTGACTGACTGCTCCTGAGTGTCCCTCATCTCCTGCTCCTGAGTGTCCCTCATCTCCTGCTCCTCAGTGCCCCTCATCTCCTGCTCCTCAGTGTCCCTCATCTCCTGCTCCTCAGTGTCCCTCATCTCCTGCTCCTCAGTGTCCCTCACTTCCTGCTCCTCAGTGTCCCTCATCTCCTGCTCCTCAGTGTCCCTCCTCTCCTGCGCCTCAGTGTCCCTCCTCTCCTGCTCCTCAGTGTCCCTCCTCTCCTGCTCCTCAGTGTCCCCCCTCTCTTGCTCCTCAGTGTCCCCCCTCTCTTGCTCCTCAGTGTCCCCCCTCTCTTGCTCCTCAGTGTCCCCCCTCTCCTGTGCCTCAGTGTTCCTCCTCTCCTGCGCCTCAGTGTCACTCCTCTCTTGCTCCTTAGTGTCCTTCCGCTCTTGCGCCTTAGTGTCCCTCCTCTCTTGCTCCTCAGTGTCCCTCCTCTCTTGCTCCTCAGTGTCCCTCCTCTCTTGCTCCTTAGTGTCCCTCCTCTCTTGCTCCTCAGTGTCTCTCCTCTCTTGTTGCTCCTTAGTGTCCCTCCTCTCTTGCTCCTCAGTGTCCCTCCTCTCTTGCTCCTCAGTGTCTCTCCTCTTTGCTCCTCAGTGTCTCTCCTCTCTTGCTCCTTAGTGTCCCTCCTCTCCTGCACCTTAGTGTCCCTCCTCTCTTGCTCCTCAGTGTCCCTCCTCTCTTGCTCCTCAGTGTCCCTCCTCTCTTGCTCCTCAGTGTCCCTCCTCTAATGCTCCTCAGTGTCCCTCCACTCTTGCTCCTCAGTGTCCCTCCTCTAATGCTCCTCAGTGTCCCTCCTCTAATGCTCCTCAGTGTCCCTCCTCTCTTGCTCCTCAGTGTCCCTCCTCTAATGCTCCTCAGTGTCCCTCCTCTAATGCTCCTCAGTGTCCCTCCTCTAATGCTCCTCAGTGTCCCTCCTCTAATGCTCCTCAGTGTCCCTCCTCTCTTGCTCCTCAGTGTCCCTCCTCTAATGCTCCTCAGTGCCCCTCCTCTAATGCTCCTCAGTGTCCCTCCTGTCCTGCTCCTCAGTGTCCCTCCTCTCCTGCTCCTCAGTGTCCCTCCTCTCCTGCTCCTCAGTGTCTCTCCTCTCTTGCTCCTTAGTGTCCCTCCTCTCCTGCACCTCAGTGTCCCTCCTCTCTTGCTCCTCAGTGTCCCTCCTCTCTTGCTCCTCAGTGTCCCTCCTCTCTTGCTCCTCAGTGTCCCTCCTCTAATGCTCCTCAGTGTCCCTCCTCTAATGCTCCTCAGTGTCCCTCCTCTAATGCTCCTCAGTGTCCCTCCTGTCCTGCTCCTCACTGTCCCTCCTCTCTTGCTCCTCAGTGTTCCTCCTCTCGTGCTCCACAGTATCTCTCCTCTCCTGCTCCTCAGTGTCCCTCTTCTCCTGCTCCTCAGTGTCCCTCTTCTCCTGCTCCTCAGTGTCCCTCTTCTCCTACTCCTCAGTGTCCCTCCTCTCCTGCTCCTCAGTGTCCCTCCTCTCTTGCTCCTCAGTGTCCCTTCTCTCTTGCTCCTCAGTGTCCCTCCTCTCTTGCTCCTCAGTGTCCCTCCTCTCCTGCGCCTCAGTGTCCCTCCTTTCCTGCTCCTCAGTGTCCCTCTCTTGCTCCTCATTGTCCCCCCTCTCTTGCTCCTCAGTGTCCCTCCTCTCCTGTGCCTCAGTGTTCCTCCTCTCCTGCGCCTCAGTGTCACTCCTCTCTTGCTCCTTAGTGTCACTCCTCTCTTGCTCCTTAGTGTCCTTCCTCTCTTGCGCCTTAGTGTCGTTCCTCTCTTGCGCCTCAGTGTCCCTCATCTCTTGCTCCTCAGTGTCCCTCCTCTCTTGCTCCTCAGTGTCCCTCCTCTCCTGCTCCTCAGTGTACCTCCTCTCCTGCGCCTCAGTGTCCCTCCTCTCCTGCTCCTCAGTGTCCCTCCTCTCCTGCTCCTCAGTGTCCCCCCTCTCTTGCTCCTCAGTGTCCCCCCTCTCTTGCTCCTCAGTGTCCCCCCTCTCCTGTGCCTCAGTGTTCCTCCTCTCCTGTGCCTCAGTGTCACTCCTCTCTTGCTCCTTAGTGTCCCTCCTCTCTTGCTCCTCAGTGTCCCTCCTCTTTTGCTCCTCAGTGTCCCTCCTCTCTTGCTCCTTAGTGTCCCTCCTCTCTTGCTCCTCAGTGTCTCTCCTCTCTTGCTCCTTAGTGTCCCTCCTCTCCTGCACCTCAGTGTCCCTCCTCTCTTGCTCCTCAGTGTCCCTCCTCTCTTGCTCCTTAGTGTCCCTCCTCTAATGATCCTCAGTGTCCCTCCTGTCCTGCTCCTCACTGTCCCTCCTCTCTTGCTCCTCAGTGTTCCTTCTCTCATGCTCCACAGTATCTCTCCTCTCCTGCTCCTCAGTGTCCCTCTTCTCCTGCTCCTCAGTGTCTCTCTTCTCCTGCTCCTCAGTGTCCCTCTTCTCCTACTCCTCAGTGTCCCTCCTCTCCTGCTCCTCAGTGTCCCTCCTCTCTTGCTCCTCAGTGTCCCTCCTCTCTTGCTCCTCAGTGTCCCCCCTCTCTTGCTCCTTAGTGTCCTTCCTCTTTTGCTCCTTAGTGTCCCTCCTCTCTTGCTCCTCAGTGTCTCTCCTCTCTTGCTCCTCAGTGTCCCTCCTCTCTTGCTCCTCAGTTTCCCTCCTCTCCTGCTCCTCAGTGTCCCTCCTCTCCTGCGCCTCAGTGTCCCTCCTCTCCTGCTCCTCAGTGTCCCTCCTCTCCTGCTCCTCAGTGTCCCCCCTCTCTTGCTCCTCAGTGTCCCCCCTCTCTTGCTCCTCAGTGTCCCCCCTCTCCTGTGCCTCAGTGTTCCTCCTCTCCTGCGCCTCAGTGTCACTCCTCTCTTGCTCCTTAGTGTCCTTCCGCTCTTGCGCCTTAGTGTCCCTCCTCTCTTGCGCCTCAGTGTCCCTCCTCTCTTGCTCCTTAGTGTCCCTCCTCTTTTGCTCCTCAGTGTCCCTCCTCTCTTGCTCCTCAGTGTCCCTCCTCTCTTGCTCCTCAGTGTCCCTCCTCTCTTGCTCCTCAGTGTCCCTCCTCTCATGCTCCTCAGTGTCCCTCCTCTCTTGCTCCTCAGTGTCCCTCCTCTAATGCTCCTCAGTGTCCCTCCTCTCTTGCTCCTCAGTGTCCCTCCTCTCTTGCTCCTCAGTGTCCCTCCTCTAATGCTCCTCAGTGTCCCTCCTCTAATGCTCCTCAGTGTCCCTCCTCTCTTGCTCCTTAGTGTCCCTCCTCTCTTGCTCCTCAGTGTCCCTCCTCTCTTGCTCCTTAGTGTCCCTCCTCTCTTCCTCCTCAGTGTCCCTCCTCTCTTGCTCCTCAGTGTCTCTCATCTCTTTCTCCTTAGTGTCCCTCCTCTCCTGCACCTCAGTGTCCCTCCTCTCCTGCTCCTCAGTGTCCCTCCTCTCCTGCTCCTCAGTGTCCCTCCTCTCCTGCTCTTCAGTGTCCCTCCTCTCCTGCTCCTCAGTGTCCCTCCTCTCTTGCTCCTCAGTGTCCCTCCTCTCTTGCTCCTCAGTGTCCCTCCTCTAATGCTCCTCAGTGCCCCTCCTCTAATGCTCCTCAGTGTCCCTCCTGTCCTGCTCCTCAGTGTCCCTCCTGTCCTGCTCCTCAGTGTCCCTCCTCTCCTGCTCTTCAGTGTCCCTCCTCTCCTGCTCCTCAGTGTCCCTCCTCTCTTGCTCCTCAGTGTCCCTCCTCTCTTGCTCCTCAGTGTCCCTCCTCTCTTGCTCCTCAGTATCCCTCCTCTAATGCTCCTCAGTGTCCCTCCTCTAATGCTCCTCAGTGTCCCTCCTCTAATGCTCCTCAGTGTCCCTCCTCTAATGCTCCTCAGTGTCCCTCCTCTAATGCTCCTCAGTGTCCCTCCTCTCCTGCTCCTCAGTGTCCCTCCTCTCCTGCTCCTCAGTGTCCCTCCTCTCCTGCTCCTCAGTGTCCCTCCTCTCTTGCTCCTCAGTGTCCCTCCTCTCTTGCTCCTCAGTGTCCCTCCTCTCTTGCTCCTCAGTGTCCCTCCTCTCTTGCTCCTCAGTGTCCCTCCTCTCCTGCGGCTCAGTGTCCCTCCTCTCCTGCTCCTCAGTGTCCCTCCTCTCCTGCTCCTCAGTGTCCCCCCTCTCTTGCTCCTCAGTGTCCCCCCTCTCTTGCTCCTCAGTGTCCCCCCTCTCTTGCTCCTCAGTGTCCCCCCTCTCCTGTGCCTCAGTGTTCCTCCTCTCCTGTGCCTCAGTGTCACTCCTCTCTTGCTCCTTAGTGTCCTTCCGCTCTTGCGCCTTAGTGTCCCTCCTCTCTTGCGTCTCAGTGTCCCTCCTCTCTTGCTCCTTAGTGTCCCTCCTCTCTTGCTCCTCAGTGTCCCTCCTCTTTTGCTCCTCAGTGTCCCTCCTCTTTTGCTCCTTAGTGTCCCTCCTCTCTTGCTCCTCAGTGTCTCTCCTCTCTTGCTCCTTAGTGTCCCTCCTCTCCTGCACCTCAGTGTCCCTCCTCTAATGCTCCTCAGTGTCCCTCCTCTCTTGCTCCTCAGTGTCCCTCCTCTAATGCTCCTCAGTGTCCCTCCTCTAATGCTCCTCAGTGTCCCTCCTCTAATGCTCCTCAGTGTCCCTTCTCTAATGCTCCTCAGTGTCCCTCCTCTAATGCTCCTCAGTGTCTCTCCTCTAATGGACCTTAGTGTCCCTCCTCTCTTGCTCCTCAGTGTCCCTCCTCTCTTGCTCCTCAGTGTCTCTCCTCTCTTGCTCCTCAGTGTCTCTCCTCTCTTGCTCCTTAGTGTCCCTCCTCTCCTGCACCTCAGTGTCCCTCCTCTCTTGCTCCTCAGTGTCCCTCCTCTCTTGCTCCTCAGTGTCCCTCCTCTAATGCTCCTCAGTGTCCCTCCACTCTTGCTCCTCAGTGTCCCTCCTCTCTTGCTCCTCAGTGTCCCTCCTCTCTTGCTCCTCAGTGTCCCTCCTCTCTTGCTCCTCAGTGTCCCTCCTCTCTTGCGCCTCAGTGTCCCTCCTCTCTTGCTCCTTAGTGTCCCTCCTCTCTTGCTCCTCAGTGTCCCTCCTCTCTTGCTCCTCAGTGTCCCTCCTCTCTTGCTCCTCAGTGTCCCTCCTCTCATGCTCCTCAGTGTCCCTCCTCTCTTGCTCCTCAGTGTCCCTCCTCTAATGCTCCTCAGTGTCCCTCCTCTCTTGCTCCTCAGTGTCCCTCCTCTCTTGCTCCTCAGTGTCCCTCCTCTAATGCTCCTCAGTGTCCCTCCTCTAATGCTCCTCAGTGTCCCTCCTCTCTTGCTCCTTAGTGTCCCTCCTCTCTTGCTCCTCAGTGTCCCTCCTCTCTTGCTCCTTAGTGTCCCTCCTCTCTTCCTCCTCAGTGTCCCTCCTCTCTTGCTCCTCAGTGTCTCTCCTCTCTTTCTCCTTAGTGTCCCTCCTCTCCTGCACCTCAGTGTCCCTCCTCTCTTGCTCCTCAGTGTCCCTCCTCTCTTGCTCCTCAGTGTCCCTCCTCTCTTGCTCCTCAGTGTCCCTCCTCTCTTGCTCCTCAGTGTCCCTCCTCTAATGCTCCTCAGTGTCCCTCCTCTAATGCTCCTCAGTGTCCCTCCTCTAATGCTCCTCAGTATCCCTCCTCTAATGCTCCTCAGTGTCCCTCCTCTAATGCTCCTCAGTGTCCCTCCTCTAATGCTCCTCAGTGCCCCTCCTCTAATGCTCCTCAGTGTCCCTCCTGTCCTGCTCCTCAGTGTCCCTCCTGTCCTGCTCCTCAGTGTCCCTCCTGTCCTGCTCCTCAGTGTCCCTCCTCTCCTGCTCTTCAGTGTCCCTCCTCTCTTGCTCCTCAGTGTCCCTCCTCTCTTGCTCCTCAGTGTCCCTCCTCTCTTGCTCCTCAGTATCCCTCCTCTAATGCTCCTCAGTGTCCCTCCTCTAATGCTCCTCAGTGTCCCTCCTCTAATGCTCCTCAGTGTCCCTCCTCTAATGCTCCTCAGTGTCCCTCCTCTAATGCTCCTCAGTGTCCCTCCTCTCCTGCTCCTCAGTGTCCCTCCTCTCCTGCTCCTCAGTGTCCCTCCTCTCTTGCTCCTCAGTGTCCCTCCTCTCTTGCTCCTCAGTGTCCCTCCTCTCTTGCTCCTCAGTGTCCCTCCTCTCTTGCTCCTCAGTGTCCCTCCTCTCTTGCTCCTCAGTGTCCCTCCTCTCTTGCTCCTCAGTGTCCCTCCTCTCTTGCTCCTCAGTGTCCCTCCTCTCTTGCTCCTCAGTGTCCCTCCTCTCTTGCTCCTTAGTGTCCCTTCTCTCTTGCTCATCAGTGTCCCTCCTCTCTTGCTCCTCAGTGTCCCTCTTCTCTTGCTCCTCAGTTTCTCTCCTCTCTTGCTCCTCAGTGTCCCTCCTCTACCGGTGAGATCTTACATTTCTCAATAGACACTGCTCATTTTAGATTATTAATATACCTGGACTCAAAAATTGTGTTACTGTTTGTTTTACCATCAGGAGGGAAATTTTCAAAAAGGATTATGCGACCATTCTGACATTGATTTTTAAAGTGAGTACTCCAGTCTTATCAGAGATCTATATACAAATATATGCTGTTTGTATTGTAAAATCTGCAGACAGATCTTTGTAAATCCTTTAATACATTTTTACATGCATAATTCATGACCTTTAACAGCTTTATGGATGAGTTTTGTTCCATATTTATCTCTTTCCTTATAATGTGTATACCATTTTTACATCTTTACCAGATTTCGTGAATAGGTAGATCATCATTGGTAACTTATTCTACAATACAGTTTAACATTTTTATTATTTTGGCATTTTCTTTGTCTAAATGAATCAAATCATACATTTTTATTATTTATGTTTGACATTTTAATCATAATTATGTTGAAACTGTAAAGATGTATAGTGGCAATCGTTAAAATACACAGTCATGGCCGAAAATGTTGGCGCCCTTGAAAGTGTTCCAGAAAACTATGTATTTCTCTCAGAAAATATTTGTTTGCAATAACACATTTTGTTTCATTTGTGTGTATTGGAACAGCACAAAAAAAAATCAAAGGGGAAAAAGAAAGGCAAATTGGACATAACCCCAAAAATGGGCAGGATAAAATTGTTGTATCCTTTCCAAAATTGTGTGTAAACAACTTTGTTTAACCCTTTAGTGACGGAGCTAATTTTCACCTTAATGACCAGACCAAATTTTGCAATTCTGACCAGTGTCACTTCATGAGGTTATAACTCTGGAACGCTTCAACGGATCCCGGTGATTCTGAGATTGTTTTTTCGTCACATATTGGACTTCATGTTACTACCAAATTTAGGACAATATTTTTTGTGTTTATTTATGAAAAAAATTGAATATTGGCAAAAATTTTGAAAATTTAGCAATTTTCAACTTTTGAATTTTTATACCGTTAAACCAGAGATTTCTGTGACACAAAATAGTTAATAAATAACATTTCCCACATGTCTACTTTACATCAGCACAATTTTGGAAACAAAATTTTTTTTCGTTAGGAAGTTAGAGGGGTTCAAAGTTTATCAGCAATTTCTCATTTTTACATCAAAATTTACAAAACCAGTTTTTTAGGGACCACATCACATTTGAAGTGACTTCAATAGGCCTAGATGACAGAAAATACCCAAAAGTGACACCATTCTAAAAACTGCACCCCCCAAAGTACTCAAAACCACATTCAAGAAGTTTATTAACCCTTCAGGTGCTTCACATGAACAAAAGCAATGTGGAATGAAAAAAAGCAAAAATTAAATTTTACCTAAAAATGTTGCTCTAACCCAAATTTATTCACTTTTAGAAGAAATAACACAACAAAATGGACCTCAAAACTTGTTCTTCACTTTCTTATGAGCGCGCCGATACCCCACATGTGGTCAGAAACCTCTGTTTGGACAAATGGGAGGGCTCGGAACAGAAGGAGCAATATTTGAATTTTGGAAAGCAAATTTGGCTGAAATAGATTGCGAGCACCATGTTGCATTTACAGGTCCGCTAAGGTACCTAAACAGAAGAAATCCCTCACAAGTGACACCATTTTGGAAACTAGACCCCTCAAGGCTTCTATCTAGGGGTATAGTGAGCATTTTGGATCCACAGGTACTTCACAGATTTTGTTAACGTTACGTTGTCATATTGAAAATTTTAATAATTTTCTCAAAAATGTTGCTTTAGCATCAATTTTCTCACTTTTTCAAGAGGTAATTCCAAAAATTTGACCTCAAGGTTTGTTAACCACTTTTTTATGAGCGCGGTGATACCTCACATGTGGTCTGAAACCTTTGTTTGGACAAATGGGAGGGCTTGGAACGAAAGGAGCAATATTTGAATTTTAGAAAGGAAATTTGGCTGAAAAAGATTGCGGGCACCATGTCGCATTTGGAGGTCCCCTAAGGTACCTAAACAGCAGAAACCCCGCACAAGTGGCCCCATTTTGGAAACTAGGCCCCTCAAGGAATTTATCTAGATGTTTGGTGAGTACCCTGAACCCCCAGGTGCTTCACAGAATTTTATAACGTTGAGCCATGAAAAAAAAAAAAAAAAATTTTACCACAAAATTGTTATTTCAACCAGGTAGCTTTTTTTTTTACAAGAGTAAAAGGAAAAAATTCAGCATAACATTTATTGTGCAATTTCTCCTGAGTTTGGCGATACCTTATACAGTTAGGTCCAGAAATATTTGGACAGTGACACAATTTTCGCGAGTTGGGCTCTGCATGCCACCACATTGGATTTGAAATGAAACCTCTACAACAGAATTCAAGTGCAGATTGTAACGTTTAATTTGAAGGTTTGAACAAAAATATCTGATAGAAATTGTAGGAATTGTACACATTTCTTTACAACACTCCACATTTTAGGAGGTCAAAAGTAATTGGACAAATAAACCAAACCCAAACAAAATATTTTTATTTTCAATATTTTGTTGCAAATCCTTTGGAGGCAATCACTGCCTTAAGTCTGGAACCCATGGACATCACCAAACGCTGGGTTTCCTCCTTTTAATGCTTTGCCAGGCCTTTACAGCCGCAGCCTTCAGGTCTTGCTTGTTTGTGGGTCTTTCCGTCTTAAGTCTGGATTTGAGCAAGTGAAATGCATGCTCAATTGGGTTAAGATCTGGTGATTGACTTGGCCATTGCAGAATGTTCCACTTTTTTGCACTCATGAACTCCTGGGTAGCTTTGGCTGTATGCTTGGGGTCATTGTCCATCTGTACTATGAAGCGCCGTCCGATCAACTTTGCGGCATTTGGCTGAATCTGGGCTGAAAGTATATCCCGGTACACTTCAGAATTCATCCGGCTACTCTTGTCGGCTGTTATGTCATTAATAAACACAAGTGACCCAGTGCCATTGAAAGCCATGCATGCCCATGCCATCATGTTGCCTCCACCATGTTTTACAGAGGATGTGGTGTGCCTTGGATCATGTGCCGTTCCCTTTCTTCTCCAAACTTTTTTCTTCCCATCATTCTGGTACAGGTTGATCTTTGTCTCATCTGTCCATAGAATACTTTTCCAGAACTGAGCTGGCTTCATGAGGTGTTTTTCAGCAAATTTAACTCTGGCCTGTCTATTTTTGGAATTGATGAATGGTTTGCATCTAGATGTGAACCCTTTGTATTTACTTTCATGGAGTCTTCTCTTTACAGTTGACTTAGAGACAGATACACCTACTTCACTGAGAGTGTTCTGGACTTCAGTTGATGTTGTGAACGGGTTCTTCTTCACCAAAGAAAGTATGCGGCGATCATCCACCACTGTTGTCATCCGTGGACGCCCAGGCCTTTTTGAGTTCCCAAGCTCACCAGTCAATTCCTTTTTTCTCAGAATGTACCCGACTGTTGATTTTGCTACTCCAAGCATGTCTGCTATCTCTCTGATGGATTTTTTCTTTTTTTTCAGCCTCAGGATGTTCTGCTTCACCTCAATTGAGAGTTCCTTAGACTGCATGTTGTCTGGTCACAGCAACAGCTTCCAAATGCAAAACCACACACCTGTAATCAACCCCAGACCTTTTAACTACTTCATTGATTACAGGTTAATGAGGGAGACGCCTTCAGAGTTAATTGCAGCCCTTAGAGTCCCTTGTCCAATTACTTTTGGTCCCTTGAAAAAGAGGAGGCTATGCATTACAGAGCTATGATTCCTAAACCCTTTCTCCGATTTGGATGTGAAAACTCTCATATTGCAGCTGGGAGTGTGCACTTTCAGCCCATATTATATATATAATTGTATTTTTGAATATGTTTTTGTAAACAGCTAAAATAACAAAACTTGTGTCACTGTCCAAATATTTCTGGACCTAACTGTATGTGGTGGAAATCAACTGTTTGGGCGCATGGCAGGGCTCGGAAGGGAAGGAGTGCCATTTGACTGCAAAATTGGCTGGAATCAATAGCGGACGCCAGGTTGCATTTGGAGAGCCCCTGAGGTGCCTAAACAGTGGCGGTCCCCCACAAGTGACTTCATTCTGGAAACAAGACACCTCAAGGCTTTTATCAAGGTGTATAGTGAGCAGTTTGAATCCACGAGTACTTCACAGAATTTGATAAGCTTAGGTTGCCATATTGAAAATTTTCATTTTTTTCACAAAACTGTTGCTTTAGCATCAAATTTCTCACTTTTTCAAGAGACAACAACAAACCGTGGACCCCACAGGTTGTTATCCAATGTCTTATGAGCACAGGGATACCCCACATGTGGCCAAAAACCTCTGTTTGGATAAATGGGAGGGCTTGGAATGGAGGGAGCACCATTTGAATTCTGGAAAAGTTGAAATAAATTGCGGGCACCATGTCACATTTGCAGGGCCCCTTGGGTACCTATACAGCAGAAACCCCCCACAAGTGACCCCATTTTGGAAACTGGATTTTATTCAGGAGTATAGTAAGCATTTTGAATCCACAGGTACTTCACAAAAATGTTGCTGTAGCAACAAATGTCTCACTGTTAGGCTATGTGGCCATGATCCAGCGACACGGCATCTAGTACACAGTGTCAGCCTCCTGCAGAGATGTGAGTGTTGTCCACGGGAGAACGCAGCTGCCCAAGCCCACGATTTGGGTTCAGGCCGCTGTGGAGCTCTATGCTACCTGCAGAGAACACTCATCTCCGCAGCATAAATTGACATGCTGAGGCTCGGGAAGCTGCGCCACAGGTCGGTTTATGCTGCGGAGAAAAGAAGCACATTGGGCATGGGATTTCTAAAAATCCTTCCACTGTGCTTCTACTGCACAACGCAGCGCTATGGATGCAGGGAAAACACTCTGCGCCCAAAACGCTGCAAACCCTGATTGTGGGCACACAGCGTAAAATGCTACAATGGATGAATGGATAGATGTCAAACAAATATAACGTCCCATTCCCCTGCATATTCTAAGCTGGCGCCCTTTAGTGCCTTTCATGTGGCACTAAAGGGTGCCTAGCCTTGTATTTAGCCCCCCAAAAAATTAATAATTAAAATAAACGACGTGGGGTCCCCCCTATTTTTGATAGCCAGCTAGGGTAAAGCAGACAGCTGTAGCCTGCAAACCACAGCTGACAGCTTCACCTTGGCTGGTGATCAATTTGGAGGGCTCCCCAGGCGTTTTTTAAAAAAAAAAAAAACGTGGGGTCCCCCCCAAATTAGATCACCAGCCAAGGTGAAGCGGACAGCTGGGGTCTGGTATTCTCAGGGTGGGAAGAGCCATGGTTATTGGACTCTTCCCAGCCTAAAAATAGCAGGCCGCAGCCGCCCCAGAAGTGGCGCATCCATTAGATGCGCCAATCCTGGCGCTTCGCCCCAGCTCATCCCGCGCCCTGGTGCGGTGGCAGACGGGGTAATATATGGGGTTGATACCAGCTGTAATGTCACCTGGCATCAAGCCCTGGGGTTAGTGATGTCACGGCATCTGAACAGATACCCGACATCACTAACCCAGTCAGTAATAGAAAAAAAAAAGACAAAAAAAAAATTTATTTGAAAAAACACTCCCCGAAACATTCCTCTTTTACCAATTTATTGAAAATAAAGAAATTCCGGTCGCTGTAATCCATTTTGGAGGTCCCACGCCGGCTCTGGATCTTCTAGAATATGGGGGGCACGTTCAGGGAACGTATCCCCCATTTTCTGGAAGAGCAAGCTCTCCATGAGCAGTGTGGGTGCAGTAATCTGAGAATACTGCACTCACACTGCCCCGGTCCAACCTAGGGCAGAGTGACCTGCAGTAACCTCATTCCAGAATATGAGGGGCACGCTCACAGAACGTACCCCCCATTTTCTGGAACAGCAGCCTCTCCATGTGAGGAGTGTGGCTGCAGATCACTGCACTCACCCTCCCCCGGTCCACAGTGGAGCCTGTGCAGCAGCGACGTCAGCAGGATTCCTGCTTGCAGGGATCCAGCTGACAGCCGCTGTCTGCGCATGCGCCGCCAGCATTGAAGAAGAAGGAGGCGGCGATCGCGGGCCCGGAGCGGCAGACCGGTAACGTATAACCGGGGGCTTTGGGGGGGGGGGGTGACGGGGGGTGACCTAGTGGGACCTGGGGACACCTTTCTGCCGCATGTGACGTGTCACATGCGGCAGAAAGAGCAGAATGAAGGCGGCCGCGCGCTGTGCGCCGCCATCTTCCACGCTCCGGAGGGGGGAGGGGGGAGGCGGCTCTGGAGACCGGAGGGCTCCGGTGGACCGGAGGAGGGGTCAGGGGGAGGACATTTCCCTCCGATCTGAAATGTTTGATCATTTCAGATCGGAGGGAAATGACTGCAGAGCCGGCGCCGGCGGCAGTTTTCTGTGCGCTTCGGCGCCATTTTGGATGTCCGGTGGGGGTGGGGGTGGGGGTGGGGGGACTCTCCGGTACCGGGGGCTTTGGGGGCACTAGGGGGTTAGATTTCTTTCTCATCTGACATGTTTGATCATGTCAGATGAAAAAGAAATCAGTTTTACCGGCCATTTCTTTTTTTTTCATGTGTTCGTCGGTATACGGTGTATACCGGCGATCACATGATCGGGGTCCAAAAAAAACACCCCGATTCATAATCTGGGGGGTCTCAGCTACCCCCGGTAGCTGAAACCCCCGAGATTTTCGGTCGCTGGGGGGCGCTACAGGGTTTTTTCGGGCCGCCGCTTTAAAGCGGCGGAACAGAATAAGTACCCTGTTTTGCCGCCGCTTTAAGTCGTACGGCCGTCGTTATGAGGTTAAAGCATGTGATACTCGTTCAAACTCACCTGTGGCAAGTAACATGTGTGGGCAATATGGAAATCACTCCGGAAATGAGATAAAGGGGAGAAGTTGCCTCAATCTTTGTATTTTGTGTTTGTGTATGCCACACTAAGTATGGAGAACACAGAGAGTTGAAGAGAACTGTTTGAGGACTTGAGGACCAAAATTGTTGAAAAATATCAACAATCTCAAGGTTACAAGTCCATCTCCAGAGATTTTGATGTTCTTTTGTCCACAGTGTGCAATTTAATCAAGACATTTACAATCCATAACACTGTAACTAATCTATCTGGATGTGGACAATCTATCTGGATGTGGATGGCAGAGAAAAATTTAATGAACGGTTTCAATGCAGGATAGTCCAGATGGTGGATAAGTAGCTCCAATCAAGTTCCAAAGAAATTCAAGCTGTCCTGCAGGCTCAGGGTGCATGAGTGTCAGTGCGAACTATCCATCAACATTTGCATGAAATTAAACTATTAAATAATAATAATTAAATTATGGAGGAGACCCAGGAGCACCCCACTGCTGACACAGAAACATAAAAAAGCTAGACTGCAGTTTATGAAAACGTATGTGAGTAAGCCAAAATCTTTGTGGGAAAGCGTCTTGTGGATAAATGGGACCCAGATAGAGATTTTTGGTAAAGCACATCATTCTACTGTTTACCGAAAATGAGGCCTACAAAGAAAAGAACACAGCACTTATAGTTACATAGAGTGGAGGTACAAAGATGGTTTGGGGTTGTTTTGCTGCTTCTGGCACTGGGTGTCTTGACTGTTTGCAAAGCATCATGAAATCTAAAGATTATCAAAGGAATTTGAGTCGCAATGTAGTGACCAGAGTCAGAAAACTGGGTTTGTGTCCTAGGTCATGTGTCTTCCAACAGGACAGTGACCCCCAAACATACTTCAAGAAGCCCCCAGAAATGGAGAGTTCTGAAGTGGCAGCAATGGGTCCGGATCCAAATCCCATTGAACACCAGTGGAGAGATCTTAAAATCGCTGTTGGGAGAAGACGCCTTCAAATGTAAGAGACCTGGAGCAATTTGCAAAATTACAGGTGAGAGGAGTAAGAAGATTGTTGATGGTTATAGGAAGCAATTGATTGCAATTATCTATTCCAAAGGATGTGCAACCAAATATTAAGTTGAGGGCGCTAACAATTTTGTCTGGCCCATTTTGGGGGTTTTCTGTGAAATTAAGTCTAATTTGCCCTTTTTTAAGAATAATATTAGGGTGTCATTTGTATTGGCATTCTAATATATTGTGATGGCACATAAGTGCTGTGAGATCCGTGCTTTAATAATTATACTATGGAGTATATACTATATTATATAGTTTATATATAAACATGTGCCTACAAATATTCAGGCTTTATTTGTTGTTACTCTACGAGATAAAACATATTATGTGCATCCAAACTGATTATTAACAAATGTTTAATATGATATACAATATGTGATTTTAAGCTTTGATAGGACATTTCCTTTTTTCTTGAAGTAGAAAAAAAGATTTATGCATAAAAAAAAGAAATATATACTTTAGGGGCTGAGGACAAGACAGAATCAAGAGCTGATGAAAATACAAATAGGCTCCATTGAATTGTCCCCCTGAAATCATTAAAGGCAGTCAGTCAGTGCTAGAAATCAAAGGAATCTCAGGACCTCGTAGTGAACTTCGCAAAAAGAACCGTACCTTTATTACTTTTATTATGTATTTATATTATTATTATTATTATTATTATTATTATTAGTATTATTATTATTAGTATTATTCATTTTTAGATTATATTATTATAGATACCCTGTTTCCCAAAATAAGACACTGTCATATTTTTTTTTTGCACAGAAAAAAGTGCTAGGTCTTATTTTTGGGGAGGGCTTATTCTCTGGGAAACATGGTTGGGGAAAGTTTACCTCCCAAAAAATGCAGATCCCCCTTCCCAGGATCATCATACTTACCCCAGATGTTTGCGTGGCTCCCAGGTCCTCCTGCAATCCTCATCAGGTGCTCCCAGCAGGTATGTTCCACACTGTCCTGTCCTCCTTCTGGACAACACTCACACATCAGATCGCATGCGCGCGCACACACACACACACACACACACACACACACACACACACACACACACACACACACACACACACACACACACACACACATACATACACACACGCTCATACATACACTCATGAGATTGCATATATAACTGCACACGCACACTCTCACCACATCCGGTGATACTACTTGCTTCCATCCAGCAGGGGAATCTCTGCTCTATTGTCTCTACAATGCGTTCCACCGCTGGGTCCTCCATGAATTTCACCCGCAGGTCCTGTCACTCCATGCACAGTGTCCCAGGTCCTCATGCTGCCCAGAAGTAATCAATATCACTGGATATGGTGTGTGTTTGTGCAATCTGATGTGTGATTGTGTGTGTGTGCGATCTCATGTATTTGTGTGTGTGTGCAATCTGATGTGTGTTGGTGTGTGATCTGATGTGTCTGTGTGTGTGTGCGCGCAATCTCGTGTGTGTGTGTGATCTGATGTGTGCGATCTGATGTGTGCGTGCAATCTGATGTTTGGGTGTGCTATCTCATGTGTGTGTGATCTGATGTGTGCGTGTGTGTGTGATCTGATGGGTGTGTGGGATCTTGTGTGGGTGTGTGTGATCTGATGTGTGTGTGATGTCGTGTGTGTGATCTGATGTGTGTGTGTGATCTGGTGTGTGTGTGATCTGATGTGTATGTGTGTGTGTGTGTGTGATCTGATGTGTGTGGGTGTGTGTGATCTCATGTGTGTGTGATCTTGTGTGTGTGTATGATCTCATGTGGGTGTGTGTGTGATCTCATGTGTGATTTCATGTGTGGGGGTGTGTGATCTGATGTGTGTGGGTGAGTGTGATCTCATCTGTGTGTATATATGTGATGTGTGTGTGATCTGATGTGTGATTTCATGTGTGTATGTGTGTGTATATGTGATCTGATGTGTGTGTTCCACCGCAGATCCTTGATGCGTTACACTGCTCCCGGTCGGGGTCTGGTATGATCGCGCGGGTCTTCTCTCTTCTGTCTTCTCTCTTTTGGGGGTGTCCGCTGTCTATAATGAAGTGTCCTGCAGTACTCTTTAACTTTTTTAGCTGCACATACACTTCATTATTGAACCATAACTAGGGTTATTTTTGTGTTAGGTCTTATATTTAAGCCTTGCTGAAAACTCTTGCTAGGCCTTATTTTTGGGGTAGGGTTTATTTTTGGGGAAACACAGTATCTTATGACCACTGCACTTTTTTTACACCACAAAAGCGCCTCATAAAATGACTATGTTGCACAACAATGTGAAACCAACATTTAGATTCAGATATCATGGTATCATTTTATTCATCTTTCTATGATCTACATGCCCAAATAACCAGCTTTGGAGGGTTGATCCTACTGACAAATTCCCTTTAAAGAAAATGATTTCATTTTAACATGCAACTGCGGTGCTGCAGCACCATGGACTGGACCCCATGGTCTGGGTTACTGTTCCGAGCCAGCACCAAGCACTCGCTGCATTGAGTGGCAGCGCTTAGCAGCATTGTTAGAATAATTGTGCACTAGATAGGCCACCTTGCCCTGAGCACCACATTTGAATATAAACATACATTTCTTTTTTTCTAAAACTATCCAGACCTTTTGCTAAATTAGATACCTTAGCAAAAGGTCTGAAATTGATTTTGAAACTTTAGACTTCTTTTTACAAGCAGTGATTCCACCGGTACAGTGAATATACCCCATCATTGAGTATATTAAAAGAAATATGTCAGCAGCTTTTTGCTACCTCTTCTCAGAGCAGCATGATGTAGCAAAGAGATTCTGAATCTAATGATGTATTACTTAAGCGGGCTTTACACGCTGCGACATTGCTGGCATTTGCTGGCGATGTCGAGCGTGATAGCACCCGCCTCCGTCGTACGGCCGATATGTGGTGATCGCTGCCGTAGCGAACATTATCGCTACGGCAGCGTCACACGCACATACCTTCCCTGCGATGTCGCTCTGGCTGGCGAACCGCCTCCTTTCTAAGGGGGCGGTTCGTGCGGCGTCACAGCGACGTCACACGGCAGGCGTCCAATAGAAGCGGAGGGGCGGAGATGAGCGGGACGTAACATCCCGCCCACCTCCTTCCGCATTGCCGGTGGAGGCAGGTAAGGAGATGTTCGTCGCTCCTGCGGTGTCACACATAGCGATGTATGCTGCCGCAGGAACGAGGAACAACATCGCTATTAAGCAGAAAATGATTTTTTGTTTCAGGACGACCTCTCCGCGGCAAACGATTTTGACCGCTTTTTCGATCATTTTAAGATCGCTCATAAGTGTCACACAATGCAATCTCGTTAATGAAGCTGGATGTGCGTCACAAACACCGTGACCCCGACGATAATTCATTAACGATATCGTAGCGTGTAAAGCCCGCTTTAGTTCACTGGGTGCAGCCATTCTGACACAGTGAAAGATAACATTTTTAGTATGTAGCAGAACTCTGAGAGCTGCCCCCACCCACACCAGGCTTCCAGTATACATGTCCATAGACAGAAGCTGCTAGTCGTGCCACAGCTCATGAGCTCCTCAGACCAACTAATGATAAAGCTATGAGGCTTAAACTAATATTGCATGTAAACAAAAACACACTTTGAAATAAGAGACGGCAGGCTGTAAACTGCATGTTAACTCTTACAGCATGCTGGCTTTAGATTATATAGCAAAATTGTCCTGACAGAGTCCCTTTAAGACAGGGCTATCTATATAGTCTAAGATTGTTTAACTCTTTAATGACCCATGAGAAACATTTTCAGGTGCGGAGCTTGTTTCAAACAAATCAGATGCTGGCTTTATTATATAGCTGATATCTGCCTGTTCCTGCATGACTGGAGCTTGCTCCAATTGCTGCAGTTTTGTCTATTTAAATGACCCTGTCAATCAGTGAGAGCAGCATTTGAATGACGTCATTGCTTGTGCGTGTATACTTAATTCCTTGAAATTCCTGTATTGGAACGTATATTCCGACCTTGGACATTTACCCTATGAATGGATGATAAAATGCAGACCCAGTGGCACGCTGCTTGCCAGTTTTTGAAACTCGTAAACAAATTAATAGAGAGAGACGCAGATGCGTACAGGCAGAATCCCGCAAATAGCCCCATTCTTGAGATAGATGCAGATGGTCGAGTGTAGTGGTACCCATATCCATCATCCACTTATAGCATATCCTGAGAATATGCCATAAATTAACAAGATGGGAGTAGCCTAGTCCTGTAACCAATAATCTAGAAAGTCTACTTGTCTTGCAGTTATTTCCAGCACAGAACTGCAACTCATTTATTAACATTTTCTTTAGATCAGTTACAAGTATAATGCTTGCTCTGACTTGGTAATGTTATTGTTAGTCTACACGGCACGAGGAGAGGACAAGTGAGCAATGTGCCAAAGTTCATAAATCTCCCTATGTTTATAGCCTTTTATATAGAGGAAACATGTCCTTAGCAGAGCCTGATTTATGGGAAGATGCTGTCATGTGATGTCACCGCTCTTACTGCGCATTGACCCTGCCATGTACAGTGTGAGCTGTATACCTGGTGAGTGCCTGTTATCATACAGTAGGGAATAGGTGGAATGAGTAAATTCACAGGGCTTGTCTGTAGTCTGTGACTTGGAGATGTACTGTATGTGATCTGTAGACACAAGGTGGTTAAAGTCATTTTTTTTTTCAGTTTGACTAATTTGGGTGAAGTAGTCCAACTTGCACTTGTCCTTGAGGGCCTCAGAGAGCTTGCTATTCTCCAATGATAAGATGATGAATGGCTGGTGAAAACCCATACAAACAATGATGAGGGAAAATCATGGCTGGCTATACATGTTGAGTTGAAGTCTACATATGTATATCCCATAGCTTAACAAAATAAGATTTGGTCGGATGATGACTTCCCTTTGGTTGAGGATAAGCAACCTGTGGCAGTGAAGGTCATATGAAACCACAACTCCTAGCCAAAAGCTGGTAGAAGGCTGTCAGGACATGCTGGTAGTTGTAGTGTCACAGCAGCCACTCTACGCTCTTGTGAGGTCCAATTATGACACTCACATTAGGTGGAAAGGCTAATATATAATTATTCACAAGAAACACTTCAGGGGTGATGCTGGTTGTACTCGGGCTCCTCAGAACACACGTTCCTGACTATCGGGCCATTTAAACAAACCACAAGTCACCCATGAACAAACAAAACATTAAAGTCATTGCTCAGGGCAGCATGTTGTCCTGTGTAAACCGTGCCGGTGCAGCTGAGGTCAATGATACTCTAAGCTCTTAGGTGGGCTTTGCACGTTGCTACATCGCAAGCCGATGCTGCGATGTCGCACGCGATAGTCCCCGCCCCCGTCGCAGGTACGATATCCTTGTGATAGCTGGCGTAGCGAACATTATCGGTACGCCAGCTTCACATGCACTCACCTGCCCTGCGACCGTTGCTCTGGCCGGTGACCCGCCTCCTTTCTAAGGGTGCGGGTCGTGCGCTGTCATAGCGACGTCACACGGCAGGCGGCCAATAGCGGCGGAGGGGCGGAGATGAGCAGGATGTAAACATCCCGCCCACCTCCTTCCTTCCTCATTGCAGCCGGGAGGCAGGTAGGAGTTGTTCCTCGCTCCTGCGGCTTTACACACAGCGATGTGTGCTGCCACAGGAACGAGGAACAACATCGTACCTGTCGCGGCACCGGCATTATGGAAATGTCGGAGAATACACCGATGATACGATAACGACGCTTTTGCGCTCGTTAATCGTATCATCTAGGATTTACACACTACGACATCGCAAGTGACGCCGGATGTGCGTCACTTTCGATTTGACCCCACCGACATCGCACCTGCGATGTCGTAGTGTGCAAAGCCGCCCTTAGAATGATTTTATTAACAATTGTTCTGTTCACATAAAATTCTGCTTGGCCTGACCCAACAGGCCATTATAGCAGCACTCCAGTGTTTATATTTTTCTTATTTTACCATTGGAGTGGTGCTTCTAATCTAAGTTTCCTGCACTTAGTCTCATATTTACCAGCCACCGTCTTCATCTTTTATTGATGCTGCTCCGGTTGGTCTCCAGCAAAATAAAAAATAAATAAATCTTTATATAGCGCTAACATATTCCACAGCGCTTTACATACATCAGGAACACTGTCCCCATTGGGGCTCACAATCTATATTCCCTATTTGTATGTCTTTGGGAAGAAACTGGAGTACCCAGAGGAAACGCACACAAGCACAGGAAGAACATACAAACTCCTTGCAGATGTTGTCCTTGGTGGGATTTGAACTCAGGACCCCAGCGCAGCAAGACTGCAGTGCTAACCACTGAGCCACTGAGCCACCCAGCAGTTTGTGACCTACTGGATCGCTGCAGTGTTTATTGGGCGAAACTCTCAACTCAAATGAGAGACAGACTGAGGCTTTCATAGTCTGAAGTTGTGGACACCAAAGCGGTGCTGAGGAGAGCTAAAGATGTAGTCAATCGTCGTTTAACAGCTGTGTAAGTCCAGCATAAGTTGTCTGGAAAAGGCTAATGGTGGCCAAGACCTTGTGACTGATCACAAAATTCCGAAGGGGTGGAAACATTGCTTGAGGTTTTCTTTAGGCTTTAGCATTCTTCCAACCAGCAGTCAGTAAATTTTAGTAATTTTAGGAGGACTGGAAGAGGCTGCAAAACAAAGGTGTGTTCTTGTTTTTTTTCTTTTCAAAAGGAAACCTATCATTAGGTTCATGCTGCTCAATCTATGGGCGGTATGGGTCGGACACTAGCTGTGCCATTGCTGTCGGGTATGTCTCTCTTTGTCCCTAGTAATTTAGAGTAAACATACTTTGAAAAGCCAACTGAGGACTATGCATCCCGAATAACATACAATGCGGTCCCCAGTATGGTTTCTCCCCACCTCCCTTTTGCTGGTCTTTCCCATGTGTGTACATACAAATAATGCGTGTAGAGTCAAAGATGGTGGCAGGGAAAAGCCAACAGTGGACACATTAGATTAGTTGTGAGACATAGGCCAAAATTCAATGAAGCAGTTTTGCTAGAATTCTGGTGTAAATTGCCTGGATAAGTCACAACATTTTGTGAAACTCAGAGTTGCACAAAAATGTTGCATCTTTTGACCAGCTGCAAAATGGGCAAAGCTTCTGCTAGACAGGGGTGCATCGGAGGTGCACACTACTTGTTATACACTCCTGATTCATTAAGACCCGTGCGCCTCTTAATGAATTGTCTGACTCAACCATGCCCCCTCACCAAGACCGCCATGAAAATCATCAGTCTTGATGAACTGGGGCCATAGTTCGCAGTTGGTTTTTCAAAGTATGTTACTCTGAAATAGCGCAGCATTTCAGTGAAAGACATAACTTACTGTGATGGCGCAGCCACAGGCTGATTCATGCTTGCCATGCTTCGGATAGCGCGAGTCTAATGACAGGCTCCTTTAGGTAGTAGGTACTTGCAAGGATCTTGAAAACTTTTACATTAAGATAGTAAATATTATTAGTGTTAATTATATTCATTGTATTGGCAGTATAATATTAACAATATAGACACAGATGTTGGACAAGTTCTTCTCATTATCTTAGACAAATCGGGAAATAAATGACAGAAATGTAACCTACCTATCAGAATATGTTGTAGACACTAGCATTTCAATGTGCAAGATGTATCTAGGTTTTGCAGCACCCTGGTCAAGAATTGTTTGCCGGAAACCCCCCGCCACAGTTTGAGTAGTCGTAATGTGACCAATCATTCACATGCGACGAGCTGCTGTTCCTAATTCTCTCATTGCTCACTAAAAAAACTGAAAGAAGCAGTAAGAAAAGCTAGCTGTTACATGACCGTAAGTATGAATATGGCATATGAGTGGACTGGCCATGTGATTACTGCTGGAACCAGTAAGTAGAGCTAAATCCTGACAGTGAGTATATTATACATTGTTAGGACTGGCATTCTACAGTGGGTTGTTTTTTTGTTTTTTTTTTAATTATTATTATTATTATAGGACTTGCCCAGGTTTGAGATGAAAGTCTGCCATCACTCTAGTTGAGGCTTCTGAATTCCCACACAGTGCACTTGCTCAATTAATTTTCATTGAGTGATGACACATATGTTTAGTCCGCACATGATTGTATGTATGCACATTGCATACTTGCGGTTTTGTAACCTTCCACTGTCACCACCGGCACCAGAGAATCCTGAAAGTGTGCAGTGCACACGCTGTGTAACTGCAGACTTCTCACAAAGATTGGCGACCCTTTTAGTGAGCCTGACATAAATAAAAACATAGTAATCCTTAACTTGTCTGATAGCACAACACTTTATTAACATAGCCATGTATCACGTAATCTTACAAGTTATGGATTGTTACATGTGTACAAGATCAAAACTAATAACAGCACAGGAACACAACACCAGACTACCAGCAGGACAGAAACACAGCATCACAGCCCTATTCAGTACAGAAATAAATCATCAAAACCACCAGCACCACAGAAATTAATCATCAGGACCATGAGCAGTACAGAAAAACTTCCCTAGGACCCCTATCAGTACAGAAACACAGAATCAAAACCCCCATCAGTATAGAAATATATAACCAGAACCATCATTAGTAGATGGTACATCAATTGTAATGTCGAGTCAGACCCATATACATTTGTATTGCATGAACCTACAACTTCCAGTATGTCGTTGGCAATGTTAAAGAGATACTGAGAATTGTTGCTCTCTGTCATCATAAGACGACGGACCTTACAGAAACCACAGTACTGATGAAAATTAGTATCACAAACTTTTACATCCAGGTACCTTATAGATGAAGTTATCTCTGATCAGAGTCTTTCTTGTCCAGACGCCATGATGACTTTTCACACCACTGCTGGTCTTGGCAGACTTCAATCTTCTCTGATCATGTGCAGCACATTCTGGCACAATACCCTTAAAGGGAACCTGTCAGCAGAAATTTCCCCTAAAACCTAACAGATTCCCCCTCTGCAGCTCCTGGGCTGCATTCTAGAAAGGTCCCTGTTATTATTGTGCCCCCTTTCTGACCAAAAAAAAGAGTTTATAAAGAGGTACCTTTTTGGCTTCGGATTCTATAAATCAGACACGGGGGCGGGCAGCCTGATGGCCGTTATTCTGCCCCCTGGTCCTGTATGCCGCCCCCATCGCTGATTTCCATACTTCTGGACGCCGCCCACTGCTCCAGCCATCCCCGCGCATGCCCAGTGCCAGTCTCACGGGACTGAGCACTGTGACTGCTGGTGACGTGTGCGCAGGCAAGTGATTATGGGCGGGACTGTGACTGTTATCAGCAAGTACCCGCCCATAATCTCGTGAGCGCGCAAACCTCTCCAGCGTCACACTGTGCTCAGTGTAGATGCTAGACTGTATGGGCTGCTTCCAGGGATGACGTCCCTTTGTCACGTGATAGGGGCGTGTTCAAAAATACTATCACGTGACAAAGGGACGTCATCCCTGGAAGCAGCCCATACAGTCTAGCATCTACACTGAGCACAGTGTGACGCTGGAGAGGTTTGCGCGCTCACGAGATTATGGGCGGGTACTTGCTGATAACAGTCACAGTCCCGCCCATAATCACTTGCCTGCGCACACGTCACCAGCAGTCACAGTGCTCAGTCCCGTGAGACTGGCACTGGGCATGCGCGGGGATGGCTGGAGCAGTGGGCGGCGTCCAAAAGTATGGAAATCAGCGATGGGGGCGGCATACAGGACCAGGGGGCAGAATAACGGCCATCAGGCAGCCCGCCCCCGTGTCTGATTTATAGAATCCGAAGCCGAAAAGGTACCTCTTTATAAACTCTTTTTTTTGGTCAGAAAGGGGGCACAATAATAACAGGGACCTTTCTAGAATGCAGCCCAGGAGCTGCAGAGGGGGAATCTGTTAGGTTTTAGGGGAAATTTCTGCTGACAGGTTCCCTTTAAAAATAACAGAATGGTTATAATGCTCCTAAACAAAATTATCTGGTTTACGCTGTGGTCCTGAATAAATAATTGCTCCTCATTGTGTTCCCTGCACAAAATATGACACACACTATCCCTTTTATGGCACATGCTCTCCACAATGCCCGCTCCTTATCATACTGGGCCCCTTCTTTACACTATCCTTTCCTATTATTTGTCCTACATACTGAACATTATCTATACTGTGCTCCATCATAATACTCACCCTCCCAACATGTTGTCCCCTCTTTGCTGTGGCATCACACTGTCCCCCCAATGCTGTCCCCTGTCCATACCCCCCCACTACTCAGTCTCTATTTTTTTCCCCAGTCACATTCTTCTCATCCCATACTGTATCCTCACTGCCTCCGTACTCATCCCCTCTCATGTTTCATAATTTCTGTGCATACATTCTCCCCTTGCTTCCCATACTGTGTCCGCACCCATCCCGCTCCCTTGCTCCCCATACTGTGTTCTCAAATGTACCACCTCGCTGCAGATAGTCCTCAGATTTCTCCCCCCTCACTTCCCATACTGTGTCCTAAAATTACCCCCTTGATACTCACACTATATCATCAAATTTACCTCCTTGATCCACATACTGTCCTAAAATTTCTCCTTTTCACTCCCCATACTGTCCTCAAATGTCTTCCCCTGTGTGATTCCTATACTGTGTCTGTATACACTTGCCCCTCACTCCTCATACTGTGTCCATATACATTCCCCCCAGCCTATCTCACGATGCCGTATTCTCAAATTTCTTCCCCTTTTCTCTTACTTACAATAAATCTTTGGTGTCTTGAGCTCCATTAGAGCATGTACTTCTGCCGCTTAAGCGACGCCGAGGAGTGACGTCAGGAGTGGGGTCAGCTGACCTGATCATGTTGCTGATGTTGTCGTGATCCACATTTGCCGGCCGTCAGGGCTTCAATTGTAGTCGCACCTGAAAGACACCTCGAACCACCTCATCAGGCAGCCTGGCAATGCCCCCGTGCTGGCTGTGCTAGGGGCAAATGCCCCGCCTATCCACTTACTCTCCAGATATGCTGCTGTCAATATGAACACATCCTAGAAAGGCAGTTTACACAAAGCAGCACATAAAGTTATGCTCTTGGACCAGGACTAGTAATGTCACATATTCTGCTGTTGAGCGCATAATGCACTGTCCTCGTTTCATGGTTTCCAAACTCTTGTGCTAATGTGACTCATTTCCACTTATCAATTTGCTACAATGGAAAGCTTAGAATGATCCTGCTGTACGTTTTGTTTAATTGGCTGCAAGTCATAAAGGCTGCAGATGGGTCAATAAAATAATTTATTTCCTGTACATAGTAAAGTCTGCAATGATTGAATATTTAGAGCAAAATAGAAAGTTTGTTTGCCAGTAGGCAAAGACTGAAATGACAACATGTGCATCCATCACTTCCTCCGCTCAGCCGCCTGGGCCTGGAATCCGGCTACTCTGGCTTTTGTCAGGGGCTGGAATCTTTCATAATGGGCTGAGCTGACTTCAATATTTTGTTGCTTGCTGCCCGTGTGACAGCACTCAACCGCCTGACAGATGAGTCTTGTCTGAGCAAACCTTGCGATTCAAGCCATGATTTCGCAGAGGTTTGCACAAACTTGGTCTAGTACTGAAAGGACAGTGTTAACTTGTTCAGTAAAACAGTAGGATTATTTCATGAGATTATTAAAGACGCAATGCCCAAAAAATTATATTCCCAAAACCAGTCTAAATACGTATGTGTGTAGGGATTTATTGTTTCTAGCATGGCTCCTCTTCTGACTCGCGTGACTTCAATTCCTACCACTGAATCACAATCACTCCGGTGCTAATGTAAGCCTGTGAGGCTCCGGACAAGGCTCCATAGACTTAGTGACTTCTGGTTCCCACTAAACCCCAGTTTACTCAGTGAATCATAACATCAGTCACGTGAGTCAGAAGAGGAGCGGCGCTGGAAACTGGGGAAGACCGTGCTTGAGTGTTTAGTGTTCTTACTACACACGTGTAGATTGAAAGGAAAGATTTTCTTGGGATTGCATCTGTATTGTTGATTGCATCATGGATAAATTGTCCACTAAGATTTATCTGTTAGCCTCTGTTCACATCATTGTGGTTTCTGTGTGTATTGGAAGCCAAGACATAGTACCAGATCTGTCGTAGAGCTTAAAGCACCACTCCAGCAGGTATTTTTCAGTACTGGAGGGTTGCTTTAAATCTAAGCCCCCTGCCATAGTCTTTTACACACCCTCTGGTGTCTTCACCTTTTTTCAGCGCCACTTTTGTCTTGTGGCTCCATTTTGTGACCGTATCTTATGACTGGCCAAAAGTCAGAAGTTACAGCACACACGCTCAGTATAACTGAATGACCTAAAACAAGGCGAGACCGAGGCTCTCATAGATATGTAGTGCTTTATGACCTCAGCTGTGCTCTTTGAAACACTGGAGCTGCTGGCAAGTCACAAACTGCAGAAGACCGGCCGGAGAGAGTCTGGAATAGATGAAAATAGCAGAGGATGAGTATAAGACAAGGAGCAGCAGGGGATTTAAATTTAAAGCACTACTCCAGTGGTGAAAATATCCCAAACACTGTAGTAGTGCCTTGAAAGGAATCTGTCTAGAGTTGAGCGAGTACCTAACTCTTCGTACTCGCTATACTCCTAACGAGTACTGTCTAATACTCGCATATTCATTCCGAATAGCGTGTGCAATGCAAGTCTATGGGGAAAAACTCGCAAAGTAACGAGTAACCCAAATGCCGTACTATTCGTGCCAGTAGCAAATAGTGCGGCATTTGGGTTACTCATTAATTTGCGAGTTTTCCACATTTACTTGCATTGCACATGCTATTCGGAATGAATACACAAGTATTAGACAGTACTCGTTATGAGTATATAGCGAGTACGAATAGTTAGGTACTCGCTCAACTCTAAATCTGTCACCAAATTTTTGCAACATCCTCTGAGAACAATATAATAGGAAAAAGGACTTTGAATCCAACAATGTATCATTTAGTTTACTGGGTGCAGCAGTTATGACAGAGTTTGTAGCTGTATCTCAGACAGTTGCCCGAGGCTCTTTATGTACATTGTCTATTGACAGTACAGTTGCTCATCACAGAAGGGGACATGATCACATACAGGCTCAAGTGCTAGCTAATCACAACAGTGATTATCAACTAGTGATAAAACCTTTATTATAAGCAAACAACAATGCACAGTGTGATAAGAGACACATCACTTAACTCTGAGCTTTAACCCCTACCTCATGCTGTCCTCCGATAACATAGCACAAACCTGCTGACAGATTCCCTTTAAAGAGTAAATACATTTTTACATTTCTTTTTTTATAATTTTGTTCAGCATGGACAGTTATGAAACTTTGAAAGGGGGTCTAGGCTGTGCAAAGCTCCTCTGGGAATTTAAATATTTAAAAGGCCTCTTCAGAGAGAAAGAAGCAGTTTACTAGGATATTTGTTTTCACTCCTGTAAAAATTGTATGTAAGTGGCTTACAAACCCAAGCTTTTCCTGAGTCTATTTTCTTACCTTTATCTGCATTGATATCAGACCGTACTTGTTTTCAGTACAGATGACGGCAATGAAATGACCAGCTCAGCACCGGTCTTCCTCCAACTCTGGGACCAGCTGCAGCAGGAGGTTGCTCTGATGAGCAGAACACTATGAGACGCTGACCCATCACTGCCATCATCTGTACTCCAAATAAGTATGTTGTGATATCAGTGCAGCCGAAGGCAGGCAAATAGACTGGGGAAAATCTGGGTTTGGAAAACCAGTTACATGGATTTTTTTTTCTCTCATGAATGAAGTCATTTTCCCCAATAATGTTGTTTGTAAACTTTCATAACTTTTCATGCTGGACCAATTTATTTGCAAAAATTTGGAAGTTTAGTTACTCTTTAAGGCACCAATCGCATTAGTCTAATGTCTGCCAAACTTGCCAATATCGAATGTGAAAGTGTCTCCGGTGTCTCTTGATTGTTCCCCATCAGGTGAGGTCTTAGGAGATAAGGATCTGGCACAACGGATTTGGGACCAGGGCTGTGGAGTCGGTAAGCCAAACCTACGACTCCTCAATATCCCTGATTCTGACTCCACGAATTCGACTCCTTCATACATGACTCTTGTTTGTGATAAATATACGGTAGTAAAATGATAACATAAGGCTTTTAAACATTATTTTGATGCAATAATCACGCTGTTTAGATAGAACATAAAATATATTTATTGAAATACAAGTTTAGAACACAACAAACTTTAATTGTAAATATGCAATACACTATGCAGTAAGTGGGTAAAAAAAACAGTTTTCAACAAAAATATATGAAATAACATTTGTGCAGTCTATGAATTTATTCTAAGAAATAGAATTGCCTCCATCAGATCCTCCTTCAGAGATGACCTCAAATCTGACCTAATAATTTTAAGGCTAGAGAACCACCTCTCTACAGTAACTTGGGTTGGTGGCAAAGCCGTGACCACATGAGCAGCACCTCTAACAATTTCAGGGTATAAAGGAATTGCCTCATGCACAGTCAGTGCTGATGAACGGTTGAACTCTTCCACTTCTTTGAAAGCAAGTTAAAAGTGTTGCTGAAATATGGTCAGTCTGTTTGGTATGGGAGTGGAATCTTTTTCCTTGCGGCAACGCTTTGCCTGCTCCATATCGTTCTAATACTTTTCAAAATTAAACTCCTCATCTGATGAGTCGAAGATACGGCAGCAGTAGCACTGTCAGGATCCTCTTGCTCTTGGCAGTCCTGTAGCCCACTCATCCTAACTGCTACCTCAGTCAGAGCGTCTTTTCCTTTAGTAAGCTGTTGATCATCCAGCAATATACAATGACTTGGGTCCACAGAAACAGCTGCCAGAAGAATTTTATTTTCTAATAGTAGTGTCTCTCTCCATTTCATTGAAGCACCAATGCCATCTGTGATTAAACCTCCTCTTTGGGACAGGCAAAACAGCAAGTTCTTCCACTCCTTTATGAAAATGCCAGGAGTTAATTCCTCAGCTTGTAATTTTTAGTCACTGTAAATCGGTGATGAAGAAATTCCGTCTGCAAGTGGCTTGAACGACAATTGCCCCTCTTCCAGCACGTCTCTTCAAAATGGAATCAAGTTTAGTGGTTCTGGCAGTAATAACCAATTTCCTTACTTTACCAATCAGAGTTCCAGCATGTCCCTCTTGCAGACTATCTCTGATTGTCAGCTGCACACGCTGCAACACAGCACATGTGATAAATAGGAGAGATGTAAAGCAGCTTCAACAAGATCATCTAATTCTAAAGGATAATTTTACTGTTTATTGAACGTTTAGACTTGCTTTAAGAAGTACTTACCTTAATCCTACTTCCCTGTTCACTCTAGAATTTCTTGCAGGTCTGAGATGATTGCAGGCATTCTTTGTGATTTTGTTTTTACCCTTATCTGTAGAGGAGAAGCTTCACTACTTACAGTTAGGTCCAGAAATATTTGGACAGTGACACAATTTTCGCGCGTTGGGCTCTGCATGCCACCACATTGGATTTGAAATGAAACCTCTACAACAGAATTCAAGTGCAGATTGTAACGTTTAATTTGAAGGTTTGAACAAAAATATCTGATAGAAATTGTAGGAATTGTACACATTTCTTTACAAACACTCCACATTTTAGGAGGTCAAAAGTAATTGGACAAATAAATCAAACCCAAAAAAATATTTTTATTTTCAATATTTTGTTGCGAATCCTTTGGAGGCAATCACTGCCTTAAGTCTGGAACCCATGGACATCACCAAACGCTGGGTTTCCTCCTTCTTAATGCTTTGCCAGGCCTTTACAGCCGCAGCCTTCAGGTCTTGCTTGTTTGTGGGTCTTTCCGTCTTAAGTCTGGATTTGAGCAAGTGAAATGCATGCTCAATTGGGTTAAGATCTGGTGATTGACTTGGCCATTGCAGAATGTTCCACTTTTTTGCACTCATGAACTCCTGGGTAGCTTTGGCTGTATGCTTGGGGTCATTGTCCATCTGTACTATGAAGCGCCGTCCGATCAACTTTGCGGCATTTGGCTGAATCTGGGCTGAAAGTATATCCCGGTACACTTCAGAATTCATCCGGCTACTCTTGTCTGCTGTTATGTCATCAATAAACACAAGTGACCCAGTGCCATTGAAAGCCATGCATGCCCATGCCATCACGTTGCCTTCACCATGTTTTACAGAGGATGTGGTGTGCCTTGGATCATGTGCCGTTCCCTTTCTTCTCCAAACTTTTTTCTTCCCATCCTTCTGGTACAGGTTGAACTTTGTCTCATCTGTCCATAGAATACTTTTCCAGAACTGAGCTGGCTTCATGAGGTGTTTTTAAGCAAATTTAACTCTGGCCTGTCTATTTTTGGAATTGATGAATGGTTTGCATCTAGATGTGAACCCTTTGTATTTACTTTCATGGAGTCTTCTCTTTACTGTTGACTTAGAGACAGATACACCTACTTCACTGAGAGTGTTCTGGACTTCAGTTGATGTTGTGAACGGGTTCTTCTTCACCAAAGAAAGTATGCGGCGATCATCCACCACTGTTGTCATCCGTGGACGCCCAGGCCTTTTTGAGTTCCCAAGCTCACCAGTCAATTCCTTTTTTCTCTTTTTTTCTCAGAATGTACCTGACTGTTGATTTTGCTACTCCAAGCATGTCTGCTATCTCTCTGATGGATTTTTTCTTTTTTTTCAGCCTCAGGATGTTCTGCTTCACCTCAATTGAGAGTTCCTTAGACCGCATGTTGTCTGGTCACAGCAACAGCTTCCAAATGCAAAACCGCACACCTGTAATCAACCCCAGACCTTTTAACTACTTCATTGATTACAGGTTAATGAGGGAGACGCCTTCAGAGTTAATTGCAGCCCTTAGAGTCCCTTGTCCAATTACTTTTGGTCCCTTGAAAAAGAGGAGGCTATGCATTACAGAGCTATGATTCCTAAACCCTTTTTCCGATTTGGATGTGAAAACTCTCATATTGCAGCTGGGAGTGTGCACTTTCAGCCCATATTATATATATAATTGTATTTCTGAACATGTTTTTGTAAACAGCTAAAATAACAAAACTTGTGTCACTGTCCAAATATTTCTGGACCTAACTGTATATCATGTAGCTGAAGTGCAGCACAGATTCATCTCAACTAAGAGCCTACATTCTTTGATCAGGAATAGAACAAACATTTATAGGACATTTCATAACTTTCCCAAATTCTTATGAAAAAATATTCATCACATATTGCATTAACTGCTGTACCCAATTTATAATATATCTTAGGAGTCAGAGTCGGTTCATTATATATTGACTACACCTTCACCAAAATGGACTCCGACTCCACAGTCATGTTTTGGGATGCTGATCCCTTTGTACTTGGTGAGATCAGATACGGACAAATGAGTCTGGCATTGACTCTCATACATGGGAGAGTCGGCAGAGAGAAGCTCCTCGACAATCGTTCAGCTGACAGCCATCTATTATGTATTGGTCCCCTGACATTGGGGACAGTAGAGTCCTTTGTGGTAGCTCTATGTGCTTGTTGTTTCTTGACATGAAATGTGAGGGATCTGTTGACAGGACAGTGCGACCAGAACCTTAACCAGCTGAATTAGGAGGGGGAATTGGAGTTTTTAACTTGTGTCTGATCTTTACTTGATAAGTAGATCATAGCAGAATTGGACCATATATGTTGTCAATGCACTTCATGTATATTCATTATGACTTTGAAGATTTAAAAGCTCACAGACTGTATTCCCCAAATACCAAGAAGTGAGACGCCTATAAGAATGTAATTTACCATTTCTCCCATAGAAGTCCTGATGAAAGTCTCCACTAGGGGCCTTTACTTGTACTTGCTTTAATCATGTTCCTTAATTCATTGATTCCCAAGCAGTCACTCGTGAACCAAACAAGACTCTGGACACCATTATCCTGGATGGCTGATTCAGCCATATTTCTCGGTGCTAACAGCAGGGCTGTCGCAGAATGATTTCCGTGCGATCCTACATTAATAGTTATGATCAATGGACCAATTTTTTTTTGAGTGATCATCTGAATAGAATCTCTCCTTTATGTAGCCTTACGAGAACACTTACAGTAGCATATGGTCTTCCCCACCGATGCAGCCTCTCAGGATTAGGATTAATGCCCAGTGAACCCGACAGCACAATGTATGTTTTATATGAAATAAAAGATTTAATTTGCTAGTTTTCTGAATAGGGGCAGTTTTTTCCACTCCTCCTTACTTATTAATTACTCGTTATTTAGCTCCGTGGCAGCACTGTATTATTATTGCAGGTCAGATCATACAGAAGTAATCCGGAGACAGGGCAACGTATGTCAGTGAAGTTCATAGATCACCTTTTAATAGATGAGAATATCTTTCTTGATTTCAGCATGTGAATCAGTTTTCACTTGGATGAGCAGTGATAATTAAAGTGAATTGTGAAGCACGTCGTATGTGAACCGTGCTCGCCGAATCTACGGGAGCTGCTTCTGTGAGGAGGATAGTCCTGCACCTTCTCAGATCGTAAAGTCATTACACAGACTTATTAAATCCTGTCATAATTGCTTCTTTCTTTGTAAACAAACCTACTCCCTGTCCTCATAGCTGTGCCGGGGTCCCTAATGACATTCATTATTAATCTCAGGGAGGGGCACTCAGTTTCCATGTAGAAAACACTGGCATCGCAAGCCTTTTTTGCCTTCCAGTAGTGCCATGTTCACACTTCATCTGATTGACTTCAGTGATGAGCACGATCAGTAGTTTGTTGTAACATGGGACCAGTGAACACAATGGTAAACTCTGATTTGTGTGCTCTATGGCCTCCTGAGTGTCTCGCCCCAGTCTGGAGGTGACTGTCCTGGTGTCCTTGGTGGTACTTTGCTTCCTTCCCACATATTAGGAATACACGCTGAATAATCATTTGCCTTCTAATGAAATTTGATGTCATTTTGTGTGTGTTGGCATAAAAAGGCCAATAAGTGTCTCTGGAGACGGGGATTAATGTGCTACATAAGATGTTGGTCGTGTGGGAATAATGAGCTATAAATAATTACCAGTTTTGCAGTAATAAATAATGATTATTTTTTATGTTGTCGTGCTATAGATCTCCATTATATCCCTATGCTCACAATGTTTAGGCAGTATGGACTGGCATCTCCACTCTTGGTGACTGACCTGAAGGACTTCTCATGTCATGTCTCCTCCCAGTAGCCCCCACAGATGTCCACACTTCCCTTTCCCAGAATTTTGTTAATGATTCCAATTTGTCATGCTATAAATTGAATCCGGCTAAGGCTGTGTTCACACCACTGAATTTAATTCTGATTCTGCTGATCAGACCCTGATTACAGCTTGATTAGTGTCTGATGAGAGAGGGATCCAATTTTCTCAGAGGTGGAAAGGGAAAAAAGTTTCTCCATCTTCTCCATACTGACAGACTGTGGAAATCAGACTGCACTCAGATGACATCGGAGTGTGGTCCAATTTTTTTTTTTGCGGACACATAGACTTGAATGGCCAAGTGCTATCTGATTCTTGGAAGCAAATTCTGCATGCTTCAATTTTTTTTCCTTGGCCCACTCAGTCTGAGGAAAATGGACACATCCATGTCCTCACTGAATAACATTGGTCTGATTTCAGTCTGATTTTTTAACAGATAGCACTTGGACCAAAAATACTGCAATTCGACTATTTCCCTAGATCAACGTCCCACCGCAGAATCTACCAGCAGTACCCATGATATGCTAGGAAAACCCACAACCGATTGTAATCTGCATCACAACCACTGGATAGACACATAAACATCTCCTGACAAAGTATTGTAACATTTAGTTGTTTTTTGTCATTTTTCAAAAGCTGGGATAGGCTAAACCAGTAGAAAAGTTAAAGATCTGAATAAGATGTGAGCTGATAGGACAACATTGTTTCTGGAAAGAAGTTTATTTTGAGGGTTTTTTTCCACAAACAGTTCTGGGTGCATATCTAGAGTACATAGTACCATACATAAAGAGATCTTTAGAAAATGTATTTCTAAAGATCATTTATGAGATGCTAATGAGCGCGAGGACTAGTCACAAGGGCGTTAGTTCCCTGGCTAGTTGGCCCCCTTAGCATGTTAGCACACCTCTGTGGGCATCTGCTTTACAATGCCCAGTGTCATGGCACGGCTTTGTACCCGTCAGCTTTCAGCTTCTTTCACACCGGGTGTATGCGTATCCGGCTTCTAAGACACTCACTGGCCATGGTCGGAAGTCGTTTGCACTTCCGATCATTCGCACTACTCCTCTGTGAGGCCGGGACACATACACCCGGCTTCTGAGTAGTGCGCATGTTTGTTGCCGTCAGAAAAAAAACACCTGTACTTCTCTTCTTGCGGCTGATTTTGCCATAAGTGATTTTGCTATGAATTTCTCCAATTGCATTTTAATATGTTAAAAAGCAGCATACGGTATAAATCTACAATGTAAGGTAATTAGCATGCTTCCGACCATTGACCAGAATATACGCCTGTCAGATTGTCAGCATCACGTACTATGTCATCGTGGTGCTATTATAGATGCTGACTTCATTTGCAAGATCATTGACATGAGCGGGCAAACAGTCCAGCTCCAGCCACAACCTCGGGTTTGCTGATTGTGTGCCCTTTGGGTTGGATGTAACCCCTCCACTGTTCCCTTCAGTCATGATTTCATCACATGCCTATCTGTGCGCAGCCACAACAGACGGCCATGCAGAGGTATGCCAGCATATCCCCTATGTGGTACCCAAACAATTGTGTGGAAAAAAGCTACAATAACGTTTTTGGATATATAAATAGGTAAATTCAAATAAAACAAGACACCATTATTTTAAAATACATTATTTCATAAAATACAAATAACATGAAATATTTTTCACATTTGTGGTTTTATCATACACCTAGAAACCTATACTTTAAATATATACCTCATTTACATCAGTGATCAATGAACTATTCAAATAGTTTATTGGCAAGAAATAGCGGCATGATGTTTGGGCAGAGAGCCTGATTCCAGGGATGTGTCATTTATCAGACTCCTTGGTGCAGTTTTTGATTGAATCCCTGTTTTCTTTGCTGTATATGTAGCAGTGGTCAGAATGCTGAGTTGGTTAATGCCCCGCCCACACCACTGATTGGCAGCTTTATGCTTATGCATGTAGAATGCTGCCAATCAGTGGTGGGGGTATGGTTGGACTACCTGGCAGTAGTTTACTAGTCCTCTAGTGATAATCTTCTGCTGATAAAACACTGATTATATTGAAACTTGCTGATCAAGTGATATATCACAGGAATCAGTCTCTCTGCTGCTACAACATGCTGCTCTCAGAATAAAAGAATAAATAGCTAACATTAACCTCAAACCCTTATTAAAATGTACGTTTTATTAGTATTCATTAAAATCCCCAAATTTACCACAAAAATACAAATTATTTACACACACTGGATCAGGTAAACCTCATAATTACTCAATTTTAGAGCAGCAAGGGCAAATGATGGGGGGGGGGGGGGGGTTGGGAGGGACACCCTGATGACCCTAGGTGGAGGGTATGTCCCTACCTACCAACGGAGGGTATGACATTCTAAGTTACCTGGCGCCCCTGTTCCACGTCGACTGTCCCTCTCCCTGACCCTGTAAGCTTACAGCCATGGATCAGTATAAGGGCTCATGCGCACGTAACTGCTGAATATTCTGCAGCGATATGACGGCACATGTGCGCTTCAAATCACTGCAGAAACACTGCATAATGGATGCAGTATTTTTGTTAAAAAAAAGCCGATTTCATGCGCTCGGGATGCTGCCCCCACCATAGACAGAGGGGAGCTGCATCCAGAACGCACAAATAATTGACATGCTGCTTTTATGAACGCACGGATTTGGATCAAAATTTTAGTACCCAAATCGCTAAAAGCATAAAAGCATCGTGCGCACGTATCATGCACAATCTACATAGAGTGTGCAGGGGACGCAGGACGCATGCATTTACACTGCAGTGCTATACACAGCATAAATGCATGTAATTATGCAACGTGCGCATGAGCCCTTACACAAAACTTGCTGCCGTCTCCCCGAAGCCTCCTGAAGCACCTCTACATTTTAATAAGGGTTCGAGGGTATATGTTAGCTCTTCACGTACTCTACCCATTACATATATTCTTTGTTAGATCCCAGAATAAATATCAAAAACCTGCTGACAGATTTTCGTTAAAAATTGCCCATTCTTAGGAATACATACACAGAAAAATAAACAATGGTTTAATAATTTGCTATTCTCTATGGCTAATAGCAGTGCTATTTTCTGTATTTAAGAAATCCTGAAAACTTGAAAGTTCCACATCATTGAGCCTCATGATAAATTGGCTCTTGACCTATTGATTTGCCAAAGCATCGTTCAGTCAATAGTCATCTAATATGTATAGGGGCCTTTAGGGCTTTTTTTTGGTTGGATTTGTACTTTTTAATGGCATCTTTCACTTTACCATACACTGATAAGAAAAAAATGTGGAATGGAATGAAATGGTGAAAAAAATAATGCAATTCTGACATTGTTTTTATGATGTTTCCTGTGTAGAAATAATAAAGCAGCTTGATTTGTTGAAGTATAGTGATTCCAAACCTATATACAGTACAGACCAAAAGTTTGGACACACCTTCTCGTTCAAAGCGGTTTCCTTATTCTCATGACTGAAAATTGTAGATTCACATTGAAGGCATCAAAACTATGAATTATCACATGTGGAATGAAATACTTAACAAAAAAGTGTGAAACAACTGATATGTCTTATATTCTAAGTTCTTCAAAGTTGCCACCTTTTGCTTTGATTACTGCTTTGCACACTCTTGGCATTCTATTGATGAGCTTCAAGAGGTAGTCACCGGAAATGGTTTTCACTTCACAGGTGCGGCCTGTCAGGTTTAATAAGTGGCATTTGTTCCCTTATAAATGGGGTTGGGACCATCAGTTGTGTTGTTCAGAAGTCTGGTGGATACACAGCTGATAGTCCTACTGAATAGACTGTTAGAATTGGTATTATGGCAAGAAAAAGCATCTAAGTAAAGAAAAACAAGTGGCTATCATTACTTTAAGAAATGAAGGTCAGTCAGTCTGAAAAATTGGGAAAACTTTGAAAGTGTCCCCAAGTGCAGTGGCAAAAACCATCAAATGCTACAAAGAAACTGGGACACATGAGGACCGCCCCAGGAAACGAAAACCAAAAGTCACCTTTGCTGCGGAGGATAAGTTTATCCGAGTCACCAGCCTCAGAAATCGCAGGTTAACAGCAGCTCAGATTAGAGACCAGGTCAATGCCACACAGAGTTCTAGCAGCATACACATCTCTAGAACAACTGTTAAGAGGAGACTTTGTGCAGCAGGCCTTCATGGTAAAATAGCTGCTAGGAAGCCACTGCTAAGGACAGGTAACAAGCAGAAGAGACTTGTTTGGGCTAAAGAACACAAGGAATGAACATTAGGCCAGTGGAAATCTGTGCTTTGGTCTGATGAGTCCAAATGTGAGATCTTTGGATCCAACCACCGTATCGTTGTGCGACGCAGAAAAGGTGAACGGATGGACTCAAGGTGCCTGGTTCCCACCTTGAAGCATGGAGGAGGAGGTGTGATGGTGTGGGGGTGCTTTGCTGGTGACACTGTTAGGGATTTATTCAAAATTGAAGGCATATTGAACCAGCATGGCTACCACAGCATCTTGCAGTGGCATGCTATTCCATTCGGTGTGTGTTTAGTTGGACCATCATTTATTTTTCAACAGGACAATGACCCCAAACACACCTCCAGGCTGTGTAAGGGCTATTTGAGTAAGAAGGAGAGTGGTGGGGGGCTACGCCAGATGACCTAGCCTCCACAGTCACCAGACCTGAACCAAATCAAGATGGTTTGGGGTGAGGTGAGCTGGACCGCAGAGTGAAGGCAAAAGGGCCAACAAATGCTAAGCATTTCTGGGAACTCCTTCAAGACTGTTGGAAAACCATTTCCGGTGATTACCTCTTGAAGCTCATCAAGAGAATGCCAAGAGTGTGCAAAGCAGTAATCAAAGCAAAAGGTGGCTACTTTGAACAACCTAGAATATAAGACATTTTCTCAGTTGTTTCACACTTTTTTGATAAGTATTTCATTCCACATTTGTTAATTCATAGTTTTGATGCCTTCAATGTGAATCTACAATTTTCAGAGTCATGAAAATAAAGAAAACTCTTTGAATGAGAAGGTGTGTCCAAACCTTTGGTCTGCACTGTATGTAAAGATATTTGTTTTTTGTGAGGCCTATACTTCTCTTATTTTTCTGTACAGGAGGGCTTGTTTCTTGCATGGTGAGCTGTGGTTTGTATAGGAACTATTTTAGGTTAAGTTACCATAACTTTTTGAGGACGCGCAGTGACTGAAGTAAAAGCTTCTCTGGGTTCATTGTTCATTTTGGTAAGTATTTGATAAATCGATCTGTACAACAATATCAAATCTGCCTTTTTTTTTTTTACTTTCAGATAAGGGATTAAGACAAAGAAAACCTTTTTTCATTATTATTTTTCACATATTTTTTTTAGGGGAAAATTGTTTCTAATTTTCAGATTGGGAATTCTTTTGAATTACATTTTACAAATTAATTTTCTGTACAACATGATAACTTGTTCTATATTCTGTAATTACACAATCTCCGCCATGCATGGAGCCTACTCCATAATCACACAATATATACACCACAGGTTGTTGGGGGGCTTAATACTGATGTATAAAGGGGAATAAAAAAAAATATGGAGACATTTCAAAAAAATGTCTTAGGCTGAGAGCCCATGATGAGATTATGATGTTGCAGATGTTTTGCAGCATTTCTGGACCTATTAGCTATATTAGATTTCTTTTAATTTTTTTCATTGCGTTTTGGAGTGCGTTTTTTTTTTTTTACATTCGGTTTTATCTTGTTTTTGATGCTGCAGTATTTGTCATGTCTTAGGCTCTGTTCACACTAGAAAAAGGATTTTTCTCAAGAAATTTGAGAGTCTGAAAGATTAGTGCACTTGCGGTAAAAAAACCCGCATGAATACTGCACCGAAAACTACGTGTGGTTTTACCGCGTTTTTGATGCATTTTTTCCGCAGGTTGGTCCCTGAGTTTTTCTACCATTATCTATGGCAAAAAACGCAGGTACCTGCAGAAAAGAAGGGACATGCTCATTCTTTTTCTCAAGAAATTTTGCAGAAAGAAAGTTCTTTAGAAAAAAACGAAGTGTGTGCACAGCTATTTTTTTTCCATAGGTTTTGCTGGGGAATGTCTGCAGAAAGGTTACAACCATTTTCTCAAGAAATTTCTGCAGCAAAAACGCAAAAAAAAAAATCGCGGGTAAAAACGCAGTGTGTGAACAAGGCCTTTAGCTATGTGTGCTCTGAGCGTTTTTCACGGCGTTTTTGTGCGTTTTTGGGCTCCAAACTGCATGACTTTGCTTCCCCAGCAAAGTCTATGACTTTTTATTTTTGCTGTCCGCACACAACTTTTTTTTCAGCTGCTTTTTTGAGCTAAAAAAAATGGAGATGTCAATTCTTTCCTGCGGTTTACTACGTTTTTCTCCCATGCAATAAATTGGAAAAACGCAGCAAAACGCAGTAATCAAAAACGCAGCAAAACACACACAAAAACGCACCAAAACGCGGTAAAATGCGGTGTGTTTTTGTGCGTTTTGTGCAGCCAAAAACGCAGCGTCAAAAAAACGCTGTGTGCGCACATAGCCTAAATTAAAGCTATTTTGTTTTTAATACTTCCTGCTACTTGGCTTTGATAAAACTTTATTGGTACAGTGATGTAGGACTAAGTGAAGGAACCTTAGATTAAAATGACCACGCCGGAAAAAACCCACTGGAGTGGTGCTTTAAATAAAAGGCACTACTACTTTGCTGGAACTGTAAGGCCATGTGCACACATTGAGTATTTGGTCAGTTTTTTCACCTTAGAAATTTTATGCCAAAATCAGAGAGGAAAAGTATAATAGAAACACGGGCACAACTACATTTATCACCCACTCCTGGTTTCGGCTATAAATACTGAAGTAAAAAACTGGCCAAATACTTGTGTGACTGTGGCCTAAGATACTGTGCTTTTTGCTCAGCGGAAATATGCCGCATTAAAAACTCGCCAAAAATGATTTTGATAACGTAGCCTTAAGATATTTGACATTAAATGGGCATTGCACTTTGAATCTTTATGGTTAAAAATGACCCTTCCACTCTAATAATTGGTCTGTTTTCATAAACTCTTAAAGAAACACTCCAGCGTTTTGTTTTTTATCAGCTTTGGAGTGACACTTAAATGTAAGCCCCTGCCGCCGGTCTTAGGCTGGCGTAACACTTGTGTGTGATTCGTGCGAGTTTAGCACTGTCCGGCGGCTCTCCAGATAGGAGCGGATCAGCTGCTTAGTAATACATCAAGCTGACACACCACAATCAGGAGAACCACCGCCAGTCTGGGCGATGTGATCCTCGCGCAATTCACACGCAAGTGTGGCTCCTGTCTTATACTCACCTTCCGGCACCTTCATTGTTTTTCAGCGTCATTCCGGTCGCCGTCTTGTGTCTGTAACTTCTGACTGCATTCATAAAACTGCTGGCAAAGTCACAAATCACAGGAGACCAAGGGGAGTGACGCTGGAATAAGATGAAGCTACCGGAAGACGAGTAGAAGACAGGGGGCACTGTTGGAGTGGTGCTTTAAATTCACCATGGAATAACCATTTTGGGGCACCATTCTTCCAATATTACTCTTTAACAGATGATAAGGTATCACTATTCCGACTGTCATGTCTCTGTGTCTATGTCGTCAGGGCTGATTGGACAGAGACGGTATCGGGATACATCCTGCACTGTTGACATCCAGCTGTCAGTTTATTTATACATTTCTTGGAAGAAGTAGAGTGAAGCTAAGTGAAGTGTTTGCGTCACAGCCGAGGTACTGCCACAACATGACTGAGACTGCAATAGCCTGAGATTTTGTGATTAATTGCTTCCGGACCACCCAATGACTATAAACATTGGGGTGGTCTGCCTATCACTCTGGAATTACATTTTAGGATGTCATTGCAGAGTTAGCAGCTGCATGGAGATCATGCAGTTGTGAGGGCGTGGAGCTGTCAGACACCGCTGAATGCCCCATACAAAGAGCAGACCTGGTTCATACCCATCTTTGCCTTCCTAATCGCTGTATACTCAGTGCTGAGCCAATGCTGTGTATACAGTATAGGGCGTATTAACAGTGTTTCCTCCTTGAGGCCCCGATCCTAAAATGGCCAGGGTGCTGGACGGGGGCAGGAACTGCGGTATCCCAGACCCAGATCAGCACCGCAGGGTAAGCAGGAGGCTGAATTTCCCCTGTAACTGGAGCAAAGGCATTATGCAGACATCTGTTTTTTACGTACATGTTCTTTTTGTGATTTTTACGGATAGAATACGTTTCCAGTATAGTCTCTATGGCTGTTCACATGTATGTGTATTTTTTGCGGAGCTTGTGCACATAACCATAACTTCAAATGGAAGGTACCAGGTACATGTACTAAGCATTCCACATCTACGGTACTAGTAAGTTTTGATGTAAAACTGTAGGATTGCTGTTTCGGTAGGTGAACATGGGCGTTTTTTTATTCCAAGTGTTGACCGTCAAAAAAATGGACACCATATAGACCAATATTATTCAATGGGGCAGAGCAGATGAGCAATTATTTTTACAAACAAAATTTGCAAATGAAAAGTCTTGCAGCATCCACGTTTCTTCCATGTATTGGATGAGAATCCCCCATTCTAGAGTATAGGTGCCCAGAAAAAAATGGATTACATACATATATCATTCGATCTTTATGGGCATATTCTTTAAAATAGGAAACTGTTAATGGTTTTGAAAATTATTCATAGCTGCTGTATTGCACGTGAATGACAAGTGAGAAAAAAATGGTCCTAGTTTTCTGGATGAAACTCTGACTTTTTCTACGTGGTGTGAACTTAGTCTAGCTCCAAATCGTAAGACGCTATTTTTACAGTCTACTAATACTAGTTATCATGTTCCCACAATATGCCAATGTAATGAGATCCTTAAATACACTATTTTTATTATTCTTTCCGGGCGGTTGCCTTGACACCATAAGACGACAAAAATGGACAGCACGCGAAAGAAAAAACTACCGATATATGCGTGAATGTAGCTTAATTGTGAGTCTTCTAACTGTCCATTGCCGGCTTTGGAAACTATAGCCAGTGGCCATCTATATTAATACAGTATAATGTTTCATACACATTTAGGGCTTTATTGGTTGCCCCCCGAAGAAGCAACGCAGCGAAACGCGTTGGGGCTTCTCCCACTGATAATTGGACCTCTGCCCTGGCACTGACCTAGCACCTTGCACTTTTTAATGGGTAAGCAGCTCTGTTCTATATATACTTTTTTGTATTTGTAGTATGAGGAATTTTCCTCTACTACATCTTCAGGGTGCTGCTTGCCCATTTTTGTGTATACTATTACCTTATAGGGCTGATGTCCCCTTGTTTGGGAATGTTTATCTGGGACTGATTTCCTGCCTATTATGCCTTTTTCTACTATTGTGATTTTACCATTGTCTGAATTTATGCTTAATAAACTTATTTAGGTTTTGATACCATAAAGGCAATGGTTTTGACATTTATTGATTATGTGGTTGGTCATTTAGTACTCCTTTTCTTCTCCTTTATATTGATGCTATTGTGGAGTGGCCGTAGTTCATCATTACTGCACATTCCATCTGTTACCCAGAAATTTTTGACTTTATTGGTTGGTGCTTAGTCTGCTGGTTGTGAGCACTTCATGTCATAGTTCATTTATATTTTGTCAACTGTATAAAATAAGACTATACAAAATGTGACAATGAGTGTCGGGAACACTTCTGGCTAGATCTGCCGTGGTCACAGTAGTACATGCTGTATTTCGACATTGTTATTGGCATAATTGGCTGTGTGAACACACAAAACCAGCTGTTAGAGGAATTACAGAGCCAGAAACTGTCACACTATGATTAACTAGGGAAACTACTGTATGTTCATGCTGTATTTGCTTAAAGGGGTTGTCCACCACTTTTACATTGATGGCCTATCCTTTGGATAGGTCATCAATGTCTGATTGGCTAAGGACTGCCACCCGCCACTCCCGCCAGTCAGCTGCTCCTATTGCAGGCAGCCAGAAATGCTTAGTTCTGGAGCTACCCCGTCAGCTGATAGCAGCTGGGGACTGCACGTCTGCCTCCCATTCAAATCAATAGAAGGCGGATGTGCAGTACCCGGCTGCGATCAGAAGACGCTCCAGAACTGAGCATTTCCAGCTGCCAGCTGCCGACACCAAGAGCAGCTGATCGTGGTATGCGCCAGGTGTTTGATGACCTATCGTAAGGGTTAATTAAGAAATAACGTCTGGAACACCAATTCCGAGTCTGAACTGGCTGCAAAAACCTAAAAAATCTACACTATATGGAGATAAGGTATGCACACCAGTGACTATGTAAGGGGAATATATAAAAAGCAGAAACTGCTGTGTGAATACTGACATGAAAAATCCAATAGCTATATGTAAGAGTGAAAATGTGAAAAATGGAATCTGCATTACTGCCATGAACATATGAATGAAGAGAAATTTAGCTACTGAATTGATCAATGCAATAGAGCCCCAACACTACGCCAAAGTATTTCTCTACGTTGGGGTCCCTAGCTTGTGTGTGTCCTCTCATGCAGTTAAAAAACTTACCGTGTATGGGAAGCTGAGACCCAGGCTGTATATGCGTATAATGTGGACTGCAGTAGGTGTGGTGGGGCCGGGTTCACAAATGAAAGACTACAAATCAATTAAGAAATAACGTCTGGAACTCCAATTCTGAGTCTGAACTGGGTGCAAAAACCTAAAAATCCTATCCTAAGGATTGGCCATCAATGTAAAAGTAGTGACCAAACTCTTTAACTTAGAATCCAAAATTTTGTTATTAGCGTTCTTCTGCACCTTTTTATAAGTAGTAAATAGTAATTCATGCTTAAAGGGAATCTGTCACCAGGTTTTTGCTATCCCATCTGAGAGCAGCATGATGTAGGGGCAGATACCCTGATTCCAGTGATGTATCACTCACTGGGCTGCTTGCTGTTATTTTAATAAAATCCCTATTTTCTCTGCCGCAGATCTACCAGTTTTCTGAATGCTGAGCTGTGTGATTGGCAGTTTTTTGTGTACAGGTAGAAAGCTTCCAATCAGTGGTGGGGGTGGGGTTATACAGAGCTCATGAATATGGAGGCCTATCTGGCAGCAGTCCTATAGTTATATTCTCCTGCTGGTAAAGCAATGATTCTATCAAAACTACAGTAAGCAACCCAGAAAGTGACATATTGTCGGAATAGGGTACTCTGTCTCTACATTATACTGTGCTCAGATTAGATTGCAAAAACCTGGTGACAGATTCCCTTTAACACATTTTATTAAATGTGCCTTATGCATATAGGTGTACTAACTATAGATGAGATAGATGATCATGGAGACTAGAGTGATGTTAATTCAATTAATTATTCACTTTAGTAAAAGTGGCAAAAGTCAGGGTTAATTCACATGACCTTAAAGCGGCCATGTTTTTTTTTGTCCATATTAAAGCTGCAAGCCTTGGCCTGACCACATCTCACATGACCGGCATTCTCATATATGCTTGCGATGCTGCTATTTGGGGTGCTGAGACCCCAGATACGCTTTGACCTGAGGATATGATTTGAACTTAATATTTTCAGACTTATTCCGGCATTCTCAGAAAGGTAAAATTAGAACCAAAGTGTAGGAAAACTGTCCTAAGTGATTCTCGTTTTATTCTTAAAAGTTTTAAGATTGTTAACAATGGTTATTTCAACCATCGCCAGCTTAACATCTATGGTCAATGAGACAGTTCTAGTTCTCAGTCTCAAGGCGTCACTAGCACAGTAGGAGTCCAATCTTTCCCTTTTCTGTAAGAAGAGGGAACAATCAGAAGATTTTCCATCGTATAAATCACTTCTAATCATCATAAGCACTTTATAGCTCCCCATACGTGACCCATTTTTGGACCTGATGAAGAAAGCATAGTCAGCTTCTGCGTGGTCAAAGTAGAAGAATGCATGAAGCACCTACTGTATTACGATAACCACTAAAATGACATTGACCTTCATCTACAAAAATCATGAGCATTAACTTGTCAGTATATTTATTTATATTATTCACTTACATAGCTCCATAGAGTTCACTGCACTTTACAGACCTCATCAGAATCATTGTCACCACTGAGGGTCACAATCCAAATTCCCAATCAGTATGTGTTTGGACTGTGGAAGAAACCGGAGTAATCCCACGCAAACATGGGGAGAACATACAAACTTCTTGTGGATGTTGTCCTTAATGGGATTTAAGCCCTGTACCCCAGCGCAAATCAACAGTACTAACCACTGAGCCACCGTGCTGTCCTTATAGTAAAGCTCTCAGGATGACATTTGCCAATCTTGTCGGATTGATTGATTTGAAGTCCTCTAATCAATATATCAAGAGTTCCATCATTATAAAACATATTATTCCTTGTGTATAAACTCCTAGGACAAGAATCTGGATATGAGTGAGGTAGTATCAGGCACCTTTAATGACTTGAAGAATTTGGGGTTTTATTTATGTGCTGATTTCTTCCAGAATATCATATCATTGCATCTGTTTTTATACATCAGCAGTAAATATAATGTGTAAGACCAAAAGCCATTTCCTATGTTAATACTGGCAATATATCTGTAAAATTCGATGCTATACGATTGATCCATATGGAATCTGAACTTTTTTTATTTGCACCCCTAGATTTGAATGGGCGAATCTCCTCTGAAATACAGACGTGACCATGCATTCTGTGATTTTTTTTTTCACATGGACATTCTGTCCATTTAAAAAGCTGTCATCTGAGCAGTCCATTGAATGGCATTGGATTAAGTGCTGTCAGTTTTTTCCATGAACTGAAAATACAGTAATGTGAACTTAGCCATACAATCAAAAATGCTCACTGTAAATAGTGTGATCTTCATGGACAGGTCTAAGCCAGAGACAGCTGTCACATTGTCCGTAGGCATAAGGCTATGTGCGCACGTTGCGTTTTTTTCCGCGGAAATGCTGCGTTTTGAACTGCAGTGTAACTGCATGCGTTCAGCTTCCCCAGCAAAGTCTATGAGAAAGCCGAAAAATCAATGCACACGCTGCGTTTGTAAACGCAGCGTTTTGGATGCCCAAAATCGCTGCGGAAAAAAAAGCAGCATGTCACTTCTTTTGTGCGTTGTAGCTGCGTTCTCCACCCATTGAAATCAATGATGTGGGTCAGAATGCAACCAAAATGCACTTGGACTGCATTTTTGTTGCGTTCCACATTCTTTTTTGAGAAGCAAAACACAGGTCTTTTCAGTCTCTGTCAATGTTGGTCAATTTCTGTCTGTGGATGTCGGTGAATCTCCCTCTGTCTGTCGGTCGGTCTCTTTCTCTGTCAATTGGTCGCTCTGTCTGTGTCTCTCTCTCTATGTCGGTCGGTCTCTCTGTCTCTCTCTCTGTCCGTCGGTCAGTCTCTCCTCCTCTCTCATACTCACTGATCCCCGATGACCGGCGCGGCGCTGCACGGCGTTCACACTGCTCCGGCGGCTTTTCCTCTTTTGAAATGCCGGCCGCTCATTATTCAATCTCGTATTCCCTGCTTTCCCCGCCCACCGGCACCTATGATTGGTCGCAGTCAGACATGCCCCCACGCTGAGTGACAGCTCTCTCACTGCAACCAATCAAAGCCGCAGGTGGGCGGGTCTATATCGTGCAGTAAAATAAATAAATAAATAATTAAAATATAACGACGTGCGGTCCCCCCCCAATTTTGATACCAGCCAAGATAAAGCCACACGGCTGAAGGCTGGTATTCTCGGCATGGGGAGCGCCACGTTATGGGGAGCCCCCCAGCCTAACAATATCAGCCAGGAGCCACACGGATTTGCCGCATCCATTAGATGCAACAGTCCCGGGACTTTACCCGGCTCATCCCGAATTGCTCTGGTGTGGTGGCAATCGGGGTAATAAGGGGTTAGTAGCAGCAGCCCATAGCTGCCACTAAGTCCTAGGTTAATCATGACAGGCGTCTCCCCGAGATACCTTCCATAATTAACCTGTAAGTGAAAGTAAATAAACACATACACCCGAAAAAAATCCTTTATTTGGAATAAAAGACAAAAAAACCCCTCTTTCACCACTTTATTAAAATTCCCAAATACCCCTCTAGGTCCGGCGTAATCCAGAGGTCCCGCGACGCATCCAGCTCTGCTACATGAAGCTGATAGGAGCAGCAGTAGAACACCGCCGCCCCTGTGAGCTCCACGCAGCAACTGAAGTGAATCGCGCTGTCAGCGGGGACGTCACTGAGGTAATGCCGGTGTTTGTGCGGTGATGATGAGGGCTGTAGTGTCGGGATGTATGCGGTGATGTAGGCGGTAATGTCGGGATGTGTGCGGGGATGTAGGTGGTAATGTCGGGATGTGTGCGGGGATGTAGGCAGTAATGTCGGGATGTGTGCGGGAATGTAAGTGGTAATGTCGGGATGTGTGCGGTGCAGATGATAATCGGGACGCCACATACAGTCAGAGCTGCGGTATGACAATGAAGTCGGGTGCAGTTCACCCGAGTTCATTCTCATCGTGCGACTGTCTGTGTCTGCTGTCAGCCGGCATGTAGCAGAGCTGAATTGCCGGGGGAACGCACTGTCAAAAATGCATCCAAAACGCATGCAAAACGCATGGAAAAAGCATCCAAAATGCATGCGTTGTGGATGCATTTTATTATATAAACGCAGTGTCCAGTCTGCCAGAGGGTGCGTTCTTTTCCGCACTGCAGAGAACGCAACGTGCACACATAGCCTAATGGGGACATCTCGCCTGGTAGGACAAGCACCTCACCCCAACATGGCCAACATTTCAGGTTCCTATTCTTTCATATGTCCCTGTTCAGTGCCCTCCACTACACGTCACATTAAATGTACGCTCACAAGAGCGTATTACTCGGAAAATCTCGCATTGCACTCGGACCAATGTTATTCAGTGAGGGAGTGCAGATGGTCAGCTTTTTTCTCATCCGGATTCTGGATTACAAAAAATTGCAGCATGGTGCAATTGTCAGCGAGAGACGTGTCACTCGTACCCATATAAGTGTGAGTGAAACATCAAACTGCTCTTGGATGACATCCGAGTGCAGGGCGATAATTGCATCAGTTGACAATGGAGGAGATGGGGAGAGTAATCCCTCCCTCTCCTCCGCAGCTCCTGCCCTCTCCTCCGCAGCTGTGATCCGATCGCAGGATTGTATCACAGTTGCATGACGCTCGGACCATGCTCGCAGCTCAGCGGGAGCCGAGGGTCATTAGCATATCACCATATTGCATCCGATGCACGCACATTGGATGCCATACGATGGTGTGAATCCAGCCTAACAGGTGGTTTTCCGTACATATTCTTTCTGCAGGATTGTGTTGCAATGTCCTAATATTTTTCGGGATTTAGCAGCTGATTTGTAATTCTGTATCTGTAGCTATGTGCATCATCTGCTTTTCTGGAATAATTTGCCGTTGATCACATATTCCATTTCTTTGAGCCAGACGCGGAGAAGACAACGCCGCATTTACTTTCCTGAGATCTGTCTAAACAGATGTTCAGTACCTTTTTTATGTTAAAGAAAACAGCCAAATAGCTTTATGTGATTGCTCAGTGTTTATAAAGCCGGTCTACAGCGTATACTGCCTCGATTATAAAGCCTTTTAGTGTGGCGGCCATGTTGGCAGGTAGGGGGGAGGCACTTTGGTCAGCTCTTGTTATGCAGTGTATATGGCTATAGAGATCTACACTTACACCTGTGCTCATATATATGCAGATGTGGATCTGAGCAGTTTTCCCAGGTGATTAGTAGAACAGATGTATTGATGCTTTGTACTGGCAGAATAGACTTGGTCAGGCTGCTCATTTCCATAAATATTGCGCATGCAGGCAGGCAGGCAGCAGGCAGGCAGGGCTGAGGCTCCGCTCATTAGGGCAGCTCTTCAGTCTCTCAAGGCGCTTGTCTCATGGGGGTGGGTAGATTAACGCAGGTGGGCACCAATGAGCAGAGCTGCTCTGTATCTCAAGCTAGTTTTGCTGGTGTTGGACTGATAACATGCTAGTTAGCAGGTGCCATGTTGCCACTATGGCCTGTTCCATCCCCTGCTGCTGGAGGGCAGCGTGCTCCTGGGTGGAGTGGGCTTCCCCCATGTTGCTGCATTAGCACATCTGCCTGTTGCTGCAGAGCGTGGCACCTGCATTCAGCTGTAATGCCTGTTGCTGCAGAATGGCTCAGTCAGTAAAGTGTTACAGAAGGTTGGGGGGAGGGAAGCGGGGCTGAATGGAGGCGCGCGACAGCCTGCAGTTTCCTTGGCAACGGCGTGAATGAGTGAACATGAAAATGAGCCGCAGACCCTCACTGCAGGAGAGGAGAGGTGGGGAGAGGGTGCTCCTGTATTAGGAGGGGAGGGGGCGCCATACAGGCTCTTGTCTGAAGAGGTGGTGATGGGGAGGGATATGGGCCATATTTTTCTCTATTTTTGCACATCTCTCTGCTCAGTTCTTGTTTCTTCTCACTTCCTTTCCTGCAGTTCCCACATATTTGTCTGTCCTCTCATCCTCAGTCCCTACTTCCATCTTTATCCTACCTAGATGGTCCTGCACCATAGCCCACATGTGGTCCAGTCAGCCTGTCCTGCCCATGTAATGATTCTTGACCTCTCATTTCCTTGGTGTCCTGATTGCCTTTCATCACTTCAGCATGTTGGTTTTCCTTGGCCAGATTCTTGCCTCTTTCTTGTGCCTTCATTTGTTCTCCAGTTTCGCTGCTGTCCTATTTTCCATCTTCGCCTTGGGTTACTCTTTCCTCACACACCTCTCCCCCTACCTCTCTTCAGCACTCGTTGCTGGCACTCACTATTCATGTTCCTTGCCTCCATATCTCATCCCCCTCCTTGTTTTGTTCTCTTCGCTCCCACTCTTCTTCATGCCTTCAGCTGTGTCTCACCTACCACCTTCAGTCACTCATTTCCTTGTCACCTCATTCTTTCCATTTTCTGTATATCCTGCCTGCTTAGCTCCTTTGCCATCCATCCACCACTATTGGGACCACAGTGCTTGTGTCCTGTGTGCCCATCTTTCCCCCTTTGCGTTTGGTACCATGCGGGCTGTTCCCTGTGCCTCTCGGCTATCGTCCCACTCGCCTGTGCCTCTATGCCCTCCCTTTCTGTGACACACTCAGCATCCATTTACATTCTGCTGTTGTGTCTCTTCTGTCACCGTCTTAAAGCAACAGAGCTCCAAACCCTGAAGGAGGGGAGGTAGACTGCTTGGTATATTTAGTGTGTAAAGACTTGGCTTATTAAGAACTAATTCATGCATGTTTCATCCCCTATTAGGAGAAGTCTGTGCAGCAGATATCACACTTTAAACATGTCACTTTGGCTGCGGGATAAATACAAGTGTGAGGTAAATTAGAGAACATGCAAGGCAGCGAGGGAATAACATGGAATGCCATTACTCTGAGACAGTCCTCAAAATATCGGGAATGAAGCCGTACAATTATGCAAACTGCAGGGTGAGAAATTGGGAGCTGGAGTGAAGTGGAGGAGTCATCAGGGAGCATTTCACAGTCTTTCCTAGTGCATGTCGTATCCAGTGAAGCATGCCGGGAGATGTGCCATGCGCAGGCCGGGGTACAGTCAAGGGTAGGCATCGCTTAATATAGAAAAGTAAATCTGAAGCATATACAGAATAATTAGGCACTGGAGGAAAAAGCTCAAGGTGGAGTAATATGTTCCTTTTACATTTATGGGTCTTCTGCTAGTGTCTTACCAGAGGTACGGAGACATAGTTCTCATAGTTTGCAGCAAAACTAATTTAGTCTAGTAATATCAAAATTGAATTATGTTTCCCTCCAGGTGAGAGATGCCAAACTCAAATACAGTGGCATGCAAAAGATTGGGCACCCCTGGTCAAAGCTACTGCTATTGTGAACAGTTAAGCAAGTTGAAGATTAAATGATCTCTAAAGGGCACAAAGTTAAAGGTGACACATTTCCTTTCTATTTTAGGCCAAAAAATAATTCATCTTTTACATTTGAAAAATTACAAAATGTAAAATGGGCTGATGCAAAAGTTTGGACACATGTGAAAATTTGTGTACTCAGATAACTTTGACCAAAGTTTCAGATCTTAATTAGCCTGTTAGAGTTATGACATCAAAACTGCTCGTTACTCACTGAGGTCTGCCGAGTATCACAGATACTCTGATATTTCGTCCATGACGCAACGACCACAATGTACAGGCTTGCTTCACTGAATGACATGTGCTATCACCCCAGAGAGAGCCATTCGCAGTCTCTGAATGGCTCTGTTGGGGGGAAAAGCAAGGCCATCCCTCCGGCTGGAAATGCTCTGTTTATAGCTGGCTATCTGTGGGCAGAGACCTGAACATGTCAATCATTGACTTTCCATTATTCTCATGACTCGCGTCGAGATTATTTGTGCTTCTGACCAGCTCAAATCGAGTAACGAGCATTTGAGCATTTTATTGCTCACCTATCACCAGTTATGGATTGTTCACTATCATAATTAGGGAAGGCCAGGTGATGCAAATTTCACTGCTTTATAAATACCCAGCCTTCTCTAACATTGTGCTAAAAAACCAGCAGCCATGGGTTCTTCTATGCAGCTACCTAGCACTCTGAAAATGGTGGAAACCAACAAAGCAGAAGGCTGTAAGAAGATAGCAAAGCGTTTTCAAGTTGCCCTTTCTTCAATTCGAAATGTAAGTGAGAAATTACCTTTATGGGAATATGGCCTTCATGGAAGAGTCATCAGAAGAAAACCTCTTCTGCATCCTCACCATAAAATTCAAAGTCAGAAGAAGTATGCAAAAGAACATCTAAACAAGCCTGATGCATTTTGGAAACAAGTCCTGTGGACCAATGAGGTTAAAATAGAACTCTTTGGCCACAATGATGAAAGGTAAGTGTGGAGAAAAAGTGTACAGAATTTCAGGAAAAGAACATTTTGCTAACCATTAACTATGGGGGTGGATGATTCATGCTTTGGGTTATGTTGCAGTCAATGGCACGAAGAACATTTCACGGGTACAGGGAAGAATGAATTCAATGAAATTTCAACAAATTTTTATGAAAACATAACACCATCTGTGAAAAAGCTGAAGTGGAAAGGAGGAGGGCTTCTACAAATGGATAATGATCCTATCTATACACTTCAAAATTTCAAATAGACTACCTTAAAAGGCGCAAGCTGAAGATTTTACAATGGGCATCACAGTCACCTGATCTGAACATCATGGAAAATCTGTGGCTAGACCTCACGAGAGCAGTGCATTCAAGACAAGCGAGGAATCTCACAGAACTGCAAGATTTTTCCAAGAAGAATGGATGAAAATCCGTCAAACAGAAAAGACTCTTGGCTGGCTACAAAAAGTGTTTAAAAGCATCATAGTAATTCTGGACGAGGGACCAGTGGGCCTCAGTGCTGTTAATTGATGAAAGTCAATTCTTGCTGAGCAGAAATGATGGCCATCAACGCTGTTGGAGACGTCAAGAAGAGCACTATACATCAGCCATTGTTGTCAACAGATGAGCCTCTGGTGCTGTTACAGTTGGGCAGGGGTGTCTAGTCAATACAGAACTGCCTTACACTTTGTGAACGGTACAGTGACAAGCCCTCACTACTGGAATAACATCATTAATCCAGTCATTATGCCTCTGCATGAACAACACAGGCTTAATTTCATCTTCATGGATGACAATGCTCCAGCTCATAGAAGTCGCATTATTAGGGAACGGCTGCTGGACACTGGGGTACATCAAATGGAGCGGCCTGCACTTTCTGCAGACCTGAACTCCATAGAAAATCTGAAATCGGCTGAGTCTCCGTATAAAGGCTCAAAACGCTGTACCTTTGAACTTCAATAGCCTGAGAGACGCCCTTCAAGAAGAGTGGGATGCAGTGCCTCAGCAGACAATAACTCCACTTGTGAACAACAGGAGAAGTCGTCAAGCTGTAATTGATTCTTAATGCCCCATGACAACTTATTGAGACATTGACATTTTTGGTGGATATATCGACCACTATTGTTGGCTTTTGTTTCAATAAATTGTTAGAGATGAGTAAACCTCCATTGCATTCTTCTATGTAAATTCCCTACTTTCAAGATAAAATATCAATAGTGTGAATGTTTGACGTTTTTACATAAATTTCCACCGAAAGCCAAATATCCCTTACTTTTTGTGAGTAGTGTATGTACCTCAATTGCTTTTTTGTCATGCTGTCACACAATAAAAAACTGAGCAAAAATATTGCATATATGTTAAAATGGTACCAATAATAATTATATCTCAGTACGCAAAAACTAAGCCCGCATACAGTTCTGTACTCAAAAATATTTAAAAGATGGAAAGGAATGGGGATTATGCTACGTGGAAAGACCAACCAGATTAATTTCCAAGTGATTTATTAGTCAACTAATAAATCACTTGGTAATTAATCTGGTTGATCTTTTCACACGGCAGCGCGTCATAATCACCATTCCTTTCTGACTTCATCTACACAGGGGTGCTGCAGCAGCCTTTTCTCCAAGATGCCCTTATAGCTTAGTTGTGGCTTTACACAACTGTTACAGGTGAGCCTGGTACATACAGTGTGTCCACCCATATCCTGTCCACCGCCATTAACTTAAGAACGGCGGCAGCTATAGGCATAGAAGTGGTGTCTAGGTATAGTAAAGAATCTATGCGCTACGCAATGAAACCACCTATAGTGCCACCTGGTGGAAAATAACGGAGTTAGCATTTTTATCTCGAAAACGGAACGAGATAGAGAAAAAAAGTAAATTAAAAAACTGTAGGGCATCATCAATTCAATATGAATCGACACCTTGCATACAGAAATGCTATGATATGAAACCCATGACCCCCCAAAAACATTGAATGCTGGTCACGCATATGGTGCTCATTTAACTTTGATGCTCAAAGTGGCCACTATCAGCTGCAATTCACATCTGGACTCTGGACAGCATACTGTATCTTGCTGCACGTTGTGCAATATGGTAGGTGACACGTTTGCACAAGCATCTGTGATACGTCGTCGTAGGTCCTGCAATGTTGGTGGAGGGGTCGCATACACCTGCTGTTTGATGTGACCTCACAGAAAGAAGTCCAATGGGGTCAGGTCAGGTGAGCGTGGAGGCCACTCCACACAGCCACCATAGCCAATTACTTGTAGGAAGGTTTCGCTCCATGAGGTATCGCTTCACGTCCGCAGCCTTGTGAGTTTTACACGTTCTAATCATAGCATTTCTGTATGCACGGTGTCGATTCATATTGAATTGATGATGCCCTACAACTTTGTAATTCACTTGTTTTCTCTATCTTGTTCCGTTTTGGAGATAAAAATGCTAACTCCGTTGTTTTCCACCAGATGGCGCTATAGGTGGTTTCATTGTGTAGCGCATGGCTACTTTACTATACCTAGACACCACTTCTATGCCTATAGCTACCGCCGTTCTCATGTTGATGGCAGTGGACAGGATATGGGTGGACACACTGTATATGCACATGGATGTTTACCACAGATAAGACCCTATTTGTGCTCCTGGTTTCTTTCCAGATACCTATTTATTTATATACTCAGAAAAATTAAGGAGATTTATTTTAAAAAGTGTTTAAAGACTGTGTGTCAGTGCAAAACGTACGCGTATCCATTTTTTCTGGTATCTCAGATGAAAGTAGTCAATGTGAGACTGTGAAAAACACATACCTCAGAGTTTCGCCGCTCATCACAGCCCAGCATGTCGGTCACTCTCCTTCGTTGCAAGCAGGGGCTGTGCTGGGCTGTGACGAGCGTGAAGCTCTGCCCACAATCCAGTCACTCAGGGGACTTCATTAAATTTACGTTTCGGCTAATGCCTTCTTCATAAACTAATTGATGAAAGGAATCTATACTAGGAAGAACATCAAACGTACTTGTGTACAGTATATCTCAATTGGAGGCAAGAAAGGAACGACTGCTGTTTCCCAGTGGGGCAGTGATAAAGAGGCAAAATCGCTGTGCAGCCGGTAGTCAGCGGTGAATGTCTACTGGCTGCACAGCGATGAGCGGACCGCAATAGTGCAGCTCACATGCAGAATTGGCTGAAAAAGGTATTTAGAAAAAGCCTCCCCTATCAGTTTTACGGGGATGTGGCCACTATTGCAGAATAGTGAACCACCTCTTTCAGGTTTGTTGTTTTTTGTTCATGTGTACTACCAAAAATATAAATTAGAAAGTGATCAAAAAGTATTTTGTACCCAAAGAGAAAAAGGTACGAGTATCGGAATATGGTGACCAAAAAAAGGTAACTTTTTGCACAATTTATTTTGCCTCCCAGTTTGTCAAGCCCTTGAAAAATTGTAAAACGTAGGGTGTGAATTATAAGAAAAATAAAAGGTATGGCAACACAAAAACATGTGTTTGTTTTTTTCCAAAATGTATATTTACTCTACAAAGTAATAAAACCTAAATTAAACTATATGAATTTGGTATCTCTTTATGCACACTGACATACAGAATAAAGTTAACAATTTATTCGTATAGCTCAGCGAATAGTGAAGCAATTTTAAATCCAATAGTGGCAGAATTGCATTGCAAATTTTTGTATTTCTCCCATCAGAGTTTATAAAAGTTTGATAACAAGTTACCTGTGCATCAAAATAATTTAACTGAGGCCCGTTTCACACGTCAGTGAAAAACACTGACGTTCTTCACTGACGTTCTTCACTGACGTGTAGAACATGCACATGTCCCTCCGTGATCCGTGATTGCAGATGGACATTACTCACCTCGCTCCTGCTGTCCATGGTGCTGATGTCTGCAGCTCTGCAGCGTCCGCCCACCGCTCTCAGCAGCTACTTCCTGATCGGCAGTTCCTGCTCTCATGAATATTTATGAGCCAGGCAGGAGCCGCTGACAGCGGAGCAGGCACGGCGAATCACAGGCAAGGTAAGTTGAAAATATATATATATAAATTTAATATTTAATATGTCCGTGATTTTATGGTACGTATTTCACTGACCGTGGGTCATCAATGATGCCATAAAAAAGTGACTTGTCTCCGTGCAGAATCACGACCATGGGTGTACGCTGCACGGAGACAAGTTCAGTGAAAAATCACTGATGTGTGAGCAGACCCATTGATTATAATGCGTCTGCATATATGACAGTGATTCTGGTACGTTCAAAAAAAGGCACAAACGTACCAGAATCACTGACGTGTGAAGGGGGCCTAACACATGCAATTCATCCTGAAAACATCCTTATGGCCTGAAACACACATCCGTTAAAACCACGCACGTGTGTTACGGTCCGTTTTTCGGGTCCGTGTCCAGTTTTTGTGTCCATTTTTATGGTCCGTGTGGCATCTGTGTGACCGGCGTATGCTAGCCGTGTGTGCGTGTGTAATACCCGTGTGTGCGTGAGATTTGAAACTGACGTATAAATGTGTTTTCCGTGTGAAATGTCCGTGTGTGTGATGTAAAATGTCGTTGATGCATACCCGCTGACAGCAGACAGAGTCGCGCGCTGAGAATGAACTCGGGTGAACTTCACCCGACTTCATTGTCATCCCCCAGCTCTGTCTGTGTCGCGTCCTGATTAGCGGTCACGCGTGAAGGACTCACCGGTGACCGCTAATCCCCTGAGTCACTGAAGTGAGCAGCGCGATTAGCGTTGCCGTCACTCAGGCTACCCGCGGCTAGCTGGATCCTCCCCTCGTGATCGCAACTCACCTGTGACTTCATCGCTGTCACTCGGGAGACTTGCTGTCACAGTTGGAGGATCCAGCGGTGGCCGCGAGTAACCTCAGTGACAGCACAGCTGATCGCGCGGCTCACCTCAGTTGCTATGTGGAGCTGTCAGGAGCGGCGGTGTTCTTCTGCCGCTCCTGTCACCTTCATGTAGCAGAGCTGGAAGCGACGCTGGACCTCCGGGGATTACGCCGGACATGGATGGGTTTTTTGGGCATAATAAATTGGTGAACGAGGGTATTTGTTATTGTTTTTTATTGAAAATAAAGGATTTTTCGTTGTGTGTGTTTATTTACTGTAACTTACAGATTAATCATGGAAGGTTTCTCGGGTAGACGCCGGACATGATTAATCTTGGACTTAGTGGCAGCTATGGGCTGCCATTAACTCTTTTTTACCCCGATTGCCAACGCACCAGGGCAATTCGGGAAGAGTCGGGTAGAGTCCCAGAACTGTCGCATCTAATGGGTGCGGCATTTCTGGGTGGCTGCTGGCTGATATTGTTAGGCTGGGGGGCTCCCCATAACGTGGAGCTCCCCATCCTGAGAATACCAGTCTTCAGCCGTGTGACTTTACCCTGGCTGGTATCAAAATGGGGGGGAACCGCACGTCGTTTTTTTTTAATTTATTTATTTATTTCACTGCACAGTATAGACCCGTCCACCGGCAGCTGTGATTGGCTGAAGTGAGACAGCTGTCACTCAGCGTGGGGGCGTGACTGCAACCAATCCTAGGCGCCGTTGGGCGGGGAAAGCAGGGAATACCAGATTGATTAATGAGCGGCCGGCTTTTTCAAAATAGTAAAAGCCGCCGGAGCAGTGTGAACGCCGTGCAGCGCCGCGCCGGTGATTGGGGATCGGTAAGTATGAGAGAGGGGGGAGACTGACCAACAGACAGAGAGAGGGACAGACAAGACAGAAAGAGAGATCGACAGACGGACTGAGGGAGATTGACCGACATAGACAGAAAAAGAGAGAATAGCCGACATCACTACAAAAAAGAACAAAACGTACACGGAGCATACAGAGATGCATCCGTGTCACGTACTTGTGCGCACCAAACCATTGACTTTCATGGTGTCCGTGTGTGCGTGTTCCGTGCAGGAAACGGACATGCTGCTGTGCAAAACAGAAACACATACGGATCACGGACACACGGACATGATGAGAAACGCAAGTTTGACCACAAACATAGATTAACATTGGTGCACGTTTGTCCGGGTCTCCAGTATATACGGAAGCGGACAAAACACGCACGTTTTTAACGGATGTGTGTCAGAGGCCTATACAAAAGTCCCTATACAACCATTACAAGAAAAGAAATGAAAAATGTATTGCTCCTGGAATGTGACAGTAAAAAAGTGAAGAAAAATATTGTCATAAAGGCCAAACGGCTGTGACACCAAGGGGTTAATGGTGCGAACCTGTGATTTCACATAGTCCTTGCATGTGATGAGGTTTAAGGAGGTGAGAGTTACTGCCCAGCGGGTTTACCTGGTGATAAAGGACCAGTGATGTTACTGTTTAGCATTTGCTTACAGTATTGCGGCTGTACGTTATTATTGTATTTCCATTCATAACACATTTATTATATATAGTGTCACAGCCCTTAAAAAGTAACAGATTTAACTATTAAGGCAAATGTAAAAGCCAATATAGAAGAGGAAAGAGGCTGAAAACCAGAGGGGCATATTTGGCACTAAGGTTTGTTGTCGCCAATGGCTGAAGTCAGCACAAATGAGAGAAGTTAGAAAACGTATATGTAACAATCTCTTCACATCAACATTGATATATGATACGAAAGTCACCAATTTTATAAAAAAACACAAACTAAAAAAGCAAGGTACAGTTGTCATTATTTGCCTAGGTGAGCTAGCCCTTCATTTTGATGTTTTTGGTAATATTTGCTTCAACTAAATAGATGTGTTCAGTTCAGAATGCGTGAAAGAATACACTAAAAATGTGTGGTACCTTTTAATTGCGAAGGTTCAGCCCCACCGATTGGTATTGTGCTATTCTGATCTGCCGGGTCCGATTTCACAGTAAAGCTACTGAAGTGCCTTTAACCTTACTTTCATGAACGGCGCCATGTTGCAGGTCCCTACACAGCAGTTGGCTAGCAGCAAGGCTATAGCGCTTGGCTATTGCCTAATGCTTTAAGGTTTTTTAGCTTGCCGTACTCTGAATCCCACCTTTAAGTAAATAACACATTTTCATATTAGGAGAGTACCTGTCAGTTCTCCTTACGGGTATTTTTTTTATTAAACAACCATATTCTCCATGAAAGGGCAATTTGGATCATCTTTTTATAAAACTTGCGTTATGCTGCTCCTCTGTTATTCCTCTTACAAACGTATGAATAAATTGACAACTGTTACCATCTCCTATTAAAGGAATTCTGTATTCTACTATCTGTATAGATTGGAAAGATTGAGTAAACCATGTATAAAATAGGCAGAACACCTTTAGGCCACTTTCACACTGCGTTCTCACCTCCATGCACTGGTCCTGTTGGGGCTTCCATCCGAACCCCCCCGCAATATGGGTTTCAGATGCATTCGCAGATGGGGCCATAGCAGACTGTGTCTGGGTGTCCGTCTGCAGAAAGCGTATACTTCTGAAAATGGTGCACGACAGAGCACACGGTTACTTCGTCTGCACCATTATAGTAAATGACCCCATCGGCGCATGCGTCTGAAACCAATTTTGCGGGGGGGTTCAGATGGATGCCCCGACGGGACCAGTGAAATGCTGGTCAGAACGCAATGTGGAAGGGGCCTTAGAAAACAGTATGGATTGCGATGGGTGCAAGTTCCTTTACAGCTACCACTGAGCTACTGTGGGAATGTATGAATACAAAGGAACAGCACACCAATTGCCATGGAGGATTGCTTCAAATACACTTGACTTTTATCATCTCATATCCATTAATCACACCTCAGTGGGTCCAGGAACAAGTAGTATAACTAATGATGAGCGAGCATGCTTGGTACTCGATTGAGCATTCGGATGCTCCTGTACTCGTGGTGCTCGGAGGTGCCGTTCGTAAAACATCGAACACAAAGCATGGACCTGCTTCAATGAATGATGTGAACAGGCACCCCAGTGAGAGCCGCTTGAAGTTTCTGGTTCTCACTGGGGGTAAAATCAAAGTTTTCAGATGTAGTGGGTCAAAAATAAAAAAAATACCTGGCCTCCTCCCCCTGAAATGTCAGTTTATGGCTGGTTGTATGTGGGTGGAAAGCCAAACTGCCCAATTATTGACTTCCATAATGTTCTTTACTTGAGTTGAGCCCGTCCGAGCATCTGACCTGCTCGACTCAAGTAACGAGCATGGAAGCATTTTAGTGCCCACCCATCATTCAGGTATACCACTCTTTATTAGGCCGGTGTCACACTTGTGATTGCCTCGCATGTATCTCGCGGCGCATCACCCATCAAGGACTCACACTCTCCTCACAGGAGTGAGTCAGTTGCATGCATCTCTATGCAGCTGAATTGCTCCTGTGAGGAGAGTGTGAGTCTGTGCCGGGTGATGCACCGCGAGACTTGCGCAAGATACACGCGAGGCAATCGCAAGTGTGACACCTGCCTTAGTCTATGTTAGAGGATCTGAGTCCCCAGAAGATAAATCATGACACACCTGTACATGAAGCGTTTCCCAATAGACTGTTGCTTTTGAGTCAGGGGTGCAATAGTTTTGGACGTGTGAAAGCAGCCTAACTGGTGCAATATTAGGTAGGGATTTTTCTGGTTTCAGTGTGTGAAGCTTTAGATTGTATATATAAACTATCTACTACCCGGCTTCGCCCGGGTTAATAACTGTTGTTAACGAAATAGAATGTATTAACAAAAAATTATTCTGGACACAAAAACCACAAAAAAATAGATAGAAATGTAATTATTTAAAGGCAAAAACTAAGCTAATAGAAGCATTTCACAACATATATTTCAACACCACAGATATTCCACACAGATTTAACTAAATTGGCCAAGTAATGTTCTCCGTCTGTCTCTTTCCAGGTCTGTCTCTTTCCCCGTCTGTCTCTTTCCCTGTCTGTCTCTTTCCCCGTCTGCCTGTCTCTGTCTCTTTTTTTGTCTGTCTCTATCTCTTTGTTTCTTTTCCCTTCTGTCTCTTTCTAGGTTTGTCTCTTTCCCCATCTGTCTCTTTCCAGGTCTGTCTCTTTCCAGGTCTGTCACTGTCTGTCTCTTTCCCCGTCTGTCTCTGTCTGTCTCTTTCACCGTCTGTCTCTGTCTGTCTCTTTCACCGTTTGTCTGTCTGTCTCTTTCCCTGTCTGTCTCTTTCCCTGTCTGTCTCTCTGTCTGTCTTTCTCTATCCGTCTCCCCACCAACATCTTATTACCTCGCATATAAGCTTCTTATACTATGAATGTCTTTCGTTCCTATAGCAACCAATCACAGCTCCTACTAATAACCTGTAGTTCCAGGCTTCATTTACTTTAATGGAGGCATGTTTTTTGGAGAGTAACTGTAAAGTGCAGGGTTACATTTTCCTGTCAAAACATAGTCTACGACGTTCCCTGGGTCACATGAGGTGTCCGTGCAAAATTTCGTGATTCTAAATGCGACTGTGCGGATACACTTTTCGTTTCACTTTTCCCCATTATGTAGATAGGGGCAAAATTGTTCGGTAAATTGGAACGCGCGGGGTTAAAATTTTGCCTCACAACATAGCCTATGACGCTCTCGGGGTCCAGATGTGTGAGTGTGCAAAATTTTGTGGCTGTAGCTGCGACGGTGCAGATGCCAATCCCGTACATACATACATACACACACACATACATACATACATACATACATACACACATGCATCATACATACATACACACATTCAGCTTTATATATTAGATTGCATTTTGTCTTTTACCTAACAGGCCAGTATTTTTTTTTTTTGCCAAGTTATCTTAAGATTTGTATCTTCAGTCTTCCCTATATCCTTACCTGAGCCTATACACTTGCCAAAGTGAAGAAGCTGCATAGTCCCCTGTGGCCACCGGCTCGCCTGACACGGCTTCGGTGTTCTTTTGATGATGAGCTCTATTGGCTTTAGACCAAACCTGTCTCTTGGAAATAAGGCCAATAGTTTCTGCTGTGGTCTTATTATCAAAACCACAATTTTGTCTTCTTCTAGCTTTATGCTTTGTTTTTTCTGCAGGAGACTATCATGGAATATAAGTGTAACCATTATGTCAGTGCGATTCTTGGGAGCAAGAAGCTATACGACTACTTTAAAGACCTATGCTTAAGAGTGAATAACCCCTTTAATTCAGTGTTTGACAAGGGGTAACTACCATCACTCTTGATCCTGTGTAGAGTGTACTAGCTTCTTGGAGCCTAATAAATTGTGAAATGCATACCGTACATACATTTTTTGGAGTGATTTATAGGGTTTTCATGCCTTATCCTCCTTTCTTATGAATAGCTACTTTCACAAAATTTATAGACTGCACATAAAGTTTACATGTGTCTCAGAATCCTCAGTCAGGTAGAGCCTAAAATCACACGCCTATGTTTCATGTAAAATGTTCTTTCTGTGTTTCCCATGGATTAAGTGCATACCCTTTATAGTCTATGGCCATATCCACATTTCTTGGATTTTTGTAGTCCTATTGCCAAGAAAAACAGATATGTTTGGGGTTTTTTTTATCCAATTTGCGGATGAAATTCTCTCTCTCAAGTGAATGGGTCCATGAAAAAAAATAGAAAGCTCTCGGATGACACATGGATGGCATTAGTGTGCCGCCTGCTCTGCTTTTTATGGGTAGGTAAAGTATTTACGGGTAGAAGTTTGGATTTTTTTTTTTGCAAACGCTGATCCCATACTTATGGTAAAAACAGCTAAAACTATGATAAATGTATGGAAATTGGATCCCGCACACTGATGAGAAATGTCCTGTTATTTTTCTTGTGGTAAAGGTCGTATGACTGAGTCCATGGAGCGCACATCTGCGCCCCCACACGCTGCTCTCTGATGGTGGAAAATCGGCATCATTTTCAATTTAGTCATAGATGTAAATGGAGAAGAGAACAGGATGGGTCACATTTATCACAAGTGTGTCATGTTAGTTGGTAACCGCTTGATTTATTGTCATATGTTGTGATATATTTAGTAATGCATTTGCCACCTATGGCAATTCCATCACAAAATATATCGCTGCCATTGACATTCACTTACTGAAAGTATGTCCCTTTTCGCCAGGGTCTGTGTGGAGTAGATGTGCAATTATTTTTCCTTTTTGTGACATCATAATTTTGTCTAGACATTTTCTAAAGTGCCGAACTTACCGCAAATTGCAAGTAAGCCGGGCAAAGCACTGGTAAATTAGATGCATGCTATTCATACCAAAAAGGTGCAAGCAGCAACACAATGAGGCAAATAGGATAGTAAACGCTTCTAATGCGGGTCGAGATCTGTGCAAGACGGATAATATTTACAATGCTGATTAAGCTTTTATGTAGGATTCTAACAGCGGAGCATTGTGAATTGTTCAAAAGCGGAGTTTCTTCTTTGGCGAAAGCAAGAATCCGCCGGGAGACAGCAGATTATATAGAACGTGACCTGCACAAGATTATCATGATGTTAGTAAACACCTTGAATGTTGTATAATTTACATTTATTAAAGAGACGGTACAAAGGGCAGAGACAAATATGTCTTAGAAGAATCGAGAACAGTCCGCGATGATACACAATAGCATTATAAAGATCCAGCTGATGCCCTTTAGTTATACATGTAGACGGCATCCGGACATACATAAGGTATTTAATGTTATGCACAAATGAGCAATGAATAGCATTTTTTAGCAGTAGTTATAGTGTATGCTAAAAGCGAGCAAAGCTAGCATTTTTCAATAGTAGTAGGTGCTACAAGCAAAGACCAAGATTTTTTAGAAATATAGGTTAAACAAAGTTAAAGGGAATCTGTCAGGTGCAATATGCAGTGAGAACCACGAGCAGTCCTGGGTGTATATTGCTAATCCCTGCCCTTGTCCTTCTATACACTAGCATAGATAAAGAGATCTTTAGAAAAAATATTTGTAAAGATCTTATATCATATGCTAATATGCTAATGAGTGTGGGGACTAGTCTCAATTGCATTGCTTCCCTTGCTAGTCCGCTCCATTAGCATGTAAGCACGCCCCTGTGGTCATAACATGCTAATGAATACACAGCGTCAGAGGATTATTTCACACACCTCTCCGCTGCCATCGCCGCCCAACGCTGGATTTCAGTTCAGTGCGCATGACCCCGGAGTTTCGGCTATGCGTACTATGAAGCCGGGTGTATGCATCCCGGCTTCATTCTGAAGTAGTACGCAGGACCGAAAGTCCGGGGTCATGATCCGAAATCCAGCGTCTGGTGGCAATAACAGCGGAGAGGTGAGTGAGATCATCCTCTGGCGCTGCGCATTCATTAGCATGTTAGCACACCCACATGCTAATGGAGCCGACTAGCAAGAGAAGTACCGCCCTTGGTACTAGTCCCCACGCTCATTAGCATACAATAAAAGATCTTTAGAAATTCTTTTTCTAAAGATCATTTTTATCTATGCTAGTGTATACAGGGACAGTTAGGCAGGGATTAGCAATATGCACCCAGGACTGCTCGTGGTTCTGGGTACATATTGCACCTGACACGTTCCCTTTAAACACCTGCGCTTCTGGATAAATAATAATGATTTTATTGTCAACGCATTTCAAAGCCAAAACAGGCTTCTTTTTCAGGACAAACTGTATTGAATATGATTTGTTCTGAAGAAGTCTGTTTTGGTTTTGAAACACGTTGACAATAAAATCATTAATTTATCTGGATTTCTTCATTATTCCTACGGCAGCGCTGGAAATTTAACCCTCTCTGTTTAAGCTACATTTGGAATTCCATGCTCCCTGACTTTCCATTGTTCCTTTTGTCAGTATTCATTGGTATAGGTAGCTTTCCTGCTGGATTCATCTCTCCCTTTTGGACCCAGAAGGAGTTTGACTTCCACCCAGCTGTTAATTATCAGTATTTCCTTGGTGTTTAAATACCCCTTCCTTTCTTTGGACTGTGCTGGGGATATGTTTAGTTCCTTCAAGCCAAAGTTGCAAGTAGGTGATTTGTACTCATCTGTGGTATCATTGCTGAAAGCACTGCGGGACCTCTGAGTCTTCTAATGATAAGTTGTTCATACATTTTGTCAGGGCCAGGCGGTCGGGCAGACCCAGGAGGTGGATCCACTGGTCCGAACTCTAAGATGGTGGTAAGGAGTCCGGTAGCTGAAGCACTATGGGCAGCAGAACAGTCCGTGCAAGTGTGTAACGGAGAAGTCCCTGGGACCACAGAGTCACAGATGGTAGTCCGGGTGACGTAGTTCAGGTTCGGAAGCCGAGATGAGGTCAGGCGGGGTCCGGAACCTTTGGAGCGAGATGACGGGTCACCGCAGGGATCCGAGATGGTACGGACTGTCAGATGGCAGACGGACAGCGTGCGGGGTTCGGGATTCAGCAGGACCGGATGCCGAGGCAGGATCAGCTCTAGAAGAGAGATACGTGAGTATGGCAAGGAGACACAAGGAGACCTGACTCCTAGCTTGGAAAACACGAAGATCAGGCCCCGCCCCCTTGGACAATAAACCCTTATATACCCTGTACCTGTTTAGCTTCATTTCCTGTTAATGGACGCTGGCCCTTTAAGAAAGGGTCAGTGACCGCGCGCGCGCCCTAATGCGCATGCGCGCCGCCCGGGTGCCAGAAGCCAGGGAAGGAAGCTGAGGGGAGGACGCAGGGGAGCCGGCCAGGGCCTGGGAAGCCGTCAGACGCCGGGATCGGAGGCCAGGGAACCTGGGAAGGACGGGCACCGGAGGCTGGGGAGCGGGGAGCGTGGCAGGTGAGTCGGGGAGCGGGGCTGAGGACCCGGGGAGCGGAGCAGAGGACCCGGGGAGGGGAGCCGAGGACCCGGGGAGCGTGACAGTACCCCCCCCCCACGCCCCCCTCCCCGCAACCGGGACATGAAGGCACGGATCAGAGGAGTGCCCACGTTCTCCCTGGGCTCCCAGGACCTATCCTCAGGACCATACCCCTCCCAGTCCACCAGGAAGAACTGTCGGCCTCGAACAGTCTTCATGGCCACAATATCCCTTACCGCATAGATGTCGTCCTCGGCAATAGGAGGAGGAGCCGGACTGGCAGCAGAGGAGAAGGGACCAAGGAAAACCGGCTTGAGCAGAGAGACGTGGAAGGAGTTGGGAATCCGCATCGTGGCCGGAAGCCTCAGTTTGTAGGAGACCTCATTGATCTTGCTGAGGACCTTAAACGGCCCGATGTAGCGAGGACCCAGCTTGTAGGAAGGTATCTTCAATCGGATGTACTGGGAAGCAAGCCAGACCAGGTCACCAGGAGAGAAACACGGAGGGTCCAGGCGCCTCTTGTCGGCGTGTTTCTTCATCCGCTGGGAAGCGCGCCCAAGGGACGCCTTGACAGAGTCCCAAATGGTAGCGAAGTCACGGGCTACAGTATCAGCAGCAGGGACATCCGAAGACGGGGTATAGGCAACGGGACGGAGGGCTGAAGTCCGTAAACGACATGGAAGGGAGACTTGGAGGACGACTCACTGATGTGGTGGTTATGGGAGAATTCAGCCCAAGGCAGAAGCGTGGACCAGTCGTCGTGATGGGCGTTGACATAGTGACGTAAGAAGGAGGTCAAGATCTGATTGACCCTCTCCACTTGGCCATTAGACTGAGGATGGTAAGCAGAAGAAAAGTCCAGAGTCACTCCCAGATGTTTGCAGAGCGCCCTCCAGAAGCGGGAGGTGAACTGAGTTCCCCTGTCGGACACGATGTGGGATGGAAAGCCATGCAAGCGGAAGATGTGTTGTATATAGGCTTCCGCGAGTTCCTGAGCAGAGGGCAGTCCGGCCATAGGGACGAAGTGAGCTATTTTGGAGAACCGATCCACCACGACCCATATGACTGTGTGCCCGGAGGATAATGGCAAGTCCGTAATAAAGTCCATCGCTATGTGTTGCCATGGAACTGAGGGTATAGGCAGAGGCAGAAGACGGCCATATGGCAGGTGCTTGGGCGTCTTGTTCCTGGCACAAGAGGAGCAGGCAGAGACAAAAGCAGCGACGTCCGTGCGAAGGGATGGCCACCAGTAATGGCGTACAATCGCACCCCATGTTCTCTTCTGACCTGCATGACCGGCTGTTTTTGAGGCATGACCCCAGTGTAAGACTTTTTACCTGTCGGTCTCGGAGACATAGGTCTTCCCGGGCGGTATCTGGGCCAGGGTGACAGGAGCTACCGGAATAATCTTGCTAGGAGAGATGATAGGTTGGGTACTCTCTTCCTCCTGCTCCTTGGGCATGAGAGACCTAGACAGGGCATCAGCGCGTACATTCTTGTCCGCGGGTCGGAAATGGAGCTGGAAATCAAACCTGGCAAAGAATAAGGACCACCTGGCTTGCCGTGGGTTCAGTCGCTGAGCGGACCGCAGGTATTCCAGGTTCTTGTGGTCCGTGTAGATAATCACGGGGTACACTGCTCCTTCCAGGAGGTAGCGCCACTCCTCCAGAGCCAGTTTGACCGCCAATAGTTCTCGGTCACCGATGGTGTAATTACGTTCAGGCGCTGAGAAGCTCTTGGAGAAGAAACCGCAAGTCACCATCTTCCCGGAGGAGGACTTCTGCATGAGCACTGCTCCGGCTCCTGAGGAGGAGGCATCCACCTCCAAGGTGAACTGGCGGTTTAACTCCGGTCGGTGGAGTACAGGAGAGGAGGCAAATGCTCGCTTCAGAGAGCAAAACGCGGCGTCGGCCGCAGGTGACCAGTCCTTTGGATTAGCCTCCTTCTTGGTCAAGGCGGAGAGAGGAGCAGTCAGGGCAGAGAAGTGAGGGACAAACTGGCGGTAGTAGTTGGCGAATCCCAGGAACCGTTGGATTGCCTTCAGTCCAGAAGGGGGAGGCCAGTTGAGAATGGAGGAGACCTTCTGTGGATCCATCTGCAGCCCTGTACCCGAGATGATGTATCCCAGGAAAGGGAGAGAAGACTGCTCAAAGACACACTTCTCATATTTGGCGTAGAGACGATTCTCTCTCAGTCTCTGTAGAACCAGCCGTACGTTCTCTCTGTGGGTCTGGAGGTCCGGAGAGAAGACAAGGATGTCATCCAGATAAACTACTACACAGATGTAGAGGAGGTCCCGGAAAATGTCGTTCACCAATTCTTGGAATACGGCAGGAGCGTTACACAGACCGAAGGGCATTATGCAGTATTCATAGTGCCCATCGCGAGTATTAAACGCGGTCTTCCATTCGTCCCCAGAGCGGATACGAACTAGGTTGTAGGCACCCCGAAGATCCAGTTTGGTGAACACACGGGCTCCTCTGAGCCGGTCGAACAATTCGGGGATGAGCGGCAGGGGGTACTTGTTTTTTATGGTGATCTGATTCAAACCCCGGTAGTCAATGCATGGGCGTAGGTCACCCTCTTTCTTCTTAACGAAGAAGAAGCCTGCTCCCGCAGGAGAGGAGGATCTCCGGATGAATCCCTTTGCCAGGCTTTCTGTGATGTAGGTAGACATGGCCCTGGTTTCGGCTGGAGACAACGGATATATCCGTCCTCGAGGTGGTGTTGTTCCTGGGAGCAGGTCGATGGCGCAATCGTAGGGACGGTGAGGCGGAAGTACCTCAGACTCCTTCTTGTCAAAAACGTCTGCGAAGGACCAATAGGCCGAGGGCAGTTCCGGTAGGTTCTCTGGAACCGGAGGTCGTCGGATGGGTTGTATAGACTTCAGACACCTCTCATGACAGGCGGAGCCCCATCGGGTGATTTCGCCAGTACCCCAGCTGACTGATGGTTCGTGTGTCCGCAACCAGGGAAGTCCCAGCAGGATTTGATGGGACATGTGTGGAAGGACGTAGAGAGCGATGTTCTCGGTGTGCAGGGCACCGATACGCAGTTCGACCGGCCTGGTGACCCAGGAGATGGTATCAGCGAGGGGTCTCCCATCCACAGAGGCAATCACTAGGGGCTTATCGAGTAGAGTAACAGGCAACTGGTACTTGTCCACCGTGGCCTGCTGGATGAAATTGCCTGCTGCTCCAGAGTCGAGGTATGCCTCAGCCGTGAAGCGCGTCTCTCCCGCTGACACTTGCACGGTCCACATAACCGGGTCTGAGAGAGTCCCAGCACCTAGGGTGGCCTCTCCTACCAACCCTAGGCTTTGGAGTTTCCCGGCCTCTCTGGACAGGAGCGTAGCAGGTGTGTGCCCTATCCGCAGTAAAAGCAGAGACCCTTGGCGAGCCGCTCTGCTCGACGTTGTTCAGACCGCCGTACTCGGTCAATCTGCATGGGCTCGTGGACGGGAATCCCCTCTGTTGATGACTGAGGTACGGAGGACTTCCGTGGAGGAGAGGAATGCCGTACCGGACGTCTCTCACGAGATAGCTCTTTGGAGCGTTCCTGAAAACGAATGTCCACTCGAGTTGCTAGGGCAATCAGGGCATCTAGGGTGGAGGGCACGTCACGACCCGCCAACTCGTCTTTGATGCGGCTCGAGAGTCCTTCCCAGAAGGCGGCTGTTAGGGCCTCATTATTCCACCCGAGTTCTGAAGCCAAAGTGCGGAAACGGATGGCATATTGGCCTACCGTCAGTGTTCCTTGACGCAGGCGGAGAAGGGATGAAGCAGACGCAGAGGCGCGTCCCGGCTCGTCGAAGGTGCTGCGAAAGGCCTGCAGGAACTCTTGAAGGTCCTTGGTCATAGGGTCCTCCTTCTCCCACAAGGGATTCATCCACGCCAGTGCCTCGCCCTCTAGGTGAGACATGATGAAGGCGACCTTGGCTTGGTCGGAGGCAAACAAATGTGGCAGCTGCGTGAAATGAAGGGAGCATTGGTTTATGAAGCCCCTGCAGGTCTTGGGATCTCCGGCATAACGAGGTGGTGAAGCCAAACGGAGTCGGGAAGCATCCGAAGAGGCTGCCACGGGTGCGGGAGCCGTGGATTGACTAGTGGAGGCCCGGAATGTTGAAGGCGTAACTGCCGCTTGTAACGTGTACAGGCGGGTGTCCACGGAAGTCATAAAGTCCAACATGCGGGTCTGGACTTCACGCTGGCGTTGGAGTTCCTCTTGCAAGGCCGCTAGTGCTGCAGCGGGATCCATGGCCTGATCTTACTGTCAGGGCCAGGCGGTCGGGCAGACCCAGGAGGTGGATCCACTGGTCCGAACTCTAAGATGGTGGTAAGGAGTCCGGTAGCTGAAGCACTATGGGCAGCAGAACAGTCCGTGCAAGTGTGTAACGGAGAAGTCCCTGGGACCACGGAGTCACAGATGGTAGTCCGGGTGACGTAGTTCAGGTTCGGAAGCCGAGATGAGGTCAGGCGGGGTCCGGAACCTTTGGAGCGAGATGACGGGTCACCGCAGGGATCCGAGATGGTACGGACTGTCAGATGGCAGACGGACAGCGTGCGGGGTTCGGGATTCAGCAGGACCGGATGCCGAGGCAGGATCAGCTCTAGAAGAGAGATACGTGAGTATGGCAAGGAGACACAAGGAGACCTGACTCCTAGCTTGGAAAACACGAAGATCAGGCCCCGCCCCCTTGGACAATAAACCCTTATATACCCTGTACCTGTTTAGCTTCATTTCCTGTTAATGGACGCTGGCCCTTTAAGAAAGGGTCAGTGACCGCGCGCGCGCCCTAATGCGCATGCGCGCCGCCCGGGTGCCAGAAGCCAGGGAAGGAAGCTGAGGGGAGGACGCAGGGGAGCCGGCCAGGGCCTGGGAAGCCGTCAGACGCCGGGATCGGAGGCCAGGGAACCTGGGAAGGACGGGCACCGGAGGCTGGGGAGCGGGGAGCGTGGCAGGTGAGTCGGGGAGCGGGGCTGAGGACCCGGGGAGCGGAGCAGAGGACCCGGGGAGGGGAGCCGAGGACCCGGGGAGCGTGACACATTTCCTCCCATGTGTCCTCCTTGTATCTTTTATAGTTGTTTTGTGGGGTTGATGAAGGTCTCACCCATCCGTTCCCTATTTAGGGTCCAGCACTAGGGATAACTAGGGTCAGGTATCCAGCTAAGCACTAAGGGGAGGAACCTATCTAGGGTGGTGAGGGACCCCAGGGACCAAAAGTTGGTTCTGTTAGGGGTCACCATCCTCCCTCTTCCTAGACACAGGGTTTCCCTTTCCTTTCGCCATGCGCTTGGTACTTCCCCGTACCTAGGGTGACAACAGTCCAGCTGTTTTCCAACATTAGTAGAGATTTTCAGCACAGGTTTTTGGTTCATGGGATATGATACAATGGGATGTAATTCCAATTTCTCATAGAATAACCATTTAATAAAATACACAAGAGAAAAAGAGCACTTCAAATGGCCAAAATACTTCTCCCATTTAGGACACATTGTTTTAGTAAATATTTGTGCTCCCCATGAGATATGTTTCGGATTATATTTTCTTGTAACTTTATGTTGTGCCGATTCTCTGTTATTCCTCCTAGGAATTTATGAATACATTGATGACTGGCCATTACTATTCCCCTCGTCTGATTAGTCTGTCGCACACTGTGAGAACACTCCAACCAGCAACACCCATTTGTCAGTTTATAAACTTGTAATAGGAAGAACCGGAACAACACAGAGTTGACTACTTTTAAAAGTGTTATAAAGTTTCCTCTATTTTGCAATATATAGTAGTCATAAAAATATAATTCCTGGTCCATGAAGGGGAAAATAACAAGGAACGAAAATTAGCAAATCTGATTTATTTTCTTTAAATTTCCAAATTTTATTAACTATAGAGCTAAGGTCCAATATCCATTCGATATTCAAGAGGGTTTCAAAGCTCAGAGGTTTACACACCTATACATGGTATATATTTTATGCAGTCTTCTGGAGATTGCGGAGGTGACTCCCTTTTATAGTATACTAGCATTGTGTTGTCATGCTGTGTAATATACATCTAGGAGGTTTCTATGGCGTGAAGATTTGCTTTTATTTTGAAAGATTTATTTGAGACAGGTTAGTGTAATAATGTATGTTTTCTATTACATTTACAGTGATCTGGTAATATCAGTAATATAGATATCTGTAAAGAAAAGTTGACATGATGAAAAGGGGTTTAGATTGAGCCCCAACGGGGACAATGATGATGTGCGTAAAGCGCTGTGAAATATGATGGTGATATATACATATATATACATATATATATATATATATATATATATATATATATATATATATACAGTACAGATCAAACACTTGGACACACCTTCTCATCTCTAGAACAATAGAACAACTGTTAAGAGGAGACTTTGTGCAGCAGGCCTTCATGGTAAAATAGCTGCTAGGAAACCACTGCTAAGGACAGGCAACAAGCAGAAGAGACTTGTTTGGGCTAAAGAACATAAGGAATGGACATTAGACTAGTGGAAATCTGTGCTTTGGTCTGATGAGTCCAAATTTGAGATCTTTGGATCCAACCACCGTGTCTTTGTAGAAAAGGTGAACGGATGGACTCTACATGGCTGGTTCCCACCGTGAAGAATGGAGGAGGAGGTGTGATGGTGTGGGGATGCCTTGCTGGTGACACTCTTGGGGATTTATTCAAAATTGAAGGCATACAGAATCAGCATGGCTACCACAGCATCTTGCAGCGGCATGCTATTCCATCCGGTTTGCGTTTAGTTGGACCATCATTTATTTTTCAACAGGACAATGACCCCAAACAAACCTCTAGGCTGTGTAAGGGCTATTTGACTAAGAAGGAGAGTGATGGAGTGCTACACCAGATGAATTGGTCTCCACAGTCACCAGACCTGAACCCAATCAAGATGGTTTGGGGTGAGCTGGACCGCAGAGTGAAGGCAAAAGGGCCAACAAGTGCTAAGCATCTCTGGGAACTCCTTCAATACTGTTGGAAAACCAATTCCGGTGACTACCTCTTGAAGCTCATCAAGAGAATGCCAAGAGTTTGCAAAGTAGTAATGAAAGCAAAAGGTGGCAACTTTGAAGAACCTAGAATATAAGACATATTTTCAGTTGTTTTACACTTTTTTAAGTATTTCATTCCACATATTTTAATTCATAGTTTTGATGCCTTAAATGTAAATATACAATTTTCAGATTCCTGAAAATAAAGAAAACTCATTGAATGAGAATGTGTGTCCAAACGTTTGGTCTGCACTGTAATATATATATATATATATATATATATATATATGTATATATATATATATATATATATATATATATATATATATATATTAAATTTGGGTTCTGCATAGGCTCAAAGGAAATAGAAAATGGCTCCAACCTAGCATCATGAGCAAGTAAAACCTTCAGTTTGAGTCTCCATCCATCTGATTGCCCATTCGGATACCTTGAAAAAGCATAAGATGAATAACTTGTTGAAATCCCGGGGGTTTATGAACTATTGCATGTTTGCAGCAATCATTAGTAGTATGGGTTTGATAGAGTTTGACTTTAATATGGCCGTTCTCCTTTGCATTCTGACCATATCTCTTCTGTTTGCAGGTCTTGTGGATGCTGGCTCTGCCGCCTGTCTTGCTGCTTGTCTGTCGTGGCCTTAGACTTTGGAATACAGGATGTGACTGACGTGACCTGTTTGGGGGACCTTGAATTCTCGAACCCCCTTACCCCAGTGGTGCTTACATTCTGGATGCTAGGACTGTACTGTTCATACCATGCATGTGGTTGGGCTTGGTGTGGCCCCTGGGAAGCTGAGTCTGGCCCTGTGGGTTCTGAGTGTGACTGCTCGTGTGCTCTCCACTCATGCACAGGTATATTCGCAGACTGTGAACACACACTACGGCAAGCTGCGTGGCATGCGAGTGTCTTTGCCGAACGATATCTTAGGCCCTGTGGATCAGTACCTGGGGGTGCCTTACGCTGCACCTCCTGTGGGAGAGAAACGTTTCCTCCCCCCAGAGCCGCCCCCTTCTTGGTCTGGAATACGAAACGCCACACACTTCTCACCCGTGTGCCCCCAGAATATACAGAATGCAGTACCAGACATCATGATGCCCATCTGGTTCACCTCCAACCTGGATACTGTGACCGGATACCTTCAAGAACAAAGCGAGGATTGCTTATATCTGAACATATATGTTCCTACAGAGGATGGTGAGTACCGAGGGGTGCGGTAAGATCCCCTCACCAAACCTGGGATCCAAGCTGGTCTGCGTGTAGTCCCTCCAGTGTTATGTCCACAGCATGGAGGGGGGAGTGTGCCTGCTGCATGCCATGTGTCAGCAACCAGTGCTGTCTGCTACTCATGCTTCAGCACTGTCTCTTCTCCCATCATCCAGTCAGTATTTATTTTAAATCCTCCTCAGATCGGATTACTTCTTCTATTCTTTAACCTGTGCCCTTTTATAGGGAGAGGGTATTTTCCCGTCTGCTTCCCACATGTCTTTTTGTTTTTTTCTAACATCACCATACGACTTCATTGCTGAACATTTCCGATTACAACACTGTAACAATCCCTTTTTCACAATTTTGTAACTTTCTTTCATGTGTAAAATCTCATCTTATTATTGCTACATTTCCATTCTCCAGTGCGAGGTTTTTATTAGATGATAGGCTCTTTTCACACTAGCAGTTCTCTGTGTGTATTTTTAGCCGGCACAATAGCATTGCCTGGTATACCAGTGTAAGCAGCAAAGCAGAAAAACCTTTATTTTTTCTATTATATTCAATGGTGCCTTGTTTAGATCTGTCAAGAAATATTCCTAAGAAATGTTGGAAGCCATGGGATTAGTGTGAACAGAACCTTAAACCTGTCATCCAGCTTTTTTTGTGTTTGCTCCTGGTTCTCCTATTTTAATTATGTTTTGCTGATTCCAGCTCCTCAGCATTTGCATATTTGACAGTCTCCCTTAGGCTATGTGCACACGCTGCGTTTTTTTGACGCTGCGTTTTTGTGCGTTTTTGGCCGCTAAAAACGCACAAAAACGCACCTGCGTCGAAAAAACGCGGCAAAAAACGCATGCGTTTTGCCGCGATTTGGTGCGTTTTTTTGCTGCGTTTTGCTGCGTTTTTGCTCACTGCGTCCTTATGCGTTTTTTATCAGTGAACAAAAAAAAAAAGGTCTGATGTCATTTCCTTCTTCAATGTGTTCTTCATTCTCCACTAGTGTATGCAGAAGAGCAGACAGCTGCAGAACTACAAGGCTCAGCATCCTCGATCCAATAGTGTATGCAGGACAGCAGACAGCAGCTGTCGAACTACAAGGCTCAGCATCCTCCATCCAATAGTGTATGCAGGAGAGCAGACAGCATCTGTCGAACTACAAGGCTCAGCATCCTCCTTCCAGGACTGTATGCAGGATTTCTTTGCCCCCCAAAAAAAAAAAATGACGTGGGCTTCGCCATATTTTTGTATGCTAGCCGGGTACAGCAGGCAGGTACGGGCTGCCCCCAACTGCCTATTTGTACCCGGCTGGGAACCAAAAATATAGGGAAGCCCTTTTTTTTTTAAATTATTTCATGAATTTCATGAAATAATTTAAAAAAAAAATGACGTGAGCTTCGCCCCATTTTTGAGTCCAGCCGGGTACAACTAGGCAGCTGGGGATTGGAATCCACAGTGCAGGGTGCCCATGCTTTCTGGGCACCCCCGCTGTGAATTGCAGTCCCGCAGCCACCCCAGAAAATGGCGCTTTCATAGAAGCGCCATCTTCTGGCGCTGTATCCAACTCTTCCGGCTGCCCTGATGCCGGGTGGCTAGCCAGGTAATAATGGAGTTAGGGCTAGCTGTATATTATCAGCTAGCCCTAAGCCCGAAATTCATGGTGTCACGCCAATATTAGACATGGCCACCATGAATTTCTAGTAAAGATAAAAAAAAAACACAACACAGAAAAATATTTTTATTAGAAATAAAACACAACACAATTAGTGACTCCATCTTTATTGAAATAAACCCCCCTCCGCAGTAATCCTGGGTCAGGGTCCCGCGCCGTCCAATCAGGATCCAATATCATCTGATCGGTTTGCTGGAAGGCATACCGATCAGATGATGTGTCAGGATCAAGTGCCTGAATCCCATCACACATCAGCTGATTGTATAAAAGCCGAGTATACAATCAGCAGATGCATCAGTAGAAAAAAAAAAAAAAAATAATACTCACTTATGTGCTGAATTACCGGCAGCTCCTGGAGCGATGGGGCGGGAGTCTGATCCTGTCCGATCGCTGCAGCAGCTGCCGGTGATCAGCTGATGAAGTCTCCTGACGCATCCGCTGATACCGGCCGGGCGCCCGCGTCAGCCCGAGACTCGATCAGCTGATGCGTCAGGTGACTGCATCAGGTGATCCATCGCCAGGTCCTGCAAGCAAGGTCCTGCCCCGGGGAGACTGCACACAGCCGGAGCGGGAGCGGCGATACCGTGACAGGAGCTGGGAGCGGGCATGGCACCGCGAGGCTGCAGACAGGTGAGTATAACTTTTTTTTTTTTTTTTCTACTGTTAACTTTTGTTTTCGCAGCCGCTTCCACCTCCTGCCTGTACATGGCGCCGCACGGCAGCATACATGCACAGGACGGGAGATGGACGCGGCGGTGACGGTACCGGGAGGATTCATGCTTCTGTCTATACTGACAGAAGGAATCCTCTTCCTGTACACGTCACTTTACTACCCACCTCCTGCGCTTATAGCTGCGTTTTTGGTCTTAGAAACGCACCAAAACGCAGCTATTTGCGTTTCTCATTGCGTCTTTCAACATCCCATTGAACTCAATGGATGAAAAGCGCAGTGAAAAACGCGGGAATAATTGACATGCTGCGTTTTTGTGGTCACCACAAAAACGCAGCTGAAAAAAAAACGCTGTGTGGGGACAGCAAAAATGAAAACTCATAGACTTTGCTGGGGAAGCAAAGTCATGCAGTTTTGAGGCCAAAAACGCACCCGAAAAACGCGCAAAAACGCCGAGAAAAACGCACCGTGTGCACATAGCCTTACTGTAACCAATGTGGCCCAGAGGTATATCATCAGCCTCCGCTATTAGTCACTCCGTTGAGTTCTTACATTTCAGTGACTTTCCATTTTTGTTGTACCGCTCATCCCCACGATCGTTCCTGTCAGTCATCAGCATGTCATCCTCCCTACAAGCACCTGGATACAATTTCTACCAGTCTATGTTTAGCATCCACATGTATTCACATTGACAAAGGTATACTTTTATTAAAGGGCTGTTGTACCCCATAATAGTAGGGATATCTAAGATAAAACATTCAGACACCATGTATACATGTGTGGTCGCTGATTCCAGTCGGGAATATGTTGCAGAACTGCATCCTATTAGATTTCTTTATAAAATTGTAACAACATGGTGGCAATACCTTATTTTAATTTATTTCCGTTACTCTTTTTCTGCATTTTGGGTGCTGGATTTCTGCGGAATTAACTTATTCTTTAACACTCGTTTTAATTTTCCATTTTTTATTGTTGTTTTTTGTTTGTATTTCATTTTGAAATGGTTTTACATTCTATCGGTCTTTTCATGGTTTCCCAAAATGTTAGTGCTTTTTGCTTAGTTTCCCAGTAGGAGATATTGTTTAAAGAGGACCAACCACCAGTATTTTCCTATATAAACTAAAGCCGGTGTTATGCTGGCACTATAATTCTGATTCTATACATATCTTTAGTTGTGAGATCGGATGTATACTTTCTGAAATACAGGCAAGTAAAGTTTGTGAAATGCACTGTTATTTGATTGATAGCAGCTACAGAATATCTAATAGGTGGGTCGGGTTTTGCTAGTTATTCCCGCCCCTGTCTGTCTGCCTGTCCTTCCTGCCCTTGTCTCTGTTATTACAGGGGGAGGAAGGAGGGAGGAAGGACAGACAGGCAGTAGGGGTGGGAATAACTAGCAAAACCCAACCCACCTATTAGATATTCTGTAGCTGCTATCAATCAAATAACAGTGCATTTCACAAATTTTACTTGCCTATGTTTCATAAAGTATACATCCGATCTCACAACTAAAGGTATGTTTAGAATCCGCATCCTAGAACAAGTATAGCACTGGCTTTAGTTTATATATGAAAATCCTGGTGGATGGCCCTCTTTAAAGCACCAGTTTTTTAGTTTCTTTTTACATCATTGCAGTATGTGCACATGACCTCTTTTTCAGGCGGTTTCTGCCAGGAAGCTGCCTTAAAAAGTGATGCAAAGCTTCTGCAGAAAGTGAGCATAATGTACCGCAATGTAAAAACGAGAGCACATGTTCAGTTCTTTGATACGTATTTTAACCATTTCAGGGTTTGGAAACCGAGAAGCGGTTAAAAGCAGTAGCATGTTAATTCTCTGGGCCGCTTCCGATAGAAACCACTCGCTAGCTAAAATTTATACCATAGTAAAAAGTGGCCACAAAAATTATCTCAGAACCATCTACAAATCCGCTTTATGTAAAAGCTAACAGGCTTTTTCCTGAAGCGGCTTTGCATAGGAATACTTTGGCAGGCGCATCGGCATCTTAAAGACGTCTTGTGCATATACCCTTAAAGGGGTTTCCTAAGACTTTCAAAACTTGCGAGACCATCATAAAAAAAGAAATAAGTGTTACTTACCTTTCTGATTCCTCGCACTTCCAGTGCAGCCTGTCCTTTGCTGGGATCAGAAGTGACAGTCTGTTCATCACTCATCAGACTGCTGCAGACAATCAGTGGCCTCTGCAGTCAGGTGACTAATGGATGTGATGCCATCGCCAGCAGAGCGGCGGATCAGTCTCTGTGAATAGGTAAGTGACACTTATTTGTTTATTTTATAACGATCACTTTTTATTCTAGCAAGTATTGGAAACCAATTAAAATGGCACATATAATAATAATAATAATAATAATAATAATAATAAATAATAACAATAACATAGTATATTATCCATTTCAAACCTAAATAAGTATTTGTAAAAATATGTGAATAGAATTTTCACAGAGAATATTTTGTACTGTTTGGCCTGATGAGGATATTTAAATTAAAAGTGAAAGTGACCGCTGAAGTCACTATGAGGCTCTGCAAGCAAGTAACAACGCAGCCAATCTGCTGCAAGGTAATGACCCTGATTTAGGCTTAGGAGTGATGGCAATATCGGGTGTTTAGCCTGTCACTTCTGTCTACCATCAAAGTCATCTGAATCACTTAGCACCAGAGGCTAATAGAAATAAACCTCTAGTAACATGTTAGACTGAATGATGGCTCATTGCATTATATCAGAATAACACACTATGTATCATTAAAAATAGTCATTTTATTTTTAAAAATATCACAACACAAAATTTGCCTCAAGATTGTTAAAACCATTAAAACTTAAAAAAAAAAGCCTAAAAGATAAGATTCTAGTACGGAAAGATAAACTCTGAAGGCGTCATTGCCTCACCTATTGCAAGACTTCCAGTGTCCATTCTGCTGAACATTTAGTTGATATTGTCACTGATGAAATCTATGTTTTCTCTAATCATGAAACCGTAATGATAGTTTCAATACCAGACTATCATACAGGATTTTTTGTTCTTATAACATCTATTTTCTTTCTTCAATCTTAGGTCTTGTCCATTTCTTTCCCCATTGACCTTCCATCCAACTTGTTTGAATTGGTTTCATCATGTATATAATGACGTTATCATTACTTTTTACTACCGTCATCAATGCTTGATTGTACCTTACATCAGTTTTAAGCGGAAGTATCACTTTTAATGTTGTTTTTTAGCAATTGGAAAAAGGATGCCCTATTGTTTATCGTTCATAATGACTGCGTCACATAGTGTCTTGTGATTTCTTCAGACTCTTTCATTCTCATTGAAATGGACTGTAACCCAGTTATTACGTCAATCACCAAAGAAAGGAATAACAAAAACCTGAGATTTGATACTTCCACTTCAGACTGTGGGAACCGACCCAGTGTTTTTCCTGTGCTCCTAAACCATATACCCGCAGTTTACGCTTTTATTTGCTTTTCTATCTGTCAAAGTTTTTCTAAAAGACTAATTGATTTTTATATTGGATGATATATGATTGCTATATTATGTTAATAATTTAATTTTGTTCAAGCTCTCATTTTCGTGTTTGAAGCCTTTTTTGATTATTTTATGTCTGTTTTCCTCCATTTTAATTAGTCATCTCTCCAATCACATTTTTTAAATGGATGTTTCCAATTCACATTTGCTCCTTTAATGATTGAAGTCGTTTTCCATGATTGCCCTAGCATTTCATTTTTTACCTTCGATTCAGTATAGTTTTAGGTCTACATTACAATTTATACCTTTTACTGTCATTTCTTTCCCACTTATTTTTAAAGGAGCGCTAAACAAATCAAAGCAAAACATTCAAAAAACAGCTTGTCTCAAGAGGCTTCTACTTAATGTCCCCTCATCTGTCCTGTGCCAGTGCATCTGTATTATTTTGTGAAAAGTGAATGGTTAGGCCATGTTCACACACTACATCTTTTAGGCTATGTGCGCACTTACCGGATTTTGCCGCGAATTTTTTGCGGATTTGCTGCATGTTTCGCTGCAGAAAATGTTCTTAACATCTCTGCAGTGAATCACCAGCAAAACCTATGGGCAAAAAAAATCCTGTGCGCACTAGGCGGAATTTGACAGCTGCATGTTTTGCTGCGGGATTCCCGCAGCAAAAACAATTGCATGTCACTTCTTTTCCGCACGTCGCTGCGGGATTTCACTCCATTGACTCCAATGTTAATCGTGAAATCCCGCAGGGAATAACGCAGGCAGCAAATTCTGTGCGGTTCACTGCGTTTTCCTGCGTTATTCCCTGCGGTATTTCGCGGTTTACCTCCGGTAATGTACATTCACTTGTCTGCGGTTTTGCAGGGAAGTGATGTCATTACAGGAAGAGGAAGCAAAGCAGAGAGTAAACACACACACAGATCACACACACACACAGACATCACAGACATAGAACACAGACACAGACACATAGAACACACATAGAAAGAAAACGGAAATATAGAAAACAAAGAACGTGGGCTCCGCTGCATATTTACCGTCCAGCCGAGGTAAGCACACAGCGGCGGCCCGGTATTCTCAGGCTGGGGAGGGAGAGGGGCAGGGTTAATGTCCCCCGCCTCACTCCCCCTCCCGCAGCCGAGAATATCAGCCGCAGCTGCCCCGGCACTGTCGCATGCATTATGCGGCAGTACCGGCGTGTCCCCGGCTCTTCCTGCTGCCGTGTAGCAGTGGCTGTCAGGGTAATACAGGGGGTTAATGGTGGTGGATCACCGCCATTAACTCCAGGCTTGATCTTGGCAGCGTCTATGTGACAGCTGACATGATCAACCCGTAAGTAAAGTGAATAAAACACACAGAAAAATCCTTTATTTTAAATAAAACAAACAAGCCTCGTTCACCATTTTATTAACCCCTCCCGAAACAAAGCTCCGGCGTAATCCACAGCTCCGGCGTAATCCACAGGTCCTACGCTGCTTACATCCAGCCGCAACTGTCACAGACACAGCGCTGAATGAAAGCAGCAGACAGCAGAGGTAATTACCGGTCATTTCCCACGGCCGGTAATGTGAACTCACTGCCGACCGTGGGAAATGCAGCGATCTTTCCTCTATCTATCTGTCTATCTATCTATCCCTCTATCTGTCTGTCTGTCTGTCTATCTATCTGTCTGTCTATCTATCTATCTATCTATCCCTCTATCTATTCTTCTGTCTCTTTATCTATCTATCTCAGAGTGAAATTACTTTTTTTTTTCAATGTGCTTTATTGCATTGAATGCAATAAAGCACATCCCAACCCGCACGCGGCAAAACCGTGGCAATACCGCGAACAATACCGCGGTAAAACCGCAGCAAACCGCATGCGGTTTTCGGGTGCGGTTTGCCGCGGTTTTTTACCGTGGGTGCGGTAATCTTTGAATACCTGCGGAATTTTCTTGAGAAAATTCCATTTTCCAGTGCGCACATAGCCTTACTGCGTTTTTGGTGCATTTTTGAGGCCACAAAGATGCACCTAAGTGCATGCGTTTCCTTCTCCCAGAAAAGTCTGAGATTTTGATTTTGCTGTCTACACATTGGGCATCTTTTGTTGGCTGCATCTTGACTGCGTTTTTGAAGATGCAGCATGTCCATTTTTCTTGCGTTTTTCCAGCGTTCTTGAGCCCTTCCAGTCAATAGATTTGACTTAAAAAACGCACTCGGCAAAATGCGGTAAAAACACATGCTTTTTTGTGCGTTTTTACTGCGGGTGCATTATTTCTGGCCAAAAATGCTGTATCTTTGTGGTCAAGAAAAGATACAGTGTGTGAACATAGCCTTACGGGAAACCTTCCTCTGCGCTATATCAGTGACCATCAATCATGTGCACCTAGCACAAAGCCTCTACTCCAAAAAATGGAGGAGACCATTTTTTTTTCTACAACATACCAAATTGTTTGCTTCTAAGCCTGTAAAAGTCCTGCAGATTGACATATGTGATTTATGATTGTGCGGTGTTTTTCACTAATTTCAGGGTTTAGTGCTCCTTTAATTAATTCTTGTATTTGTCCTGGTATTTTTCCCTTTAGTATTTCTTTGTGCTATTATCATCCTACATGAATATTAGATGATGTCCCACTGTTTCATGCTCAGGTATTGTTATGATTTGCTTTCTCACAATAAGGGTGATCATTTATCTCTGACATTTTAATGATATTTCCATACCATTTTTAACTTCTTAATTAACCTTCATCTTGACCTGTTATGTGACTCTCATCGCACCGCCTCTCTCCAGCCCTGACTCTTCTTGTTTAGTTGCCTACCGCTGTTTTGTCTCGTATCATTTTCCACTGTTGCTGCACATAGATGGCCATATATCTATTAATTCATTTTAGAAATCACCATTTGAGCTACTCCATATTCCTTTTGTGCCTTTTCTTACCTATATGGTAGCATCCATTTTGACTTTCTTTTTCCTTTGTTGCTTTCACTTATGAACATTTTGGAGTAAACCTTTCCATTCATTCATCTTATTCTTATTTCCAAGTCCCCATGCCATCATCTATGAAATATTTTGTTTGTGTTCATGACCTTATTTCTCCTTTTGTCTTAATTCTATTTGAGCTTCTTTGCTTGGCTGCCCTGTTCTCATAATTACCTTCTACCTGGTTCTTCTCTTCCCAAGCCCATTATGTTTGATCCTTTATTCATTTGGTCTTGACCAAACGCCTGCTTTTTATTGTTTACTCCCATTCTCTGATCACCTAGACTCTGCTTCACTTTCCTCACATACGCCGAGTCTTGCCTCACTTTTCCCCCAACCTATATGGTGCCCTCTTCTTAGTTTTGCAAAAGATGTTTCAACTGTAACTTACATTCTCCTATTGCTATCAAATACTTTGATTTCTTTAAACCATTGGTGGGGCTATTCTTAGTGTTTGTGGGGTTTCTGGGTCAAACAATGTAACGACTATGTAAAAATGGGGAATGTAAGATGGACGTATGTTATGTCCCTCAGATTACCACTTAGCATCTCTCACATTATGTAAAAAAAGAGAGCTGCTCAGTGTTATATCTACAACCTTGTAGCCCCCATTACCCAGTTTCATTAGTTAATTGCCCTTCATGAGATGGGAGGAGGCTGCATGGGGCAGGGACTCACTAGGGTCACCTGGTACATAAAAGTTCTACTCCTTCCTCTCAGAGGTTTGAGGGGGAGCACAGCCATTTGGGCTTGCATGACCCCCCCAAGGGTGGAACCTCCTGTTATTTTGGAGTCTTTTATTCATTTTACAGTAAAACGGATTTCCAAGGAGTGTGTCCGAAAACCCAACAAGAAAATATGTAGGAAAGGAGGTATGTAATCCCAAGGTGTGTGGCAAGGACAAACACCAGCCAAAAAATTAGTGGGAAACCAGACCAATTTAATATAAAAACAAGGGGAAAATATTAACCCGAAATTCTAGAGATCTGTTCAGGTTGTTCTTTTAATAATCATGGAAGGAACTGAGGCAGGACTTACACAACTGAATGACACAGAAAGACAAAAACGGACGCAACTGTCCTGAGAAGACAAAAACATCTGCACAAATGAAGAAGCACTAAAATAGTATTATCACAGTGATAACATATCAGTATGGACATTGAGGAAACACGCAAACCACTGTAAAAGTAAGAAAATTATTTATCGGTACATTCTTACCAACCAAAATCTGTAATCCTGCAGATGCCAAGACACATATATTCATACAAAAAGATAAAAGGGAAGTATGGTGCATAACTGTGTTAGGCTTTGGTGGACTCATTAACTTTGCCATGTAATGGATGACATAACAAGGGGTTTCCAGTAGTCACACTGACTAGATGTAGGATATGTTTTCTCTGTCCTCAACTCTTCCAACTTCTAAAACAAAAATAGATCAAGTGATAATCTAGTGATCAACCTGTAGCTTCTTACCTTACCTTGCATAAAGGGGTACATTTCTAGTTCTACAGGCCACTATCATTCCAATTATGAAATGATAAAGCTTGTTTTCTACGTCTCCATCCTCATGTTAGTTTGCTTGTCCTGAAAGTCCATAAGTACAAATATTGAAATGTGATTTGCATTCAAGCATTTACCTTCACAATTGTCTCCTCAAAGGTAATATCTGATTGACCTCTATGGTCTTCAGCCCATTCGAATGTTTGCACTTACACTTGTAATTCCCCCTCTCCTTAGCAAATTAGTATTAGCCGCAGATATAACATTGTAATCAGCTATTAAGATTTCCATTACTTACATTTCTAGACTTGTCTTGTTTTTTTGTTTGGTCCAGTATCTACATTTGTGTGTGTCTTGTTTGTTGAGTCTAAATGATCAGCAAGGACTGTCTCAGTGTGTCGTTTAGTGTGTTTTTATGTGTGCATTTTAATTACTAACCTTATAAAATCAATGATAAAAATAACAGAAACCTCTGATTTTCTTTGCTAAAAGAAATATTAATTATTAGGGTAATTACAGGATATTTATAGGGTAGAAAATATAGCCATAGATTTGGACAAGTATATAACAGTAATAACTCCTCAACCTATTGCCTATTGACTCCCTCCTGTATGTATACCACTATTGTTTGTTGTAAATTTTTAGGTTTTCTTTTCCAGGGAAGAGAATGAGAAATGTGTTGGAGTTGATCCAATTGTTCTATTGTAGTATTACTGTTATTATATGTATGGTTTATACAGAAGAGCAAATTTGTTTGAGGCAAATTCAATTCAATTTTACCCAAAACTTGGGATTCTGTTGAATTTTTTTTAATTCACTTTGTGCAAATTTTACAGAAATGATTTTGGTGAAGTCTTGATACTAGTGATGGGCAAATAGTAGCTATATGTGTTCAGGTTATTTGTAACAAATCCCAAAGTACTATTCCAGTATTTGTCACAAATAACAAACTCAATGCAAGTCAATGGGGAACCTGAGCAATTTTCTTGCCATGACGAACACTGGAATAGTACTCGATATTCGGTATCCGAACACAGATAGTTACTATTCACCCATCTCTAGTGGATACATAAAGCCAGCCTCATACACAGCACTGGTCACTTGTGAACACAGAAGCTGTAAGGACTGACTGATATCTGGCGATGAGGATTCCTTTATAAAACAAGTATATTAATCCGTTATACAGTACATTTATTTTTCAAACACATCTAAAGACATTTCTTTCCAAAAGACAAACATTTAAATCCTTCCTAAAAAAATGCAGCATGTTTGTTACTCAAAAATTAGCTTTTCACAGTTTTAGAGTGAATTGTCAGTCAACGAATATTACATTATATTATAAGATGTAACATATGTGTGGAAAAGTACAGGTGCTTCTCAATAAATTAGAATATCATAAACTTGTTAATTTATTTCAGTAATTCAATGCAAAAAAGGGAAATGCATATATTTATATAGAGTCATTACACACAGAGAGATCTATTTCATGTGTTTATTTCTGTTAGTGTTGATGATTATCGCTTACAGCAAATGAAAACCCAAAAGTCATTATCTCAGAAAATTAGAATAATTACTACAAAACACCTGCGAAGGCTTTTGTAATTGTTTAAAATGGTCCCTCAGTCTGGTTTAGTAGAACACAAAATCATGGGGAAAACTGCTGACTTAACAGAAGTCCAAAAAGCAGTCATTGACACCCTCCACAAGGAAGGTAAGCCACAAATGTCATTGCTAAAGAAGCTGGCTGTTTAGAGTGCTGTATCCAAGCATATTAATGGAAAATGGAGTGAAAGGAAAAAGTGTGGTAGAAAAAGGTGAACAAGCAACCGGGATAACCAGCCTTGGTAGGATTGTTAAGCAAAAGCCATTCAAAAATTTGGGGGAGATTCACAAGGAGTGGACGCTGCTGGAGTCAGTGCTTCAAGAGCCACCGAACACAGACGTATCCAGGATATGGGCTACAAGTGTCGCATTCCTTGTGTCAAGCCACTCATGACCAATAGACAACGCCAGAAGCGTCTTACCTGGGCCAAGGAGAAAAAGTAACTGGACTATTGTTCAGTAGTGCAAGGTGTTGTTTTCAGATGAAAGAAAATTGTGCATTTTATTTGGAAATGAAGGTCCCAGAGTCTGGAGGAAGAGTGGACAGGCCACAATACAAGCTGCTTGAGGTCTAGTGTGAAGTTTAAAATAGCAACAAAAAGAGGAATAAATAGCCTCCAAAAATTAAGCATTACTTCCAGCAAAGATGGGCTGCAGTTGTACATCGCCCAGACCAAAACCTAGTACTGCAGCTAAGCCCCCACTAGTGGAGGCATCACAGGTGCAGGGGGAGCAAATCACACACACACTTCCAAAAAATGGAGGGGGCGATTGCTAGATGATAAAACTGCACACTGATGGCTTGCATAGAGCGCTGTTCACACATGCAGATGCACAGTCACAAGCCTGCAGCCTATTAGGTGACGCCCATACTAATAGCTCAGGCGGGCTACCAAGCCGTACTCCATCTGTGCACCATACAGGGACAGGATCTCTAATATGCAAGGCCTAACAGAAAGGGCCTGGCAGCATCATGTACAAAAACATATGAAGTTTTAGTTGGTATTATGGCCAGAATACGGAAGCCTACCACCCTCGTCACGGGAACCTCATGCTTGTAGGTCCCTACACTAAATATAAAAATAACAACAAAAAAAGGAATAAATATCCTACAAAAATTAAGCATTATTTACAGCAAAGATGGGCTGGAGTTGTACATCTCCCAGGCCAGAAACTAGTACTTTAGCAGGATGCAGCCAAACCACCACTAAGTGGAGACATCACAGGTGCAGGGGGAGCAAACCACACACACACACACAAACACACACACACACACACACACACACACTTCAAAAAGATGGAGGGGGCGATTGCTGGATATTTTTATATTTAGTGTAGGATAAGAGTACTAGTTTTTTAGCCTGGGCGATATACAACTGCAGCCCTTCTTTGCTGTAAGTAGTGTGACGTTTCCACAATCAGTGATGGTTTGCGGAGCCATGTCATCTGCTGGTGTAGGTCCACTGTAATCAACACCAAAATCAACACAACCATCTACCAATAGATTTTAGAGCACTTCATGCTTCCCTCTGCCGACAAGCTTTTTGGAGATGGAAATTTCATTTTCGAGCAGGACTTGGACCTGTCCACACTGCCAAAGTACAAATACCTGGTTTAATAATGACAGTATCACTGTGCTTGATTGGCCAGCAAACTCGTCTGACCTAAACCCCATAGAGAATCAACAAGGTATTATCAAGAGGAAGATGAGAGACACCAGACCCAACAATGCAGACGAGCTGAAGGCTGCTATCAAAGCAACCTGGGCTTCCATAACACCTCAGCAGTGCCACAGGCGTATCACCTCCATGCCACGCCGCATTGATGCAGTAATTCCTGCAAAAGGAGCCCGACCAAGTATTGAAGGCATTTACTGTACAGACTTTTCAGTAGGCGCCAACATTTCTGAGTTTAAAATCATTTTTTCAGTTGGTCTTATATAATATTCTAACTTTCTGAGATAACGATTTTTGGGTTTTGATTGGCTGTAAGCCATAATCATCAACATTAACAGAAATAAACACTTGAAATAGATCCCTCTGTGTGTAATGGCTCTATATAATGTGTTTCACTTTTTCTATTGAATTACTGAAATAAATTGACTTTTTGATGATATTCTAATTTATTGAGATGCACCTGTATATATCAGCCTAAACATTTATTGTCTTTAGACACAATAACTAGTCGGATTATCTTCAAATTATTTAGCTGTGCAACTGCCATTTTGCTAAATTGTAGATGGCTGTAAAAAAGAGAATAAAAAACAAAAAATTAATACTCACTTCATCACTTACCTGTTCTCCTCTTGCCTCAGGCCTTCAGTTGATCCTCCGTCTGACCCCTCTCCTCTTTCCCCCAGTGCGTTGCGTCCTCATCGGGCGGCTATGAGTAAGCTTCTGATGTCACGGCGCACATCATGATGTAAATACATCTGCCTCTAGAGGCTTTATTGATGTCAAAGGCCTACTCAGCACTGGAAGACTCAGCACAGAGTGAACATGACTGAAAAAGACATCATGTAATTCAGAAGATGAAGGAAAGAAGAGGCCAGACTTAAGCGGGCTTTACACGCTACAATATATCTTACGATGTGTCGGTGGGGTCACGTCAAGTGACGCACATCCGGCATCGTAAGTTATGTTGTAACGTGTGACAGCTACGTGCGATTGCGTTAAAACGTTCATTGCATGCACGTTGTTCAATTGCAAAAAGTTGAACGTTAGGTTGTTCAATGTTCCCGAGGTAGCACACATCGCAGTGTGTGACACCCCGAGAATGATGATCAGATCTTACCTGCGTCCCGCGGCTCCCGCCGGCAATGCGGAAGGAAGCAGGTGGGTGGGATGTTTACGTCCCGCTCATCTCCGCCCCCCCGCTTCTATTGGCCGGCTGCCGCGTGACGTCGATGTGACGCCGAACGTCCCTCCCACTCCAGGAAGTGGACTTTCGCAGCCCACATCGAGGTCGTATGGAAGGGTAAGTATGTGTGACGGGAAATAATCGTTTGTGCGACACGTTCAACAAATTGAATGTGCTGCACATACGATGGGGGCGTGTCACATCGCATACGATATCGTATGCTTAATCGTAACGTGTAAAGCAGGCTTTAGTGGAGGACAGGACAGTTGGCTGTTGCAAAGGTGAAACAGGGGTGCAACAAGGTTAGTAGTAGGTTTTCTTATGTTTGTTTTTTCACACCGTACGTTTATTATGCCTTACAGTCTGAAGGAACATTTGAGTCACATAAAATAACTAAGATGCAAATCAAATTGCCCAGCCAAATTTGCGCAATCTGCCCAATTTGAATCTCTGCAGATTCGCTCATCTCTCATGGTTTAATGTTAAGTACCATGCCTTCGGCTCCTCAGATATGTGCAAGAATGTGTTTTATTGCTGCACTTTATTGTTAGATGAGGTAGTTTGTTATGGCACATTAGGCTTCAGCACACATGGAAGTAGGGAGGCAACTGGTAATGAAAAAGGAGTGAATTGCTCATAGGGATGCCGGACACTTGTGTTGGATACTGAGGCAATATGGAAGCTGTTGGGTGACTGTGACATGAGTATTACGGTGAAACCTGATCGAATAAGTGATTTGTACACTTTGGTTAGTGGTCATCCTTTTGGTGATATGAATTAAAGAGGACCAACCACCAGGATTTTCATATATAAACTAAAGCCAGTGCTATACTGGCACTATCATGCTGATTCTATACATACCTTTAGTTGTGAGATCAGATGTATACTTTCTAAAATATAGGCAAGTAAAATTTGTGAAAGGCACTGTTTTTTATGAGAGGTGCAACGGAATATCTAATAGGTGGGTCGGGTTTTGCTAGTTATTCCCACCCCTGTCTCTCTGCTGGCTGTCCTTCCTCCCATTTTCTCTGTTATTACAGGGGGAGGAAGGAGGGACATCTGCATTGATGGCTATCTTCAGTGTGTACTTTGCAGTTCTCCTGCTGTGCAGATGGTGCATTAAAGGGTTTTTCAACCTAAAAATAATTGTTTGGATGTTTTTGAAATATAGATATATACAACTAACTAATATTTATATTCACAAAGCTGTTGTGATATGAGTTCATTAGCTTAGACAATACAGAGAAGAGGGCAGTCTCCGCTAATGAACAGAGCCAGTCCTCTACACCGGACGGTCACATCTGCACACAAACACTCCAGTGTTGTGCAGAAGCTGTAAATGGACTGACTAATATCTGGGGATCAGGACGCCTTGGTCAATACAAGTACAGTATCAGTTGTATATTTATAGGTCAAACACACCTAAAGATATTTTTTTTTCCTGAAGGCACACTTTGTAACCCTCACTCAGAAAAGATAAAGCAGTTATTTTTTATTCAAAAGCTTATCATGGGAAAAAGTCAGTTAAATATTATATTATCTTCTATAATAACATGTATACATATGTGGAATGAGGGATAATTATAGTAAAACCAGGATATCTGGTCTATCTTCGAGTTATCCAACTGTGCAACTGAGGGAAACGCTGACCACTAAATAGCTGCTAAATGTTTTAGGCTACAATACTCCTTAAGGCCCCCTTCACATGTCCGTGTCTCTGGTACGTGTTAGGTCCGTTTCCGTATGTACCAGAGACACGGACATACGTACTCCAATGTTATTCAATGTATGGAGTTACACGTGCGTTTTTCCATAAGGTGCGTGTGTCTGTGTGCGTGATACGTTTGTCCGTAAAACACGGATGCATGTCCGTTTTCTGCAAGGAACACGCACACACGCACCCAATGAAAGTCCATGGGTCTGTGAGCACACGTACATGACACGGGTGCATCTCCGTATGCTCCGTGTACGTTTTGTGCTTTTTTGAAGCGATGTCAGTCAATCTTTTTTTTTCTGTGTATTTTAGTCAATCTTCCTCAGTCCATCGGTCGGTCTCTGTCTGTCGGTCGGTCGGTCTCTCTCTCTTGTCTGTCCCTCTCTCAGTCCGTCGGTCAGTCTCCCCCTCTCTCATGCTCACTGTTCCCCGATCACTGCCGTGACGCTGCACAGCTGTCAAAATAACTCCGGCGGCTTTTACTATTTTAAAAAAGCCGGCCGCTCATTATTCAATCTCGTATTCCCTGCTTTCCCCGCCCACCGGCGCCTATGATTGGTTGCAGTGAGACACGCCACCACGCTGAGTGACAGCTGTCTCACTGCAACCAATCACAGCCGCCGGTGGGCGTGTCAATATCGAGCAGTAAAAAAAATAAATAATTCAAAAAAACGACGTGCGGTCCCCCCCAATTTTGATATTAGCCAGGGTAAAGCCAAACGGCTGAAGGCTGGTATTCTCAGGATGGGGAGCTCCACGTTATGGAGAGCCCCCCAGCCTAACAATATCAGCCAGCAGCCGCCCGGAATTGCCGCATCCATTAGATGCGACAGTCCTGGGACTGTACCCGGCTCATCCCGATTTGCCCTGGTGCGTTGGCAATCGGGGTAATAAAGAGTTAATGGCAGCAGCCCATAGCTGCCACTAAGTCCAAGATTAATCATGACAGGCGTCTCCCCGAGAAACCTCTCCAGCTCCAGCGTAATCCACGGAGGTTCCGCACAACTCTCAGCTTTGCTACATGAAGGTGACAGGAGTTGCAGTAGAACACTGCCGCTTCTGTCAGCTCCACGTAGCAACTGAGGTGAGTAGCGCGATCAGCGATGATGTCACTCAGGTTACTCGCGGCCACCGCTGGATCCTCCAACTGTGACAGCAAGTTGCCCGAGTGACAGCGATGAAGTTACAGGTGAGTTGCGGTCTCGGGTGGAGGATCCAGCTAGCCGCGGGTAACCTGAGTGACAGCAGCGCTAATCGCGCTGCTCACTACAGTCACTCAGGGGATTAGCGGTCACCGGTGAGTCCTTCACGGGTGACCGCTAATCAGTACGCGACACAGACAGAGCCGCGGGATGACACTGAAGTCGGGTGAAGTTCACCCGAGTTCATGCTCATCGCGTTACGCTGTCTGCTGTCAGCGGGTATGTAGCAACGTCATTGTGCATTACACACGGAACATTTCACACGGACAACACACGGACATTACACTTACGTATCTCATGCACACACGGACATTCCACAAGCACACATGGCTAGCATACACAATCACACAGATGTCACATGTACCAGAAAAACGGAGAAAAAAAAAACAGAACACGGACCCGAAAAACGGCACGTAAGACACGCAGGGTGCCTAAAGGGAACCTGTCAGCTGTAATATGCTCCCATAACCACGAGCAGTTCTGGGTGCATATCTCTAATCCCTGCCTAACCATCACTGTATACACTAGCATTGATAAAAAGATCTTTAGAAAAAGTATTCTAAAGAGCTTTTATCATATGCTAATGAGCGCAGGGGCTAGCCGCAAGGGCGTTATTTCCCCTAATTAGTCCGCCCTCTTAACATGTTGGCATACCCACAGGGGTGGGCTAACATGCTATTCAATGCCCAACATCATCAGCTGGGACGTGCATAACTGTATCCGTTGCCATTTTCTCAGATAACGGGTTTAGGTTCAGTGCGCTTGATCAGAAGTCACTGCATGTCCGGTCATGCACAGTATGGAGCCAGATGTGGGCATCCCAGCTTCAGAGAGATCAAGTGCGGGTCATGCGCACTGAACTTAAACCCGGCATCTGAGGTGGTGGCAACGGACACAGGTACACGCGTCACCGCTGATGACGCTGCATTGAATAGCTTGTTAGCACGTCTACATGGGTGTGCTAACATGCTAAGAGGGCGGGCTAGTTGGTGAAAATAACGTTCTGCAACTAATCACTGGCCTAATTAGCATATCATTATCATAAAGGAACTTTAGAAATAGTTTTTCTAAAGATCTCCTATCTATCCTACTGTATACAGGGACGGTTAGGCAGGGTTTAGCAATATACACCCAGAACTGCTCGTGGTTCTGGGTGCATATTTCGCCTGACAGATTCACTTTAACCCCTTCGCGCCGTGGTCATTTTTTGTTTTCGTTTTCTCATTCCCTTCTTCCAAGAGCTATAACTTTTTTATCCCCATTAATATAGTCATATGATGGCTTATTTTTTGTGGAGTGAGTTTGAGCTGTACTTTTAAATGAAACCATTCAATTCACCATATAATGCACTGGAAAATGTGAAAAAAATGTCCAAATATAGTGAAATTGCAAAAAAAAAGTGCAATTCCACAATTAATTTTTATTTACCATATTCACTATATAGTGACCTGGAAGTATGAATCATTAGATTCTCTAAGTACTTTTTTTAAGTAGTTATTTTGTTTTTTTATACTAAAATAATGGAGAGCGCAAATAGGGTCTTGTCTGGTTAAAAAGTGAGGTACAATCTGAAAAAGCACTCACCTGTCAGGGTTGTGAAAGGCACAACCCCTCTGTAAGCCTGAATAGATAATGGCGGCTGCCGCAGTACCCAGGTGGAAATTTTTAATATGGATAAAGTGAACAGGTAGAAAACCGCGCTGCCACCAGAATAAATAAATTAATGTTGAGTTTATTTGTTACAGGTCGACGCATTTCTGGGAGCTACGTCCCCAAATGTTGTATTTCTTTGGTCCTGATGAAGGGGACGTAGCTCCCAGAAACGTGTCGACCTGTAACAAATAAACTCAACATTGATTTATTTATTCTGGTGGCAGCACGATTTTATACCCGTTCACTTTATCCATATTAAGAATGTGTTTTTTATAGAAATTTGTGGAAATTTTTTTCCCACTTTTGTTGCCATTTACTGAGAACCATAACTGTTTTACTTCTGGAATCTGGGGCTGAGTGACGGCTTGTTTTTTTGCGCACTGAGCTGACATTTTTACTGATACATTTTTGGGTGGATGCAGTGTTTTGATTGCCTCTTATTGTATTTTATTTCAATGTGGCGACAGTCAAAATACCCTTAGTTTTATAATTTTGAATGTTTTTTTCGTTATGCTTTTTACTAAGCTGATTAATTTATTTTATATTTTGATAGATCGGTAATTTCTGAACGCAGCGATACCAAATGTGTCATTTTTTTGAATTGTTTTAATTTAACCTCATAACGACGGCCGTACGACTTAAAGCGGCGGCAAAACAGGGTACTTATTCTGTTCCGCCGCTTTAAAGCGGCGGCCCGAAAAAACCCTGTAGCGCCCCCCAGCGACCGAAAATCTCGGGGGTTTCAGCTACCGGGGGTAGCTGAGACCCCCCAGATTATGAATCGGGGTGTTTTTTTTGGACCCCGATCATGTGATCGGCGGTATACACCGTATACCGACGAACACATGAAAAAAAAAGAAATGGCCGGTAAAACTGATTTCTTTTAGAAAGAAATCTAACCCCCTAGTGCCCCCAAAGCCCCCGGTACCGGAGAGTCCCCCCACCCCCACCCCTACCCCCACCGGACATCCAAAATGGTGCCGAAGCGCACAGAAAACTGCCGCCGGCGCCGGCTCTGCAGTCATTTCCCTCCGATCTGAAATGATCAAACATTTCAGATCGGAGGGAAATGTCCTCCCCCTGACCCCTCCTCCGGTCCACCGGAGCCCTCTGGTCACCGGAGCCCCCTCCGGTTCTCCAGAGCCACCACCCCCCTCCCCCCTCCGGAGCGTGGAAGATGGCGGCGCACAGCGCGCGGCCGCCTTCATTCTCTTTCTGCCGCATGTGACACGTCACATGCGGCAGAAAGGTGTCCCCAGGTCCCACTAGGTCACCCCCCGTCACCCCCCCCCCAAAGCCCCCGGTTATACGTTACCTGTCTGCCGCTCCGGGCCCGCGATCGCCGCCTCCTTCTTCAATGCTGGCGGCGCATGCGCAGACAGCGGCTGTCAGGGATCCTGCTGACATCGCTGATGCACAGGCTCTACTGTGGACCGGGGGAGGGTGAGTGCAGTGATCTGCAGCCACACTCCTCACATGGAGAGGCTGCTGTTCCAGAAAATGGGGGGTACGTTCTGTGAGCGTGCCCCTCATATTCTGGAATGAGGTTACTGCAGGTCACTCTGCCCTAGGTTGGACCGGGGCAGTGTGAGTGCAGTATTCTCAGATTACTGCACCCACACTGCTCATGGAGAGCTTGCTCTTCCAGAAAATGGGGGATACGTTCCCTGAACGTGCCCCCCATATTCTAGAAGATCCAGAGTCGGCGTGGGACCTCCAAAATGGATTACAGCGACCGGAATTTCTTTATTTTCAATAAATTGGTAAAAGAGGAATGTTTCGGGGAGTGTTTTTTCAAATAAATTTTTTTTTTGTCTTTTTTTTTTCTATTACTGACTGGGTTAGTGATCTCGGGTATCTGTTCAGATGCCGTGACATCACTAACCCCAGGGCTTGATGCCAGGTGACATTACAGTTGGTATCAACCCCATATATTACCCCGTCTGCCACCGCACCAGGGCGCGGGATGAGCTGGGGCGAAGCGCCAGGATTGGCGCATCTAATGGATGCGCCACTTCTGGGGCGGCTGCGGCCTGCTATTTTTAGGCTGGGAAGAGTCCAATAACCATGGCTCTTCCCACCCTGAGAATACCAGACCCCAGCTGTCCGCTTCACCTTGGCTGGTGATCTAATTTGGGGGGGACCCCACGTTTTTTTTTTTTTTTTTAAAAAAACGCCTGGGGAGCCCTCCAAATTGATCACCAGCCAAGGTGAAGCTGTCAGCTGTGGTTTGCAGGCTACAGCTGTCTGCTTTACCCTAGCTGGCTATCAAAAATAGGGGGGACCCCACGTCGTTTATTTTAATTATTAATTTTTTGGGGGGCTAAATACAAGGCTAGGCACCCTTTAGTGCCACATGAAAGGCACTAAAGGGCGCCAGCTTAGAATATGCAGGGGAATGGGACGTTATATTTGTTTGACATCTATCCATTCATCCATTGTAGCATTTTACGCTGTGTGCCCACAATCAGGGTTTGCAGCGTTTTGGGCGCAGAGTGTTTTCCCTGTGTCCATAATGCTGCGTTGTGCAGTAGAAGCACAGTGGAAGGATTTTTAGAAATCCCATGCCCAATGTGCTTCTTTTCTCCGCAGCATAAACCGACCTGTGGCGCAGCTTCCCGAGCCTCAGCATGTCAATTTATGCTGCGGAGATGAGTGTTCTCTGCAGGTAGCATAGAGCTCCACAGCGGCCTGAACCCAAATCGTGGGCTTGGGCAGCTGCGTTCTCCCGTGGACAACACTCACATCTCTGCAGGAGGCTGACACTGTGTACTAGATGCCGTGTCGCTGGATCATGGCCACAGAGCCTAACAGTGAGACATTTGTTGCTACAGCAACATTTTTGTGAAGTACCTGTGGATTCAAAATGCTTACTATACTCCTGAATAAAATCCAGTTTCCAAAATGGGGTCCCTTGTGGGGGTTTTCTGATGTATAGGTACCCAAGGGGCCCTGCTAATGTGACATGGTGCGCGCAATTTATTTCAACTTTTCCAGAATTCAAATGGTGCTCCCTCCATTCCAAGCCCTCCCATTTATCCAAACAGAGGTTTTTGGCCACATGTGGGGTATCCCTGTGCTCATAAGACATTGGATAACAACCTGTGGGGTCCACGGTTTGTTGTTGTCTCTTGAAAAAGTGAGAAATTTGATGCTAAAGCAACAGTTTTGTGAAAAAAATGAAAATTTTCAATATGGCAACCTAAGCTTATCAAATTCTGTGAAGTACTCGTGGATTCAAACTGCTCACTATACACCTTGATAAAAGCCTTGAGGTGTCTTGTTTCCAGAATGAAGTCACTTGTGGGGGACCGCCACTGTTTAGGCACCTCAGGGGCTCTCCAAATGCAACCTGGCGTCCGCTATTGATTCCAGCCAATTTTGCAGTCAAATGGCACTCCTTCCCTTCCGAGCCCTGCCATGCGCCCAAACAGTTGATTTCCACCACATATAAGGTATCGCCAAACTCAGGAGAAATTGCACAATAAATGTTATGCTGAATTTTTTCCTTTTACTCTTGTAAAAAAAAAAAGCTACCTGGTTGAAATAACAATTTTGTGGTAAAATTTTATTTATTTTTTTTCATGGCTCAACGTTATAAAATTCTGTGAAGCACCTGGGGGTTCAGGGTACTCACCAAACATCTAGATAAATTCCTTGAGGGGCCTAGTTTCCAAAATGGGGCCACTTGTGCGGGGTTTCTGCTGTTTAGGTACCTTAGGGGACCTCCAAATGCGACATGGTGCCCGCAATCTTTTTCAGCCAAATTTCCTTTCTAAAATTCAAATATTGCTCCTTTCGTTCCAAGCCCTCCCATTTGTCCAAACAAAGGTTTCAGACCACATGTGAGGTATCACCGCGCTCATAAAAAAGTGGTTAACAAACCTTGAGGTCAAATTTTTGGAATTACCTCTTGAAAAAGTGAGAAAATTGATGCTAAAGCAACATTTTTGAGAAAATTATTAAAATTTTCAATATGACAACGTAACGTTAACAAAATCTGTGAAGTACCTGTGGATCTAAAATGCTCACTATACCCCTAGATAGAAGCCTTGAGGGGTCTAGTTTCCAAAATGGTGTCACTTGTGAGGGATTTCTTCTGTTTAGGTACCTTAGCGGACTTGTAAATGCAACATGGTGCCCGCAATCTATTTCAGCCAAATTTGCTTTCCAAAATTCAAATATTGCTCCTTCTGTTCCGAGCCCTCCCATTTGTCCAAACAGAGGTTTCTGACCACATGTGGGGTATCGGCGCGCTCATAAGAAAGTGGGGAACAAGTTTTGAGGTCCATTTTGTTGTGTTATTTCTTCTAAAAGTGAATAAATTTGGGTTAGAGCAACATTTTTAGGTAAAATTTAATTTTTGCTTTTTTTCATTCCACATTGCTTTTGTTCATGTGAAGCACCTGAAGGGTTAATAAACTTCTTGAATGTGGTTTTGAGTACTTTGGGGGGTGCAGTTTTTAGAATGGTGTCACTTGTGGGTATTTTCTGTCATCTAGGCCTATTGAAGTCACTTCAAATGTGATGTGGTCCCTAAAAAACTGGTTTTGTAAATTTTGATGTAAAAATGAGAAATTGCTGATAAACTTTGAACCCCTCTAACTTCCTAACAAAAAAAAATTTTGTTTCCAAAATTGTGCTGATGTAAAGTAGACATGTGGGAAATGTTATTTATTAACTATTTTGTGTCACAGAAATCTCTGGTTTAACGGTATAAAAATTCAAAAGTTGAAAATTGCTAAATTTTCAAAATTTTTGCCAATATTCAATTTTTTTCATAAATAAACACAAAAAATATTGTCCTAAATTTGGTACTAACATGAAGTCCAATATGTGACGAAAAAACAATCTCAGAATCACCGGGATCCGTTGAAGCGTTCCAGAGTTATAACCTCATGAAGTGACACTGGTCAGAATTGCAAAATTTGGTCTGGTCATTAAGGTGAAAATTAGCTCCGTCACTAAAGGGTTAAGGCTACATGCGCACGCTGCATCTTTTTGTGTTCACAAACTGCAGCCAAAACTGCAGCCAAAATGCAGCCAAAACTGCACCTTGTCAGAGAGAGCCTGGAAATGTCACAAAAAATGCATGTAATTTTAGGTGCGTTTTTGGTGCGTTTTCGGTGCGTTTTTGGTACGTTTTTCACAACCTGCGTTTTTGTGACAAATGTTGACAAAAACACAGGAAGAATGAACATGGTGCATTTTTTTTGTCACAAACTTTTGACAAATAAAACGCTGACAAATAAACTGCAATGTGCGAATAGAAAATCTGACTTCTCATAGACTTTGCTGGGAAGTCAGATGTCAGACAAATTCTGACAAATAAACTGCAGAACAAAAGTTCTGACAAATAAACTGCAGCCAAAAACGCACCAAAAACGCACCAAAAAAAGCAGTGTGCGCATGTAGCCTGAATGTGGCAAAAGGGAGTGATTTAAACTTTTTGCGTTTTTTTTTTCATATTTTTAAAAACGTTTCTAGCTGTCACGAAAACCTATCGGCGCCCTGCAATCACTCTATGGAGACACCGATGGGAGCTGGGAATGAAACACTCCCTGTCAGCGCATGTTGGCTGAGATTGGCAGAGGGATTTAACTGGTTAACAGCTGCGGGCGGATTTCTGATGCACTTGCAGCTGTTAAAGGCACATGGTAGCTGTATACATCATCTGTCATGTGCAGGGAAAGATGCGGGCTCAGTGTGCGAGCCAGCATCAAAGGCAGGGACATGACATAGATACACGTCATATGTGGTGAAGGGGGTAGTAAAATTGCACCCTCCTTTAAGAAGTATATTTAACACTAAGCCAAAAAATGAATGATGTACACATGGACAAAATTGTTGGTCCTCTTCTGTTAAGAGGTCAAGGACATAATGTGAAACATAATGTGAAACTCACAAAGTATTTTTTTTTCTAAATCTTATTGCGCCTCTGTGGAAAGAGCTGAAACATGGCGTCTGCAGAAGGCAGCTTCACACCTGAGACAGCCGGAGCAATGGGCCAAAATACCCGTGCACAGGTGGAGAAGGCTCACTGAGGATTACAGAAATCCTGTGTGTGCAGCAATTGCCTCAAAAGACTGTGCAACAAAATATTAAAGGAGTAGTCCATCTGTAAGATCCTATCCAAATATAGTATAGTCTCCTGATATAGCCATGTCTCTTACCTCATGTACAGGGCATTGCAGCTTATGTATCCATATTTACAACCACTCATATAGTGACGGTTAATTAGCTGCTCGTGGTCATAACCAGGGTACCTAAGCTACTAAGGTATTTGCTAGTATTATCATTACACCTAATACATATTGGGTTAGGATCTTGGAGATGGGAATTCCCCTTTAAGTGAAGACTATCATCATTTTTTTCCAGGCCAGTTTATTAGTTTTTTCTTTTATTTTACTGGTGAACCATACTTCAGAAGTAATGCCTGATTCTCATTAGTTTCTAGTCAGTAAATGTAAATTGAAAATTACTTCTGTCAGTTTCAAGTTGTACGTTTTTCTTACTTTAACAAAACCGAATAGACCAATAGTTTTGTTTGTGTGTGAATAAGCAGATAGAACACAAGCTTACATCCACCATTTGTTGCTCTGCAGCATTGAAACAGTTTTGTAGAAATCGTTTAAGGAAACAACTGTTAATATCCTTCTAATTTCACCTAACAGGTGTTGGGGGTGTGGGGCTTTGCTAAGGGGTGTAACTTAAGGCACTGTCGCGCCACTGAAGCCCTCAGGGTCATAACTCATACCGTGGCTCTGCCTGTGTCGCGTCCTGATTAGCGGTCACCCGTGAAGGACTCACCGGTGACCGCTAATCACCAGAGTGACTGAATGGAGTACCCCTCTCGCATACTCACCGATTACCGTCACGGCGCTGCACGGCTGTTCTCTAATCTGCGGCGGCTTTTCCTCTTTTGGAAAAGCCAGCCGCTCATTAAATAATCTCGTATTCCCTGCTTCCCCCGCCCACCGGCGCCTATGATTGGTTGCAGTTAGACACGCCCCCACGCTGATTGACAGCTGTCTCACTGCAACCAATCACAGCCACCAGGGGGGCGGGACTATACTGTGCAGTTACAAAAATAAAAAATTTTAAAAAAGCGACGTGCGGTCCCCCCCAATTTTGATACCAGCCAGGGTAAAGTCACACGGCTGAAGGCTGGTATTCTCAGGATGGGGAGCTCCACGTTATGGGGATCCCCCCAGCCTAACAATATCAGCCAGCAGCCGCGCAGAATGGCCGCATCCATTAGATGCGACTGTTCTGGGACTCTACCCAGCTCTTCCCGATTGGCCCTGGTGCGTTGGCAATCAGGGTAATAAGGAGTTAATGGCAGCCCATAGCTGACACTAAATCCTAGATTAATCATGTCAGGCGTCTCCCCGAGATACCTTCCATGATTAATCTGTAGGTTACAGTTAAAAAGCAGACACACTCGAAAAATCCTTTATTAGAAATAAAAAACACTAACAAATTCCCTTGTCACCAATTTATTAACCCCAACAAAGCCCTCCATGTCCGGCGTAATCCACGGACCTCCAGCGTCGCATCCAGCTCTGCTGCATGAAGGTGACAGGAGCAGCAGAATACACCGCCGCTCCTGTCAGCTCCACGCAGCAAATGAGGTGAGTAGCGCGATCAGCTGAGCTGTCACTGAGGTTACCCGCGGCCACCGCTGGATCAGTCCCAGAACAGTCGCATCTAATGGATGCGGACATTCTGGGCGGCTGCTGGCTGATATTGTTAGGCTGGGGGATCCCCATAACGTGGAGCTCCCCATCCTAAGAATACCAGCCTTCAGCCGTGTGACTTTACCCTGGCTGGTATCAAAATAAGGGGGGACCGCACGTCGTTTTTTTAAAATTATTTATTTATTTTTTTAACTGCACAGTATAGTCCTGCCCCCCGGCGGCTGTGATTGGTTGCAGTGAGACAGCTGTCAATCAGCGTGGGGGCGTGTCTAACTGCAACCAATCATAGGCGCCGGTGGGCGGGGAAAGCAGGGAATACGAGATTGTTTAATGAGCGGCCGGCTTTTTCAAAAGAGGAAAAGCCGCCGGAGTTTAGTGAACAGCCGTGCAGCGCCGCGCCGGTGATCGGGGATCGGTAAGTATGAGAGAGGGGGGAGACTGACTGACAGACAGCGAGAAAGGGACAGACAAGACAGAGAGAGACCGACAGACAGAGAAACGGACGGACTGAGGGAGATTGACCGACATAGACAGGAAAAGAAAGAATGACCGACATCGCTAGAAAAAAGCACAAAACGTACACTGAGCATACAGAGATGCATCCGTGTCACGTATTGTGCACACATAACCATTGACTCTCATGGTGTCCGCGTGTGCGTGTTCCGTTCAGAAAACGGACATGCTTCCGTGCAAAACGGAAACACATACGGATCACGGACATTATGAAATAACGCACGTGTGCCCTCAAACATAGATTAACATTGGTGCATGTTTGGCCGTGTCTCCGGTACATACGCAAACGGACCAAACACGCACGTGTTTCACGGACATGTGAAGGGGGCCTTAGGGCAATTCTATTAGGCAAATGCCTCCATTTGGATTATTAATATATCAGTAATGAGCTGTCAGGTGTCGTCTGCACGACTTCAGCATTATTTCCGTTTTTCACCCTCTATATTATTTTGACCTCTTCTAGTGAGAAGTGGGAAACCGACAATAAAACCTTTTTGAACTACAGCTGTTATACTATATACTGTACATAGTGACTTGCGTATATACTCATCTGTATAGTCCATAGTCTCTGCAAATGGACAATACTCAAACCCATCAATTTCAAATACATATTTGATATGATCATGTGAAAGCCCTTTAAATTATCATTGATTTAGCAATATAAACACAATACTGGGGAATAGCTTAGGTTTCTGAAAGTTTACTCCCTAAATGACCTGTAATCCATTCCTTAAACATGAAGTGTACATTACTTGGTTTGTATTTTCCCACCGTTACCGGGGATATACTGAGGCTGCTTTCTCTGCAGATTTCCCATGTGATCAATTTCTTAAACATGGGATGTACATTACATAATTTGTGCTTTGAGAATTTATACTGTAAGTCTAGAAATACTTGGGCTTCTTTCCATGCCGATTTCCCATGTGTAACGTCTCCAGGACATAAATGAGCGGTTAGACATGAACAAGAAGCATAAATTATGTCACCTTAGGTAGTCGGAGTGTTACTGAGCTGCAGCTATAGGACACAAATCCAAGAACCACTTCAGTTGTTGGCCTTTCCCATCATCATTTCCCGCAGGATTAATATCTCGACCCTAATGGAGGATGCGGATTGTCCTTTTTTTCAGTCCTTTTTTATTGAATGTTTGCTTGCTTCACTTAATAAAACAGAGTTTATCTGAATGAAATATCAGATGTGAAGGTTTTGTACGTGTGAATATTTACTATTTTAATTGGGGAACTTAATTCACACTTCCTTGTAAAGTTGAGGTGTTTAAATTTAGCAATTTGTGGTCCATTTAGACAAGCCGATAATTGGCATACAGGCTGGCGATCACCCAACAAATGAGTATAACACATGTGCGTCAGCGTTAAAATGGGGGCCCCCAATATAGTGCTGTACAGGGACAGAACAATCATATTAATGATCAATGCTGATCAACTTGTCTATAATTGACCCCCTGTAGGACTGATTTTTGGGGGCTTTCAGAAAAGCTTTTTTTGCATTCTTTTTTTACTGTCACATTTAAAAAGCTATAACATTTTTATTTTTTCCCTTGACGTAATCATATGAGAGCTTGGAGTTTGTTTTGTAGGATGAGTTATATTTATCAATGACACCATTTTGGGGTAACTTTAACTTAATAATCAACTTATATTAACTCTTTATGGGAAGGAATATTAAAAAACCCATCAATTTTGCCATTTGATTTTTTTACATCCTAAATTTTACACCATTTACCGGGCTGTAGAATTGTAGTGTTTTCTTCATTTATGTCAGTACATTTTTGACCATACTACTAAATTTATATAGTTTTATTTGCATGTTCATTATTAGTACCATTGTGTGGTAGACAAGACTTTTTATTTGTTTTTTTTTACTATTTTTGGGAGGTGGAATGAACAAAAAAACATATTCTGGATTACATATAAAAATATTACAAATTGAGAGTCCTCGGTGTTTGATACCTTTTTGATGACTAACTGAAATGATGGTAAGAAATAAAAAGCCTTCCAGACTGCTCAGGTCTCTTTATCAGCTACAGTATAACACAAAATCTGAAGAATCACAGATGTATACACAATAGAACATAGACTAGTGCAGTAAACAAGACAAGAAATGGGAAGCAGAACTATCAGTATGGGAAGGGGAGAAATCACTTGTCTTATGTGCTGCACTAATCCTGTATCCTGCTGTGTATAAAAATGCGACTCTTCAGATATTGGATTATATTCAGTCTGATGAAAAGACCTGCTATTTGTTACCATCTTATCAGTTAGCTATTACAAAACATCAACCACCTACCATCTACTGGCCAACAAGCTACATACTCGTACACTAATCACAAAAAGTTAGGGATATTTGGCTTTTGGTGAACTCTATAGAAATGGAAAAGTTCACTCTACAGTGATATTTTATCATTATAATAGGGCATTTCAGTAAAAGCATGCAATAGTGATTTCCTCATATCAAACAATTTATTGAAACAATAGCCACAACAGTGGATATACAACCCAAAAGTAAAAATCTAATATATAAAGCTGTGTGTGTGTGTGTGTGTGTGTGTATGTCCGGGATTGGCATCTGCACCGTCGCATTTACAATCACGAAATTTTGCACACTCACACGTCTGGACCCCGAGAGCATCACAGGCTATGTTGTGAGGCGAAATTTTAAACCAGCGCGTTCCAATTTATCAATCAATTTTGCCCCTATCTACATAATGGGGAAAAAGTGAAACGAAAAGTCTATCCGCACCGTCGCATTTACAATCACAAAATTTTGCACAGACACCTCATGCAAGCCAGGGAACATTGTAGACTATGTTTTGACAGGAAAATTTAACCCTGCGCTTTACAGTTACTCTTCAAAAAACATGCCTCCATTAAAGTAAATGGAGCCTGGAACTACAGGTTATTAGTAGGAGCTGTGAGTGGTTGCTATAGGAACAAAAGACATTCATAGTATGAGAAGCTTATATGTGAGGTAATAAGATGTCGGTGGGGAGACTGATAGAGAGAGAGACAGAGACAGAGAGAGACAGACAGAGAGAGAGACAGACAGGGAAAGAGACAGACAGAGACAAATGGTGAAAGAGACAGACAGAGACAGACGGGGAAAGAGACAGACCTGGAAAGAGACAAAGACTGACCTGGAAAGAGACTGACCTGGAAAGAGACAGACCTGGAAAGAGACAGACGGGGAAAGAGACAGACAGACAGACATGCAGACAGAGACAGGCAGACAGGGAAGGAGGAGACAGTCAGAGAGACAGACAAAGATAGATGGGGAAAGATACAGACCTTGATAGAGACAGACGGGGAAAGATATAGAGAAATAGAGACAGACAAGGAAAGAGACAGACAGGGATAGGCTGACATGGAAAGAGACAAACAGGAAAAGACACAGACAAAGAGACGGGAGACAGACGGGGAAAGAGACAGACCTAGGAAAGAGACAGACCTAGAAAGAGACAGATGGGGAAAGAAACAGAGAGATAGAGACAGACAAAAAAAGAGACAGACAGAGACAAGCAGACGAGGAAAGAGACAGACGGGGAAAGAGACAGACCTGGAAAAAGACAGACGGAGTACATTACTTGTCCAATTTAGTTAAATCTGTGTGGAATATCGGGGTGTTGAAATATATGTTGTGAAATGCTTCTATTAGCTTAGTTTTTGCCTTTTAATAATTACATTTCTATCTATTTGTTTTGTGGTTTTGTGTGCAGAATACATTTTTGTTAATACATTCTATTTTGTTAACAACAGTTATTAACCCGGGTGAAGCCGGGGAGTACAGCTAGTATCTCTATAAATTGTCATGTGGCCTTTAGCATCAATTGTAGCTTGACAACGACTTCTCATGCTGTTCATAAGTTGAGTGATTGTCTGCAGAAGCATGGCATCCCACTCTTCTTGAAAGGCGGCCCTCAGGTCATTGAGGTTCTGGAGTACAGAGTTACGAGCCTCTACAGCTGATTCCATAGGTTTTCTATGAGATTTAGGTCTGGAGAAAGTGCAGACAACTCTATTTGAGGTACCCCAGTCTCCAGCAGTCATTCATTTATGATGCAACCTCGCTGAGCTAGAGTATTGTTGTCCATAAAGATGAAATTAGTGTCTGTGTTGTTAATGCAGAGGCACAATGACTGGATTAATGATGTTATTCAAGTAATAGGGGCTTGTCACTCTACCATTCATTGCGGTTTTGTATTGACTAGACACACTTTTCCAAACTGTATCCACCACCACCTGGTGACAACAGTGACTGCTGCATAGCGTTCTCCATTACGTCTACAACATTGTTAGTGGACATTATTTTTGCTCAGCATGAATCGACTACCATCAGTGCACAACACTGAGCACCACTGGTCCCTTGTCCAGTGTAGATGTTCCCTGGCCCATGCAAGACAATGAAACCTGGTCAGGTACCCTTGCAGGTCATCTATCACCAAAACCATGCTGATGTAAAGGATTTCGAATGGTCTGACCTGACACTTGGGTACCTTTCACCCCCCTTAAATGTGTTGTGTTGGAGTTGTGTGGCATTCATCATCTGCTTCCAAAGGGCATTGTTCACAATGAACAGTGTGGCATGTGGCCAAAGGACGTCCACTTGTATGCCTTACTGTGACTCTTTCAGGCTCTTTGTATCTCTGTTTGAACCTGCTGATGACAATTGATGACTGTTTAAATACCAATTATAATTTTGCCCCAAAATTTGTTGGGTGATTCATGGATCAAACACGTGTTGTGAATTTTGCCATTAAAGGGAACCTGTCACCTAGAATATGCATTCTGACCTATCAGCAGACGCGAGTGTGCCCTAATTACACCTCCCTACCCATCCCTGTGTTATAAAATTGTATAATATGAAAGTAATAAAAAACGTTTTATTACCTTCATATTTCCTATTTAAATTAGAGAGCTACTAGTCACAGGGGCGGCGCCATGCCCCTGCATACTTTCCGTGGTATCGCGCCCCGGTGGGCGTGATACCATGGAGTCACATAAGCGACGTCACCGTCGCTCATTCTTTCCTGCGCGCGTTTACACTTACTATTGCGGCAGGCTTCTCTTCCGGGTTCTCCTTGTCAGTTTCAGACACGCACTGCGCATGCGCAGTACATGTCTGAATCCGGCGCGTGAACACCCGGAAAAGAAGCCTGCCACAATGCGCGCAGGATAGAATGAGCGACGGTGACGTCGCTCATGTGACTCCATGGTATCATACCCACAGGGGCGTGATACCACGGAAAGTATGCAAACATCTATCGGGTAAGGCGCCATCCATGTGGCCAGTTGCTCTCTAATTTACATTGGAAATATGAAGGTAATAAAACTTTTTTTTATTACGTTCATGTTATACAATTTTACAACAAGGATGGGTAGGGAGGTGTAATTAGGGCACACATGCGTCTGCTGATAGGTCAGAACGCATATTCTAGATGACAGGTTCCCTTTAAGCTTCTTCTTAGGCCTCTGCCACATTCATGTGAAAATCACGCACGTGCCGAGAGACACGTATTTCCCCTGCGTGTTACGTGCAGGTAAGTATGTGTCTCTGGTACGTGCGGGACTCGTGTGTTCTACGTATGCTATCCGCGATAGCACACGTAGAACCGGTAATTAACATACTCACCTGGTCCTTCCTGCTGTCCGTGGTGCTGATCCTCGGTCTCCAGCCTTCCCGTCTCCCCGCTGCTGCTGCTGCCAGGCAGTGAAGTGAATATTCTATGAGATTAATGAGCGGCGGTCGGCAGCAAGAGGCAGCAGCGGCAGAGACAGGAGGGCTGGAGAAGGTGAGTTAATGTTTTTTTTTCCCACTGACACATGTGTTTTCTCCGGCGCGTGTCACACGGGACCGCATCCACACTACACCCGAGTGGTACGGGTGCGGGCCATGTGACACCCGTGCTGCGGGAGAAAACACTGACATGTCAGCGCTTTGAAAAACGCACACACGTACAAACGCACACGGACACACGTTCCGTATGGTTTTACGTGTGTGTGCCTGCTACAATAGGGTAGCATTGCTTAACGTGTCTCCGTGCCGGCGGCACGTGTAAAAAATGACAAACACGTGCTAGCGGCACGGATGTGTGTTGCAGGCCTTAGGGGTACTTTGCACACTGCGACATCGCAGGCCGATGCTGCGATGCCGAGCGCGATAGTCCCCGCCCCCGTCGCAGCAGCGATATCCTTGTGATAGCTGCCGTAGCGAACATTATCGCTACGGCAGCTTCACATGGACTCACCTGCCCTGCGACCGTCGCTCTGGCCAGCGACCCGCCTCCTTGTTAAGGGGGCGGGTCGTGCGGCGTCATAGCGACGTCACACGCCAGGCGGCCAATCGGAGCGGAGGGGCGGAGATGAGTGGGATGTAAACATCCCGCCCATCTCCTTCCTTCCGCATATCCTACGGAAGCCGCAGTGACGCCGGTAGGAGATGTTCCTCGCTCCTGCGACTTCACACACAGCGATGTGTGCTGCCACAGGAGCGAGGAACAACATCGGACTATCGCGTCAGCGTAATCATGGATTACGCCGACGCTGCACCGATGATACGATTACGACGCTTTTGCGCTCGTTAATCGTATCATCGAGCCTTTACACACTGCGATGTCGCATGCGATGCCGGAAGTGCGTCATTTTCAATTTGACCCCACCGACATCGCACCTGCGATGTCGTAGTGTGCAAAGCCCGCCTTAGAGAAGAATTCAAATTGTCTCTTCAGGGAGAAAGGAGACAAACTCTAGTGCCACCTATTGGAAGTAGCAGCCAGACTGGTTTGTCAGGTCTCTGGAAAGAGAAAAGTTTTACTGTTAGAGAAGAGCAAGTTGTGCAAACAGAACTGAAACATTGACCAGCTGGACATGTGCATCCAAAAGTTTAGAGAAGGTCACATTATGTTCACCTGAAAAGGTTAGAGGGCATTTTAGGATCATACAGAAGTTTCACCTGAAAGCCAAGTATTCCTCATTCTTTGTGAGTAGTGCAGATATTTTTTTCCTGTAACAACATGGATTACAGATGTACATTTTTTTTAAACATCATTTCCCGTTCTGGTTCATTGACATGTGATCTTTATTCTGCGGCTCAGTACAATTAAAATGATACCAAATGTATGTCTTTTTTATGTTTTACTTCATTTGCACAGAAAAACACTTTTTAATAATTCTTTTCTATGATGGTATTAAAATAGTTTAACAGTACAAATATTGTGATACCAAAGGTGTTGTTTTTGCATGGGATTAGTTTTTTGTTGTTTTTTTAACACAATTTTTTATTATTTAGATTTGCATTTGTTTTGTTTGCTTGTTTTTTACATTTAATTTCTTTTATTTTATTTTTTACAATACTTACTAGTCCTACAATGAGATAACACAATAGAAGCTTAAGATCAGTAACTTAAGGCTTGTTTCACACTTGCATTGTGAGGCATCCGTTGCAATCCGCCGCCTTGAGGAATTATGGTAACCGTTGTAGGAATCTGTTTATTCCTCATAGGCTTCTATCAAGGGCGAATTGCAACGGATGGTCTTGCGTTGCATCCGCTCATGATTTGTTTTGTCAGTGACCATCAGTGATTGTCAGACTAAAGGAACGCATCATGTAACGTTTTTTGTTGCTGTAAAATAACGCACTCCGCAGGATTCCGTTGGGATCCGTTAAGAGGCATAATGAATGTCTATGGTGCTGGATTCTGTCGCCATGTGATTGGCGACGGATTCCAGTGCAGGATTCCGTCACGTTCTACTGATCATGCTCAGCATGTCCAGCAGAACGTTCTAAATCGTTTAAAAGCACTCCAGGTCTCTCTCTCTCTGCCTGTCTGTCAGTCTCTCTATCTGTCGGTCTCCATCTCTCTGTCGGTCTCTCTCTCTCTGTCGGTTGGTCTGTCTCTCTCTCGGTCTCCATCTCTCTGTCGGTCTCTCTGTCGGTCTTTCTCTCCCTCTCTCCCCTTTCTCATACTCACCGATCACCGGCGCGGCGCTGCACAGCTGTCACACTGCACTGGCGGCTTCTCCTGCTTTTGAAAATGCCGGCCGTTCATTATTCCATCTTGTATTCACTGCTTTCCCCACCCACCGGCGCCGTTTATTGGTTGCAGTCAGACGTGCCCCCCACGCTGAGTGACCTCTGTCTCACTGCAACCAATCACAGCAGCCGGTGGGTGGGTCTATATCGTGCAGTGCAATAAATAAATAACTAATTAAAAAAAAAAACGGCGTGTGGCCCCCCCAATTTTTATACCAGCCAAGATAAAGCCACACAGCTGAAGGCTGGTATTCTCAGGATGGGGAGCCCCACGTTATGGGGAGCCCCCTAGCCTAAAAATATCAGCCAGCAGCTGCCCGGAATTTCCACATCCATTAGATGCGAAAGTCTCGGGACTCTACCCACCTCTTCCCGAATTGCCCTGGTACGGTGGCAATCGGGGTAATAAGGAGTTAATGGCAGCCCATAGCTGCCACTAAGTCCTAGGTTAATCATGGCAAGCGTCTATGACACACCCCCCATGATTAATCTGTAGTGAAAGTAAATAAACACAAACACCGAAAAATCCTTTATTTGAAATAAAAGACAAAAAAGCACCCTCTTTTACCACTTTATTAATCCCCAAATACCCCTCCAGGTTCGGCGTAATCCACACGAGGTTGCACGACACTTTCAACTATGCTACATCGGAAGCTGACAGGAGCGGCCGTAGAACACTGCCACTCTCTGTCAGCTCCACGCAGATGTCAGCAGTGACGTCACTCAGGTGTGTACGGTGATGATGGGGGCGGTAGTGCCGGTGTGTGCGGTGATAATCGGTGCGGTAGTGCCTGCGTGTGTGCGGTGATGATGGGTGCGGTAGTGCCGGTGTATGTGCGGTGAAGATAGGGGCGGTAGTGTCGGTGTGTGCGGTGATGATATCGGTGGTACTGGCGGTGTGTGTGCAGTGATGATGGGGGCTCACTCTCTCTCAAAGAACGCAACTCGTTATTTAAGAGGAATCCGTTGCCTTTACTATCACACTATTTACAACACACCAGTCACATACATCACACAACGCATTGTGACGGATGCCGCACAACACAAGTGTGAAAGTAGCCTCAACTCAATGGGTCAGCCCAAATAAGACAGAACTTGAAAAAATGTCTGTAACCTTTACTTAGCTCTTCATAAAAGCAGCATATCCACAATTTAAACAAACACATATCCATACCTACAGTACTGAGTGGGTGTGCAGAATTGCACCTATGATACCTGTAGCCCAAGTGTCTTCACAATGCAGGAGAACACTAGCTATCTAATCACCTGGTTTCCAAAAGACCTGTATTAGTCACCCTCATACACATGCAATAAGCACTGAAAGCACTGAAAACCACAGTAAGGGTATGTGCATACGTTCAGGACTTGCAGTGTCCTGGATACGGCAGGTCCTGACCTGCGGGGCCGCGAGTCCCACCGCAGGAGAATGCAGCTGCTCGTGCCCACAATCCGGGCTCAGGCTGTGTCTCGTTTTGTTCTCCCTTCGGAGAACGCTTGCTTCTGTGGAGCTATGCGTGCACTGTTATAGCATTCACAGTATCGCCATCCATTCACTGGTGGCCTTTTTTTTTAGTAGCAGTTGTCCAACATAATCTATTATTACCCTTTGGAGCCTTTTCTAACCTCTTAATATTGCTCTTAGCGTAAGTGCACACGATAAGGACTGGACACGGTGGGGCCAAGAGACTCCTTTGCAGGAGACCACAGCTGTTCGTGCTCACGATGTGGGCTTGGACAGTTGCTATCTCTCTCTATGTTCTCCCTTCGGAGAACACTTGCATCTCTGCAGCAAAGAATTGACATGCTGTGACTCGGGAAATTGCATCGCAGGTAAGTTTTCGCTGCGGGAAAAACAACCATAGTGGGCACAGGATTTCTAGAAATCCCATCCACTGTGCTTATACTCTACAACACAGCGTTTTTGGAGGAAGCAAAAACACCCAGCATCATAAACATTGTGAAACCTGATCTTGGGCATGCAGCCTTACAGACTAGAAAGTAGTCATATACGGTATGTATTTGGTCAATCAAAAAAATAAATAAATAAAAAAACAGAAGCACAACTCAGCAGCATAGAAGTGAATTGGATCTATCTTACCACTCCTGTTGTGCCATGGACAGCTAGGGGTCTAGAATGTGTCAAAAAAACGGGCCTGTGAGGAGTGGTTCTCCAAGTGTAGGGATCCGCCATTATCCTTGTTATATCCTAATAGGGAGAGACTACAACTGTCCTAACCTCAGTTACCACCTCCCTACACATACGTTATGCCATCCCAACATAGTATGTTTGTCCAAGTAACGGACTCATCAGGGGACTTAAAATCATAAGAATGGGAGCCTATGGAGATAAAGATGGCTATTATGCTATGTATCACCAGCTGTATGTGGTGAACTAGGTAAGTTACATGCTAGTGAGCATGCTAAAGTTAGAAATGCCAGTGGTCCAGTGCTATACTCCTATACATGACATAAAGTAAAGGCTTGCACAAAAATGCCAGTAGGCAAGAAAAGTTATTCTGTTCAAGGAGCAGAGGAGTCTTAATCATGTAATTGTTTGAAAAAACTGTACAGTTTCTGTTGTTTAAAGTGTTACTATGCCTGTCAGTGACTGACCGGTAACCAAACAGAACTCACTCCGGCACCTTCTGATAGGCTGCGTTATTTGACAGGCACGGAGGCCATTATTAGACCTCTAGCTGCCCTAGAACCCATCGATACCCCTCAATTTCTCTGCGGCTGTTTCGACGGGCAGACAGAGGGAGCAATCTCTTTGCAAAAGTCTTTACATGTTGCTGCATATAAGCAATTAAACAGCTGGGACCTCACATGGCTGCTACAGAGGGAGCCCAGCTGGCTCTGGGTGTACTAATTATAATAAATAATAGGTAAAAGATTATAGCATAAAAGTAAATGAATAGGAGGCATACAAATTCTATCCCCCTCTTGATAGTCTTCTTTAAAATCAGGTTGCGATCAAGCATGTAAAAATATTTTGTTTCTTCCTTTTCCTGGGGTCAGACTATTGAATCAGTAGATTTGGGGAGTGGTGACAGAGACGTTGGCTGGTTTGTCTCTGCCTCTGGGGCACTAGAATTCTGTTTCTACTGCTCCATTTGCTTTACCATACCCCTTTTGATAAACCATTTTTTCACATGTTTGTGGAAACGTTCACAGCCAGATTCATAGGCAAGTGTTTTTTATCATCTCCATATTTAGTTTAATTTTTAAAAGGATTGATTTATAGTTCAAAAGTGATCTATCACCAGATTTCACAACAGATTCTCCATATCTTATTACATAGATCTCTTACATGTTATGAGGCTTGTGTATTTACTTTGCTAGTAAAAATACTTTGAAAATAGCCATTGGAATGGTTGTATTTGTCCTCATATTAAAATGAACAATTTTATGAGTCCATTTGTATAGTAAGAGTGATCATACAAGTCCAAATGTATTCATCCTTCAGCCACCCTGCTTGACTGACTGACTGCTGCTTGCACTGTGCAGAACCTCAGTGCCGGCGAGTGTGTATGACGTGGACGCGACATGCACACAGACTTCAGAAGACGGAGGAGCAAGATGGCCGAGACAGGAGGTGCCGGTCCCGGAGAACAGTGACGCCCACCGGGCCAACCAGCACCGCAGCGACCGGTTTAGGTGAGTATTATAAAGTGTTTTTTATGTTCTCACAGCGGCCTGCGGTCTTATATACAGCATGTTAGAATGCTGTATATAAGAGCCCACTGGTGGTGGCCGCAGCTTATAGGCCATAAAACTAGTGGCAGGTTCCCTTTAAGACTTAAAGGGGTATTCCCAACTCCAAGATCCTATCCTTAGGTGTCCATGATTATGACAACAAGCAACTAACTTACTGTGACTATCTGTGGTCTTAACCATGGATACCTAAGGTCCTGCACATGAGGTGAGCTTATAGTGAATCAGAAGAACTATACTACATTTCGAATTGGAGGTATTTGCTAATATTATTATTATTATTATTACACTTACTACATATTAGGATAGGATGTTGGAGATCCCTTTAAGCAGAAACAAGTTAGATGGACATTGAAGCGCTGTTCATCAGGACGGGTGGACGGAGACTGAGGATTTTAAAAGTAAATAGACAAGCCACATACAGCCTGAAAGATGTAAATAACGTGTGCTGTTTGTGTTCTAAAATCTGGTAACGCAGTCACTTTAAGAATATTGTGGGATAACAGGAGGTCTTTGTAGATGTATTTATGCCCGTTAGTGACTGTTTACGGAGGTCTTTGTAGATTTGTTTAATGTTTTGTGATGTTTCATTTGATTACGGCCTGTCACCAAATCAAAAGTGGACAATTTATGCCCTTATTTTATTTCTGCTGCTTCCTTGAGTATTTTATGCTTTTCTTTTTTTTTTAGTCCACCAGAGGTATGGGCACTCTTTTAGTGCTAATTGGCTCACCGGATTCTCTGCTGCTTTGCATAATTACCCTGTGAGCTACCCTCCCTTGGCAAATACCCCCCAAAATTGCACCAAATAAGAAGGCTCAGATCTCTGGAACTGTGTGATTGATATAAGAAAACTCAGGGAAGCAGCGGGAATCAGGTAAGGGCAAACAATGGCCACTTTTGACTTGGTCACTGGCCCTCTTTTAATATCACTTTATATAATTTAGAGCAGTGTCAGTCATCTTTCCCTTTTCAGCCAGAATGGCTTGATGGCTCAACACAAGGGCACAGCCATGTATTCAATGACCGAAAACAAGGTTTAAATAAAGTAGAGAAGGAAAAAGTCAAAATTATTTATACAGGAAGGCACACCACAATATATTAAAAACCCCACATACATGGACAAAACACAATTTTTGGAGATAGCGCCTCCATCAGGGAGCAATAAGAGTTGCTCATTTGTTCAGTATGGTTGGGAAGAGCATTATCCTGACGGCAGCATTGTGTCCCATCCTTGGATCACCTAATGTTCATTCACCAAGCATAAATTCACAGTATTCAATACTGAATGTGTCACAATTTGCTTGAAGCAGTAGCCAAAACAAAAAGTTTTATAACTTTAAAACTACAAGTCATAGTAATAACTAATATATTGTGTCTTCACTGCCTTGTACCACCAACTACATCTCATAGATTTTGTTGATGGCACATGACAAGCGAAACACCTGTCCTCCCTTCTCAAAAGAAAGATTTGTGTTTACTGGACATAGACCTTTCTGTATGTGGCCCCCACATGGCCCATGTTGTGTGGTTAGACCACTGAGGCCAACATAGGTGTTTTCATCATTCTTTGACTAAAGTGTAGTAATAAGATGTAAATATGTGTTTGTTTTTGTGTGTCTTTTGTTTGCTTGTCTGTATGTTGAACCTGTAGTTTTTTGTTGGAGATGAATCTATTATCCACAAGGAAGTACATAGAGTACATTTCCAGGCACCCTACTGATGGGTGCCCTTCAGCTATAAATATCTATGACAAGTATATTTCCGATCTTATATAAAATTTGTCATTACTATGAAAAATCCTGTGTTATTCACTGAGATGCTATTCTTGGCGGTTTTCACTACTTAAGAGCGAAAGTTGTTAATTTGAAGGAGTTTTCCAGGATTAAAAAAAAAGTGCCCTAGAGGAGGAAGTGTTAAAGAAATGATAATTACTTGCTCCGCTGTGTTGCTTCAGTGGTCCCCGCCATTCCTGCAGTGATGTCCTGTCTATTGCTTCACCACTGCAGCCAATCACTGGCCTCAGTGGTTACATATGAAACATCACCGTTGGGGCCAATAACTGCCTGCAGTGACCTAATGACCGATGGATTTGATGTCATCATGGCAGGACTAGCAGGACCCACTAGAAGATTTCCAGGAGAAGCACTTATTGTTTCTTCATGTTTTAACATTCACATTTTTATTAAATTGTACAAAAAAACCTTCAAAAATGTAAAAAAAAATTTAGGTTGGAGATATTGCCATTCCCAAACGTCATTTTAGTGCCACTTACTGTTGTAGGTTCTTCTATTTCTTAAGTACAAGATTCATGTGGGTATGGTTTTAATAACTGGGGTCATATACGGTAGCACTTCTTGTTTATGTTCCCTTTATATGCCCAGATCCAGTACATGAAGTGACTACACTTTTATGTCCTTCCAGTAATGTCATTTTCTACATTAGACACGCATTTTATGTGAGAACAGCCACATAAATACACACCTGTATGATAAGCATTATATAAAGTGGCTTGTGTAGTATGACACAATTCATGACATCCGGCCTTACAATATGCAAAAGATTGACCATGTAATTCTGTCTAAAAACCAACCTGCCATTGCCTCACCTTCTATAAATGCTTCTTGAGTACCCAACACATGTAGCATGCAAAATCTAGCTTAGGCAGGCCACTATGGCTGACATAGCCAAAGACGGTGCACAGCTCCTGGAGGATCTACACATACTTTATATGGACAGAAGTATTGGACACACGACTTATTAATTTAATTTGGGTGTTTCATTGAGTCTCTTTCCCACGGGTATATAAAATGCATCCCATCGATATGCAGTCTGGCAATGGCTTTTTCTAAAGAGCTCCCTGAGTGTGGTACTCTAGTTACTCTTATAGGGGTCCACCATTTCAAAAATTCAGTTCTTGAAATTTCTTCCTGCCTAAATAATTCATGATCAGTTGTGAGTGAAAGTATTTAGGAATCACAGGAACTCCACCATAAAGTGGCTGACCGCGAAATTTTACAAGGCAGGGTCTCTGAGTGCTGAGGCTCATGGTGGATGAAAGTCTCCAACACCCTGCTGACTCAATAACTGCAGAGCCCAAACCTCCTCTGACAACCGCACACAACCTGTGTGCCAGGAGCTTCATGGATTGGTTTTCCATGGCACCTGTGTGCAAGTCTTACATCACTAAGCACAAAACCAATAGTCAGGTGGAGTGCAATAAAGCACATTGCCAATGGACTCTGGAACAGTGAAAACGTGTTCTAGGGAGGGACAAATTAAATTTCTCTATCT